>NC_059113.1:43953582-44290144 GCF_020740685.1 Jaculus jaculus | reverse complement strand
TTCCCACCCTTCTTTTACTCAATTTCTTCCCCTTACTTAGCTTAGGGCATTCCACCCCCAGTAATATGTTCATCTCTATCTATCTATCTATCTATCTATCTATCTATCTATCTATCTATCTAACTAACTAACTAACTAACTAACTAACTAACTAACTAACTAACTATCATCTATCACCATCATTCCCTCTCCTTCCCCAGTTAAAGCCTTTTCTAGCTAACTGGCCTCTACTACTAATTTTTTACTCCAACTCACACGCAAATCTAAACAATTCTAGCTAGGATCCAAAAATGAGAGAGAACATGTGACATTTGACTTTCTGGACCTGGATTAACTCACTTAGTATAATACTTTCCAGATCCATCCATTTACTTGCAAATTTAATAGTTTTATTTTACTTTACTACTGAATAGAACTCCATTGTATAAATGTACCACATCTTCATTATCCATTCATCAGTTGAGGGGCATCTAGGTTGGTTTCATTTCCTAGCTATTGTGAATATTTATCTCAAAGGTAGTGAGAAGAGTCCTTAGGATATATGCCTAGGAGTGCTATAGCTGAGTCATGGGGTAAATCTACTTTTAGCTGTTTCAGCAACCTCCACACTGATTTCCACAATGGCTGTTTGAGACTATATTCCTACCAACAGTGTAGAAGAGTTAATCTATTTCTGCATCCAATCTATTTTTTCCTTTTTTTTTTTTAATGATAGCTATTCACACAGGAGTGAGATAGTATCTAAAAGTTTTAATTTGCATTCCCTATTGGCTAAGAAGGTAGAACATTTTTGTAGATATTTATATACCATCTGTATGTTTTTTTTTTGTTGTTGTTGTTGTTTTCTGTTTGTTTGTTTTTTGTTTTTTGTTTTTCCTTTTGAGAACTCTCTATTTACTTCCATAGTCCATTTCTTAGCTAGGTTTTTTGATACCTTATTATTTAGTTTTCTGAGGTCTTTGTATAAATTAGCTACTATTCCGCTGTCAGATGTATAGCTGGATGGATTTCTCCCATTCTGTAGGTTGCTGTACAAAAGCGTTGTAATTTCATGATGTCCCAGTGGTTGGTTTGTCTTTTTTTTTTTTTTTTTTTTCCTGAGCAACTGGTCTGTAAATGGTTACAGATCAATCTGTGGCTGAGTGAGTTCCAACGACATAAGAAGACACCAAGGCTCTATTAATCAGGGAGCAACAAATGACAACCCCAAAATATATCTTAAGAATGGCAAATCTGACCATCCATTAGATTTGACACATTATCTGCTCTGGCATGAAAGGTAGAATTAGTACTTCCAGTACAGGTCTATATGCCAGACTTTGTGGTGGGTACTGACCTTGTGTAAATAGCCCCTTTGACCTTTTGTGATGGCATTGGTCTCAGCTATGCTGCATGCCTGCTTAAGTCCCTCTTTACTGTAATGTGGGATCAGCTAGGCTGGCCACGATGAAGGGTTCACTGCTCTGATCACCTGTGCAGAGTTCCCTTACCCAAGTCTCTGTGGGTTGCAAGCAATGGCAGATGGGGGGAGGAGGCTGTGGAGGGTACCTGAAGTTTTGCAAGAGCTGCATAGCAGGTCCCCACAATTCTCTCTCACACAAGCAGCTCATCTGGTCCCTGCTACTCTCCCCTTCAGATTTCTTGAGTTTGTGAAGAGGTTGGTGTGAGTGGAAAATCCCACCACCTGGCCTTTTTTTGCTGCTCAGGCAGAGCCTGGAGGTTGTAAGTTCAGACACAACCATGCAGACTGACACCATTGTGGAAACTGCTTCTGTCTGCTTCTGTGGTCTCTAGAATCTCAGGATCTCTTTTTTTTTTTTAATTTTAATTAGCATTTTCCATGATTATAAAAAAATCCCGTGTTAATTCCCTCCCCCCCACACACTTTCTCCTTTGAAATTCAGGATCTCTTTTATGTGTCTACTATACCTTCACTTCAGTTTTTTTTTTTTTTTTTATTATTTTTCTGCCTATTCCCTACCTAGGCTTCTTTAAATTGTCTCCTATGCCACTATCTCAAATGGAAGTCTCATTCTCTTTTTATGAAAAAAGCAGTTTGGCTTTGCAATGAGGCTCTGACCTAGAACATCCATCTAGTTTGCAAAATTCCTTGAATTCAATGCCTAGTATTATATTTACAAATATAAAGAGGGCAAGAAATGCATGGAGGAACAAAAGAAAAAAGTCTACAGAGAAACCTTAAGGAAGGAGGACTAACACCACTGAGTAGCAGTTTATGCACCTTTGATGTGAAAATATTCATTAAATATCTTGTACTATGGAGGAAGGGCTGAGCAGTTTATGTTAGGATAAGGATAGAAAGATGTCCACTTAAATATTCGCTAGTAAAAGACCCACTTTCCTTTATTAATTATTTTTTAATTAATTTTTTTTAAAATTGATTTATTTGAGAGCGACAGACACAGAGAGAAAGACAGATAGAGGGAGAGAGAGAGAATGGGCGAGCCAGGGCTTCCAGCCTCTGCAAAAGAACTCCAGACGCGTGCGCCCCCTTGTGCATCTGGCTAACGTGGGACCTGGGGAACCGAGGCTCGAACCGGGGTCCTTAGGCTTCACAGGCAAGCGCTTAACTACTAAGCCATCTCTCCATCCCCCACTTTCCTTTATTATATGTTACGACAAGAAATCAAACCAATTAAACATTGGCTTAATGGGGTTCTGGAGTCATGTGACTCAAACCAGGCTTGATCTCACCATCACTTTGTCCATGTCAGAGGTTTTCATGAATAGGATGCTCAGTCTCTGTGCTAGAGCTCCTCTTTGTAGTCCAGGTTGACTCAACATCCAAACAGAAAATTAACAGGGAAGTGAGAGATCTCAACAAAACTATAGATCAATTAGACCTAATGGACATCTACAGAACACTCTACACGAAATCCACAGACTTCATATTCTTCTCAGCAGCCCATGGAACCTTCTCTCAAATATATCATATACTGGGTCATAAAGCCTGCCTCCATATATTTAGGAAGATTGATATAATTTCCTACATGATTTCAGATCACAATTAGATATTGATAGAAATTAACAACAAAAGATGTGCCAGGAAACCCACCAGATCCTGGAAAATGAACAACGCACTTTTAAACAATAAATGGGTTGTGAACAAAATAAAAAATGAAATTGCAAAATTTCTAGCATTGAATGACAATAAGTACACACTGTCCCAAAACTTATGGGACACAAGGAAGGCAGTCCTCAGGGGAAACTCCATAGCATTAAATGCCTTCATAAAAAAGACAGAGAGGCCCCAAATCAATAACCTAACCATCCACCTAAAGGCACTGGAAAACCAAGAAGAAACCAACCCAAGAAGCTCCAGATGGAAAGAAATAAATAAGATCAGAGCAGTAATTACTAAATTAGAAACTAAGAAATTAATAAAATTGATGAAAAAAGAGCTGGCACTTTGAAAAAAATAAACCAGATTGATAAACCCCTGGTCAATTTGATTTATTGATAATTTTGATACTTAAACATACTGCAATTTTATCACATTCCCTTACTATTGCCTGCTTTTGTGCCCCTTCTGAACCCCTATTACACTGAACATTCTCCTCTTTCAAAATAGTTGTTCTTCTGTTTTGATATCTCATTCTTTATTTTTTAATTTAGTTTTTATTAACATTTTCCATGATTATTAAAAAAATACCCCATGGTAATACCCTCCCTACCCCACACACTTTCCCCTTTGAAATTCCATTCTCCATCATATTACCTCCCCCTCTCAATCATTGTACTTACATATATAGAATACCAACCTATTAAGTACCCTCCTCCCTTCCTTTCTCTTCCCTTTATATCTCCTTTTGAACTTACTGGCCTCTGCTACTAAGTATTTCCCTTCTCACGCAGAAGCCCAATCATCTGTAGCTAGGATCCACATATGAGAGAGAACATGTGGTACTTGGCTTTCTGGGCCTGGGTTACCTCACTTAGTACAATCCATTCCATATCCATCCATTTTTCGGCAAATTTCATAACTTCATTTTTCTTTACTGCTGAGTAGAACTCTATTGTATAAATGTGCCACACCTTCATTATCACACATCAGTTGAGGGACATCTAGGCTGGTTCCATTTCCCAGCTATTATAAACTGAGCAGCAATAAACATGGTTGAGCATGTACTTCCAAGGAAATGAGATGATTCCTTTGGATATATGCCTAGGAGTGCTATAGCTGGGTCATATGGTAGATCAATCTTTAGCTGTTCTAGGAACCTCCACACTGATTTCCACAATGGCTGGACCAGATTGCATTCCCACCAGCAGTGTGGAAGGTTTCCTCTCTTTCCACATCCCCGCCAACATTTATGATCATTTGTTTTCATGATGGTAGCCAATCTGCCAGGAGTGAGACGGAATCTCAATGTAGTTTTTATTTTTTTTATTTTTATTTTTTATTTTTGGTTTTCCGAGGTAGGGTTTCACTCTAGCCCAGGCTGACCTGGGATTAACTCTGTAGTCTCAGGGTGGCCTTGAACTCACAGCAATCCTCCTACCTTTGCCTCCCACATGCTGGGATTAAAGGCATGTACCACCACATCAGGCTCAATGCAGTTTTAATTTGCATTTCCCTGATGACTAGTGACATACAACATTTTTTTTTTAGATGCTTATATACCATTTGTATTTCTTCCTTTTGAGAATGCTCTATTTAGCTCAAAAGCCCATTTTTTATTGGCTTGTTTGATTTCTTATTATTTAACTTTTTGAGTTCTTTGTATATCCTAGATATTAATCCTCTATCAGATATATACCTGGCGAATATTTTTATCCATTCTGTAGGTTGCCTCTTTGCTTTTTTCACTGTGTCCTTTGCAGTGCAAAATCTTTGTAATTTCATGAGGTCCCAGTGATTAATCTGTGGTTTTATTGCCTGAGCAATTGGGGTTGTACTCAGAAAGTCTTTGCCAAGACCAACATGTTGAAGGGTTTCTCCTACTTTTTCCTCTAGCAGTTTCAGAGTTTCGGGTCTGATGTTAAGGTCTTTAATACATTTGGACTTAATTCTTGTGCATGGCGAGAGAGAAGAATCTATTTTCATACTTCTGCAGATATATACCCAGTTTTCCCAACACAATTTGCTGAGGAGGCTGTCTTTTTTCCAATGAGTATTTTGGGCATTTTTATCAAATATCAGGTGGCTATATGTACCTGGGCTTACATATTGGTCCTCTATTCTGTTCCACTGATTGACATATCTGTTTTTGTGCCAGTACCATGCTGTTTTTGTTACTATGGCTCTGTAATATAGGTTAAAGTCAGGTATGGTGATACCACTAGCCTTATATTTGTTGCTCAGTATTATTTTAGATATTTGAGGTTTTTTGTGATTCCAAATGAATTTTTGGATTGTTTTTTTTCTCTTTCCATGAAGACTGCCTTTCAAATTTTAATAGGGTTTGCATTAAATCTGAAGATTGCTTTTGGTAAGATTGCCATTTTCACAATATTGATTCTTCCAATCCAGGAACAAGGGATGTTTCTCCACTTTCTAGTGTCTTCTGCAATTTCTCGCTTGAGTGTTTTAAAGTTCTCATTGTAGAGAATTTTCACTTCCTTGGTTAGGTTTTTTCCAAGGTACTTTATTTATTTATTTGTTAGTTTATTTATTTATTTATTCATTTATTTATTTATTTGATGCAATTTTTAATGGGAGTGATTCTCTGATTTCATCCTCTGTGAGTTTCTTGTTAGCATGTATGAAGTCTACTGATTTATGTGTATTTATTTTGTATCCTGCTATATTGCTGTAGGTTTTTATCAGCTTTAACAGTTTGCTAGTAGAGTCTTTAGGGTCCTTTATGTATAGAATCATGTCATCTGCAAATAATGATAACTTGATCTATTCCTTTCCAATTTGTATCCCTTTAATGTATCTCTCTTGCCTTATTTCTATGGCTAAAACTTCCAAAACTATGTTAAATAAAAGTGGGGACAGTGGACACCCTTGTCTTGCTCCTGATTTTAGTGGAAAAGCTTCCAGTTTTTCCCCATTTAGTAATATCTTGGCTGTAGGCTTGTCATAAATAGCTTTTATTATATTGAGATATGGTCCTTCTATTCCCAGTCTCTGTAGGACTTTTATCATGAAGGGATGTTGTATTTTGTCAAGTGCTTTCTCTGCATCCAATGAGATGATCATGTGATTTTTGTCCTTCAACCCATTTATATAGTGTATTACATTTATAGATTTGTGTATATTGAACCATGCCTGCATCTCTGGGATAAAGCCTGCTTGGTCAGGGTGAATGATCTTTCTGATATATTCTTGTATTCTGTTTGCCAATATTTTGTTGAGAATTTGTGCATCTATGTTCATGAGGGAGATTGGTCTCTAATTTTCTTTTTTTGTTCTATCTTTGTCTGGTTTTGGTATGAGGGTGATGCTAGCCTCATAGAAGGAGTTTGGTAGAATTCCTTCTTTTTCTATTTCCTGGAAAAGCTTAAGAAGCAATGGTGTTTGCTCTTCATTAAAGGTCTGGTAAAATTCAGCTGTGAATCCATCTGGGCCTGGGCTTTATTTAGTTGGGATATTATTGATAACTGTTTGAATCTCCATGTTTGTTATAGGTCTATTTAAGTGATTAATCTCATTTTGATTTAATTTAGGTAGGTCATATAAATCAAGTAAACCATCCATTTCTTTCAGATTTTCATATATTGTGGAGTATATACTTTTATAGCATGTCCCTATGATTTTTTTGAATTTCTCTGGAATCTGTTGTGATGTTACTTTTTTCATCTCTGATTTTATTAATTTGTGTCTCTTCTCTCTTTCTTTTGGTCAGATTTGTTAAGGGTTTATCAATCTTGTTTATCCTTTCAAAGAACCAACTCTTTGTTTCATTAATTGTTTGGATTTTTTTTTTTGTTGTTGTTTCTCTTTCAGTAATTCCTGCCCTAATCTTTGTTATTCTTCCTGTCTACTGATTTTTGGTTTGCCTTGTTCTTCTTTTTCCAAGTCTTTAAGGTGAAGCATTAGGTCGTTTACTTTTAACCCTTCTAATTTCTTAATATATGCACTTAAAGCTATAAATTTACCTCTTAGAACTGCCTTCATTGTGTCCCAAAGATTTTGGTATGTTGTGTTTTCTTTTTTTTTTAATTTAATTTTTTAGTTTTCTTTTCAGTAAATACAGGCAGTTTGGTACCATTATTTAGGTTCATCTGTGATCTGTCCCCTCCCATTAGACCCTCCTTGTTAATGAAAATGGGTCATGCATTGTGGAGTTAGCCCCCAGTTATTGGTATGATAAATGTCTCTTGAAATCATGACCCAACATGTGACTCTGACATTCTTTCTGCCCCCTCCTCCCCAAAATTTCCCTGAGCCATGTTGGGTTCATTTTTGGTCTGCTTCAGTGATGAGGTGTTGGGGGCCTCTGAGGCTTTGGCTCTCTGATTTGGTAGGAGTTGATTTTTCTCTGAGTTGGTCTCCTTCCCCTTTGTGCTGGTATCCGGTTCACAGGAAAACATCACTCTTGCTTATTTCGCCAGTTGTCCTTAGCTTCAGTTGGGCCCCTTTTGAGGTATGTTGGGGCAGCTCTCTTCTTAGGATCTGCATCTATCTGGAAAAGAGAAGCAGATTCTCCAACGGAGAGTAAGTTAGCACCCGGAAAATTGAGATAACACTTACTTTTTTGATAGACAGTATAATAGGTGTAGGCCCTCTTATACCCTGTGATTGATGGTACCTTGATATTGTAGAGTGGGCTTGTGTTTGGGTATGGTTCTGACTTGTTTTCCAGCTCCAGCTATGGGTCTAGTACCACTGAGTGGATCAGTTAGCCAAATCAAGAGCAATTGGTTCCTCACCATGGCTGTGTACCACTATTGTACTTGTGTGGGCATCACATCCGGTTATTTGTTGCTAATTAGGTTAAACAATGTGTTGCTTGGACAGATCTTGGTCATTTCCCCCAGTTGCCTATGTAGCGCCTTCTGGCACTAGACACGCTGACTGTCTGTGGACTGACTCTCTCCTCGCCATCTTGACTGGAAGTCTATGTTGTGTTTTCATTATCATTTGACTCTATAAATTTTTTGATTTCCTTCTTGATTTCCTCATTGACCCATTCATCATTTAGTAGTGTATTGTTTAGTTTCCATGATTTTGTGTATGCTCTATAGCCTTTCTTGCTACTGATTTGTAGTTTACTTCCATTGTGGTCAGATAGAATGCAAGGAATTATTTCAATTTTCCTGAATTTGTTAAGATTTGCTTTGTGTCCTAATATATGGTCTAATTTAGAGAATGTTCCATGGGCTGCTGAAAAGAATGTATATTCTGCAGCCTTTGGATGAACTGTCCTGTATATATCTGTTAGCTCAATTGCTTCTATGACCTCATTTAGTCTGGATGCCTCTCTGTTTATTTTTTCCCGGGATGACCAGTCAATTGATGAGAGTGGGGTGTTAAAGTCACCCACCAATACTGTGTTTGGTGTTATCTGTGACCTTAGTTCTAATAGTGTTAGTTTGATGAATTCGGGAGCCTCCATGTTAGGGGCATATATGTTTAGGATTGTAAAGTCCTCCTGTTGGAGTGTGCCCTTAATCAATAAAAAGTGACCTTTCTTATCTTCTTGACCAATTTTGAGCTGAAATCTACCTTGTCAGATATTAGGATAGCAACCCCTGCTTGTTTTCTAGGCCCATTTGCTTGAAACACTGTCTTCCGACCTATTACCCTAAGATAATGTCTATCCTTTGTAGAAAGGTGAGTTTCTTGGAGACAACATATTGTAGGATCCTGCTTTTTTTTTTTTTATTTTTATTTATTTATTTGAGAGCGACAGGCAAAGAAAGAGGCAGAGAGAGAGAGAAAGAATGGGCGCGCCAGGGCTTCCAGCCACTGCAGACGAATTCCAGATGCGTGTGCCTTGTGCATCTGGCTAATGTGAGTCCTGGGGAATCGAGCCTTAAACCGGGGTCCTTAGGCTTCACAGGCAAGTGCTTAACCGCTGAGCCATCTCTCCAGCCCTGCTTTTTAACCCAGTCTGCAAACCTATGTCTTTTGGTTGGGGCATTGAGGCCATTGATATTAAGAGATATTATTGAAAAGTATATATTTATGTTTGCCTTTTTTTTTTTGTGGTTCTGGTTCTACCTTTGCTTTCTTGTGTTAACTAGTATTTGAGTATTGCTTGTTTTTTCCAGGTTCCTTATATGTGTGCTTTTCCTTTTCTTCAGCATGGAAGATCCTATCAAGTATTTCTGTAGAACTGGTTTTGTCTTTAAATACTCCTTTAACCTGCTTTTGTCATGAAATGCCCTTATTTCTCCGCCTATTTGAATGGATAGCTTTGCAGGATAAAGTAACCTTGGTTGACAGTTGTTATCTTTGAGAACATCGAATACGAATACAATACTCCAAGCCCTTCTGGCTTTTAAAGTTTGTGTTGAATAATCTGCTGTAATCTTGATGGGCTTGCCTTTGTACGTAACTTGATTTTTCTCTCTAACTGCTTTCAATATTTTTTCCTTGGTTTGTGTGTTTGGTAGTTTGATTATAATATGGCAAAGAGAGGTTCTTTCCATGTTTTGTCTGGCTGGGGTTCTAAAGGCTTCCTGTATCTGTATTGGCACCTCTTTCCTAATTTGGGGGAAGTTTTCTTCTATGATTTTGTTGAAGATGCCTACTATGCCTTTGGAGTGGAATTCTTCTCCTACTATGCCCTGAATTCTTATATTTGATCTTTTCATAGTGTCCCGAATATCTTGAAATTCCCACTCATACTTTTCTATAAGTTTGTCTTTCTCTGTGTTGGACTGTATTAGATCTGCCACCTGGTCTTCTAGCTTAGATATTCTGTCCGCTCCTTCATCCATTCTACTGGTGAGATTTTCTACAGTGTTTTATTTCATTAACTATGTTCTGCATTGCTAGTTATTCTGACTAGTTCTTTTTTTATTATTTCTATTTCCTTATTTATGTCTTGCATTGCCTTCTTTATTTCATGAAATTGGTGTCCTGCATTTTCTTTGATTCTTTTGATTTCCTCTTTGACTCCTTTGATTTGTTCTCTGATTTCTTTGCACATATTTACAATCATTCTTTTGAAATCTTTCTCAGGCATTTCCTCTAACTCGTTCTCACTGGAGTTCATTTCTGATGCATTAATACTGTTAGATGGATTTATATTGTCTTGCTTTTTAGTGTTTCTTGTGTTATAATGTATATAATTTTACATCTTGGATTAAGTTAATGGTTGGATTTTCTAGCTAGGTATTCTTAGCTGTATCAATGGATTTGATGTTATATATCTTTAGGAGAGGAGCTTAAGGTGTTAGGTATGGCTCTTAAGGCTCTCAGAGTATCTACAAAGGTGTTCCTAGGGGTTGGGTTTCTCTGCTATTGGAGTATTCAAGTAGGCTGAGTGGAATAAAATACAGGTAGATTCTAAAATTTAACTAAACACTTTACACATTGAATCAAAAACACCAGCAAATATTTATGAAAGAGTAGTTACTGTAACAACAAGATTCTCTTGCAACAAAGAGGTTAAGATTTCTGTTCTCTTGAGTGATCTAAGTCAGCTTGTGACCAAGTGAGACCCTTCCCTGGTGCAATCAATCCCAGTTACTTTTTTGGATGATTTTGGTCTCAGTCAAGTTACTGGCTGTGTCGTTGGGCTGCTGTTCTGGTTTCTGGAGCTAGGCACTGGCTTTTCCTGTGAGGCAACCCAAGCCTGGCAACTGTGGCTCTGCAGAATGGCACCCTTGCTGCTGGAACCGCCACTGTTGCACCTGAAGCTGAAGCTGCCGCTGCTGGCTCTGTCACCTCTGCTGGGTTCACCACTGCTGCTGCCACTGCTGCTGCTTCTTTAGCTGCCACTGCTGGATCCTCTGATGCTGGTGCTGGATCTGCAACTGCTGCCTCTGAAGCTGCTGCTGCTGGGTCTGCCACTGCTGCCACTACTAGATCGGCTGCTGCTGGGGCCACTGCTGCTGGTGCCGGAGCCCCTGGTGTTGCTGCTGGCCTCTGCTCCTGCTTGGGTCCCACTGTTCACTCAAGTTGGTGTGGCCAGGTCCTGGGACTGCTGCTCTGTTCGCTGGAGCTGGGCACAGGCAGTTGGAGAGGGGAAGGAGCCGCAGCTGCTCTGTTTCTCTCACTGTTCCATGTGTTCTTCTACCTTGTGGTCTACTCCTCCATTGTTCGCTGCCACTCTCCCTTCACATTTCTTGAGTTGTGGAGAGCACTGGTGTGAGTGGATGCTCCCCTCACCTGGCTTTTCCTGTGGCTGGAGCCAAGCTTGGTGGATTTCCGGTGCACTGCTGCAGCTGTGGTCGGTGGACCTGCCGGGGCCACTTTTGCCAGCCTGTACAGGCTCTGGATCTCTTCTACTTCTCCACTGCCATTTCGATTTCCTATACACATCACTTTTTAGTAAAAGTGTGTATTTTGCTGAATTTTTTCGGTCTTCTTCCCCCCAGGCTGCTTTGGCGTGGTACCTAAGCCGCCATCTTAAACGGAAGTTGATATCTCATTCTTTTTGTCCTCCTCTATCCTTTATGTCAAATTGTTGATGGGCTTAGAATGCACAAATCTTTTGGAGGTAACATGAGTTCTTCTGAGGACATGAATGTATCAATCAGTTCATGTCCAGAGGATAGTGCCCCACGGTATTTCTGTAATACATTCTAGAAACATACACATTATTTTTCTTTGGAAATTTGATCCAGTCATGCTATCATTATTTGTGGGGAAACACCCATGCTTTAATACTTACACATACTCTGTACCTGGCATTCTAGGTGAAAGCACCTTCAGTGTGATTAGACTATGACAATCTCTATAGTTTTTGTCTGAAGTGGGCCACAGATTTATGTCTGGAACACCTGGACCCTATTGTAACATAGAAACCTGAGCATGAGAAACCATGGTCATTTCTGAGTGATTACTAGAACATCTGTAGTCTTCTTGTTCACACGCAGTCACTCTGCCTGGTTATAGTAAATAATTGTCCTATCAAGTGAGTTCCCAATGACCACAACCAGGCTCAACTCTTCATGGTCCTCTAGTGCTTTAGAAAGGCTAGAGCTCTTGACTTTTATTTCATTCCTGAGGGGTCCAGAGCTGTCAGACCTCTCTCTGTATGTCACCTGGTTTCTCTCTTCCAAGAGTGAAACTGCTGGGGGAAAGCACATTTTGTATAGCTACAACTGCTCAACAAAATCACCTTATTAGCTCGATGGTACCAAGAAGAGCTCTTGAAGTTGGATGCTAGGAAAGGAGGCTATCTACCTGAGAGTGGATCCCAAAGCCTCCATGCAGAGAACCTGGGGTGTATGTTAGCCAGTCATCTTAATTGAAACATTCTGAAAATCTATAGTAAAATATCAAACATGGGATACCCAGTGATATCACTCAGATAGTCTAATATTTTCACATGTGTGTATGTTAACTTTCACATGAATCAATGTTTTGTTTAAATTCAGGTGTGAACCATAGTCAAGGTGGAGAAAACTTCTATTGATAGATGAATATCCTCCATGTTCCCTATCATAGTCAAACTATCCTCCTTCTCCTCCCATTTCATCCTTGACTCCTGAGAGTCACTGTCTGCATTTCATCTATAAAATGTCATCATTATATAGATATAATGAACTAAAGTCATGCAGTATTTGATGTGTTATCACCCCTTTCCTTGGTTGTTGCTTGCTTCCATAGTAAACATACCATAGCCTCATTAATAATCACCCATTAAAGATGGTATAGGTCATTTTCTACCTTGATGATGAGAAATAAAAGTTGGTATAAACATGAGCTTTTTCTTCTTTTGGGAAAAATCACTGGGTTTTGTGTTACTTGCATGTTGAGTGTCGTCGCACTCAGTTCAGGTGTTTCCAAGTAGCTCTATCACTTTAACTTCTCACTAATTTGTGAGACTGACCCAGTCTCTGCCGCTTCTCAGTATTGGACATTCATCCTGTTCCAGTGGGTATACAGGGATCTCTTTGCTGTTTTAATTTACATTTGCTTCATGGTTAATGATCTTGAACATTTTGTCATATGTTTCTTTGCCATCTGCCTACTCTTACAAAAAAAAAAAAAAAACAACTGCTCATCAAATCTTTCTGAATATCTTAAGCATACAAAGAATTCTTAAACAGAACTTTAGAATATTTAATGCTTTGAAAGTACTTTGTATGTTTAAGGTATTAATCCTTTGTAGAATGTGTGTTTTCCAATATTGTCTCTGTTGTCTGTCTTTTCAGCTTTTGTTCTTCACATGTATTGTCCTAGAGAAAATACTGGTTGTTGAGATGTCCAATTTATGGACATTGAGCCATAACATGTTTTGGTGTGAAGTCTGAGTGCCCTTGGCACAGCTGTAGAACATGACTCTCCCTTTGTATAGTCCTAACTATTTATAGCTTTACATTTTATCTTAAAGGTGGTTGTCAATTCTGAGTTTGTTTTTGTACAGATGCATGAGTTTGGCTCATAGTCATGTTTCGCATGGCCATTTGTGTGTCTGATTTTTTTCTGCACTGTTTCTTGAAAAGTCTATCATTTCTAACTTGAATAGTTTTGGTGCTTGTGCTGAAAAAACAGATGGCCATTTTTGTGGGTCTGTTCCTAGATTATGTGTTTTATCCTATTGAACTGTGTGGATCTGTTTGTCTAATCCTCCTGCCTCAGCCTCCAGAGTGCTGGGATTATAGGAAGTGCCACTATGCCCTGCTTTAAGCTACTAATATCACAGGTAATTATTAACATATCAATAAGTAATTTTATTTATGCCTCATATTCACTTTCTGTGGTTCTTAGTTCTCTTACATTGTTCCTTGTTTTCCTTGTCAAAGTATTGAGGAATTTGTTATTTATTTTTTAATAACACCTTGAACTCCTGATGGTGTCTTTAATCTGTTTCTTTGTAGTCTCAATGTGCTTGTCATGAGTTATAGACATATATGATGTATGTCACACTATTGATGTTTTCATTTCCTGCCATGTTCCAATAAATTTTCACAAAACGTGGGTAAAAACAACAAAAGTCTGTACTCTCAGCATCTTGATGGTGTTGCCTGGGTGTTATCAGCTGGTGGTCCTTATGGGTATTGGAGGAGTGGGCAGAACTGCTGTAGATGGGTGTATGCATGGTGTGGAGAACTGTCCAACAGTGACCTTATAACTGTCCCTTTAACTTTTTCTGGCTCTGGTAAATGATTCAGCAACAGAGAGGACATCTCCCTGAGCTAAGCCCTTCTGCAGGTACGTATTTCTGTCAAGTTCCATGTAAAGGGAGCATTGGACCTACAGAGAAGTTGAAGGATTGCTGGATACCATCTGCTAGGGACCTCTGTTGTCTTTCCTCTTGCTGGTAGTACCTGTCTGCCTGGTAGTAATACGGGCACAGTGAGAAAGCTTGTGAGGCATCTCACATCCTGTTGTTCCTCTGCTCTGAGGAAACTCTTCTTCTCCCCTCTCCTCTTTTCCCTTGGGATGCCTTCTAGATGTCATTTTGACCACTTTCCTACTATTTTTCTTGTGTTCTGCTGGAAAGTGAGAGACAGAATCTTCACATCTCAAGAACTTGGAAGCCACATACAGCAACAGTCTGGACAGCACTGAGTGGAAGAAATCTGTGAACTTACCTCAACTGGGGTGTCTGTCAACTGTTCAACTCTGATCTGTGAAATGAAGAAGGTTGGATTTGACATTTGTATACAGTTCAACATGTGAAGACTTGATTGTTCTGATCTTGGTCAGTGAATTTAAAGTAGAGTTCTGCAAACTATAGAGATTACTTACATACTCTTTGACTAGAATAGATTTGGACCCAGTAGAAAACCAGCCACACTGGCTTGAAAAGAACACAAAAACCAAGTAAACAAAAGCACAGCTCTCTCCAGTACCACAGGGCTTCCGGAGGGAATATCATACCTCCAGTGCACATGAATCACATCTACCTGTAAGATTATATATGAAAAGAGGTAATTTTTTGTAAAGTACCTTCTTTGATTTATTCTTCATGTTCAGCTTGATGGTAGCATCAGAGTTGTATCCTGGTATGTGCCAAATAAGTGAACTTGTGGCCAGTCATAGTCATGTGTCAGTTGCTGGGTAGACTGAACTATAATTTACTTTTCCTTCTCTCAGTGCTGGGAGGAGAATCTGTTTGAATGTTTACAAGGGTAATAGTACAAGAAGGTCAAAGTTGAGAGACCCCGTGGTTTGTCAGATGTCAACACTGATATCAGCTTTGGAAAGATTTCTACCTTATGAGCGTACCAGGAATTTGTATGAGGATATCCTGGAGACTATTGAAAATGTTTTATGATATCCCAGAAAGGACTGGTTAGGACAGGTTTACAAAAGATCATAAGATGAGTTTTTATCATGGAAACCTCCAGCCCACACTGCACCAGTCTGGTGCTAGCAAGTAGCTCACAGAAATAACAATGCCATTCCTGTGTGTGCTCTGTCTGACCCACTGAAGTGGTCACAAGCTGTATGGCATAAAGAACTGTAAAGACCACAGAGTGGTTCAGGAGTCAGCCACATTTCATCGTATGGCAGCCTTTACTTCTCAATTTCCTAATTTATAATTAAAGCCAGCACACACAAAGCTGGCTTCCACATTGTTTTTAGCACCTGTAGTAGAAATCAGGTGCAATTTACCGCCTGGTGTTGTGCTCTACTGATCTGATGTCTTGATAGTTTGTTGACATGTTCAGATATTTTTTTTTTCCTCTCAGCTTCGAGCAATTTTTTTTTAAATTTTTAAGCTAGAATACAGTAGAACAGAAACTATGTGTGTAAATCAATTAATACAAATGCACATATAGACTGGTGTTACACCCACCCAAGTCAGGAATGAGAACAGCTCCTCACTCCAAATCTGCTCTACCTTACAGCTGCCCCCACCACACACCGTTGCCCATTCTCCATTCACCACAATACTGTCAGCCACACAAATGGAAATACACTCTATGGAATCTTTAGGATTGTAAGTGGGAGTGTAAACAAATGCAACTACTCTGAAGTAGGTGGACAGTTTCATACGAATGTAAAGATTAATCAACCATGTGAGCAGCAAGCCCATAATGCATAGACATTATCCTTAGAAAAGTAAATTTTATTCTGCATGGTTGTTTCCCTCACTGTTTATTTTTTAATTATATGTATTCATATGCATGTATGTGTATTCTAGGATCTCTTGACACTGCAAACAAATGCCCATCTGGTGTTTGTGGGTGTCTGGGCACAACAGGCTTTGCAAGCAAGCAGCTTTAACCACAAACCCATCTCCTCAGTCCTAGTCACTGTTTATAAATGCCCTAAATGAATGTCAGACTAACATTGCATGCATTGGTACAAAGAAATTTGCTTGGCACCCCCAGAATCAGCTACTGATATGGCTAGCGAGGGACTTCTCATTGGAGTTGTCCTGTGACAAAAGCCAGTCTGCTTTGATCCATTCCCATCCCCCAATATAATATGCCTCATAGAAGTGAGATGGAGCTGCCAAATGCTTCAGCAAGGACAATGGGGGGGGTGCAGTCAGAAACAGGACTATTCTCTGCCCACTGTAGATGCCCCCAACAAAGACCTGACAAAGATCCTGCATGACGAGACTCCATTAAATTCTTAGGAAATTTGTTTAGATGGTCTCTTAACATGAAGCAGTTGGCTATGAGAAGGAACAAATGCTTCCTTCACTTGTATTGGCTGTTCAGGACCTTCTCGGACCTCTGCTGGTAGGGTAGATTTCTTGACCTGTGGACCCTTCTGAGAAAACCCAATGCAGTTCTTGTGTTTCATAGATGAGCAAAATGATGAAATGATTCAGTTCAGATCACAGGATAAGGTAATGACAAGGCCTCAGAGCTTCAGTCCCAAAACCCATGGGCTTCAGCCTATAGGAAAAGAAAAAAACCAAAAAACAAAAACAAACAAAAAAAAAAAACCAACCTGTAAATCATTGGGCAATATTATAAAATGTAAGTGTGTACATGCTTTGTGAATGCAATGTGTATTGACAAATGTTTCATATATGCAATTATTTTGAAAATCGAACCTGTCATTTGACACACACTGGAAACCCAGCAGTTCAGGGGCACACATCTGCAAGAGGGATGGGCAAGCTCTACCAGGTTATAGAAGCTGAGGTAGAAACTGGGGTGTTACAGCCTGAGCTGAGGTGTGTGCAGGCTCTACAAGGCACTGTGGGAAAAGCAGTCATACTCTTCAGTTAAGTGCAGAAATGTTAGAGAGCACACTCAGCCCTGTTCCAGGGACCTGGGCAGCTTCAGTGTGCGACAAAACACTGGAAGCAGAAAAATGCAAGACTTTTGAAGAATTTTAAATGTAAGAATAAAAGTGAAGCCTGGGTTTGTGTCTTAGTGGTAAAGCCTTCATTCAATATGAATGAGGCGCTGGATTCCATTCCTAGCACACAGGTGCACATGCACACATGTGCACACACACAATACACACACACCAACAATTAAGCTGGATCAGAAGTTATGTGCAGCTGGGTGGGGATTCAGGCCAACGGGGGAAATTAGAGAGCCAACAGCTGCAACAGGATGGCCTACTTTCCCTCCAAGACTTTATTTAGTTCTCAAATAGATTGAACCATTTAACATTACATTAGGATGATTTTATTGTTAAGTGTAAATGGAAGCATGATGTCTTATATCATTAGTTTGGTAGAAAATAGGCCTGTTTTAAAGAAAATTATTGCAAACCATGTCCTCTAATACATGATAAAGGGTTGTAGCACAGCTAGCATCTGCTTTATGTTTCATTTATCAATTATTATAAGAAATCCTGTTTCAAATGGATAAGCAGTTGCAAGGGATAAGGATACTATTTGCTTCCTTTCTGCAGACATACTTATTTCAATGCTTGTAAATCAAATTAGTTCTTGAAACTTATAAGAAGAGTTAGAAGGGAAACATATTTTGTTTAAAATTATTTTAAATATTAAAATAATACAAAATTAAATATTAATTTTATATTAATTTTAAACATTTCTATTGAATTTTTTTTCTTTTTTTTTCTTTAGTAGTTATATACATATGCAAGCCATGTTGGCACTATTGTTAGTCTTCTCTCTGTTCTCCTTCCTCTGAAGTGTCCCTCCTTATTGAGGATTGTGGATCATGCATTGTGGGGGTAGCCATCAGTTACAGAGAGGATGCAAAGTCTCTGTGCATAATATCCCAACTTGTGGCTCTAACAGTCTTTATGGCCCCTTTTCCGTGTATTTCCTTGAGCCATGTTGGGTTTGTTTTAGGTCTACTTCAGTGATGAGGTCTTGGGAACCTCTGAGTTTCTGGATAATTGGTTTGGTAGGAATTGTCTATCTCTTTCCCCCTTGGCCTGGTATCAGGTTCACCAAGAAAGCAGCACTCTTGATCATTTCCCCAATTACTCTATGGTTTTAGCTGGGGCCCTGGTAAGGTCTGATGGACTGATTCTCTCCTCAGGTCCTGTGTCCATCTGAAAAAGAGAAGTTGATTCTCTAATGAAGAGTGAAGTGAGCATCAAATAAATAGGATAACCATTATTATTTTAGAGGGAATTTAATAGGTGCAGTACCTCATGTAGCCCAAGATTGGTGGGAGCATGACATTGAAGAGCAGACTTCACTTCTTAAAAAAAATATTTTTGCAGGCCAAGTGTCATGGTGCATGCCTCTAATCCCAGGGATCAGGTGGTAGACATAGGAGAATGCAGTGAGTTCAAGGACACCCTGAGACTACATAGTGAAGTATATGTAGGTCTGGGCTAGAACTAAATCCCTACCTAGAGAAACCAAAAATATTAATTAATTAGTACGCAGTACTTGGATATTAGAGGTGGGAGGATCACGGTGAGTTTGAGACCGCGTGAGACTACATAGTTAATTCTTGGTTGGGCTGGCCTGGAGTGAAACCTGAGGGGAGTACAGTCAGGGTGACTGGACCCTTGGGGTATAAAAGGCAGGAAAGTCTATACTTGCTAGAAATCAAATATGATTTGACTTCTTGTCTCTTGCCTAGTTCCCTAGACATGTTTTTCCACAAACAACCAGGATCTCTCCTGAGAGAGAGGTCTTGCATTGGATTTAAACCTTGTGGTTGGTCAACTTCAGCCCCTGAAACTTGGTGTCAGGACTAACCTCTTCCTGAGAAAGCCCTTAGCCCTAACCAATCAGCTGTCCCTCTGGTTTAACTAAGCCAGAAGATAGCCCACCATCATGAGGTTATATAAATACCTTTGCAAGGGTGCTCCGGCCACTGGGGAGTCGAACAAGGAAATGAGGGGAAAATTAACCTAAATAAAAAAAGGCAAACAGACACAAGAAGGAGACCATGCTAGATGTTTGTCAAGGCCTCATGTTTATTCTTACATGTAGGTTTACATAGGGTTGTAAGGGGAAGGGGACGTGGTCAGGGCAATGAGTTGTAGGGGGAAGGGGATGTGGCCAGAGCAAGGAGTTGTCAGGAAACCTAGAGGGGATGTAATTAGGAGTGCATCTAATTTTGCCTCACTGGCTTAACATCCTGACTGCACCAGGCTTCACATCCTGACCATAAACTGGCCTTTTGCAAAAGATAAGATTCTGTAAGCCGTCTGCTGACCAGTTCCAGGAGTACCTAACAGAAAGCTGGATGGACCAGCTTTCTGAGTAATGAGTCAGCTTATGAGCAGGTCCAGGCAAAATGGAGAGGCTTTTGTTTTATGGCTCCTGACATCTCCTCCCTTCTTTTATACAAAAGAGGGAGAGGCCTGCTATTTAGCGGTGGGCTGCAATGCCTTTGTTTCTTCATCACCTACCGGCAGCATGGGGGAGTATTCAGCCAAGCGTATGATCCCTTGGTAGTTGAATATTAGGTAAGGAAGTAGAAACTTAACTTGCTATATGACGATTTCTGTTAACATGGGCGAGGTTTGATTCATAGCTCCCAACACAAGGGGAAGGCAGGCTCCCTGATCACTTGGAAACTTCCAGCTGGAGGTGAGTTTTTCCATCAGGTTGGCCTGATTTCTCTTGGTCCAGGCGTAGGCCCAGGCCCAGCAAGGAAGTTCCCCTGGCCCTCATTGTCCACATAGGATCCTTTATTCCCTCTAGCACTCCACATGGCAAGTGTTCCTTGAACTTTCTTTTCTCTCTTTTCTTTTCTTTTTCTCAATTATTATTAACAATTTTCATGATTATAAACAATATCCCATGGTAATGCCCTCCTTCCCCCATTTGCCCCTTTGAAATTCCATTCTCCATCTTATACCCTCCCCATCTCAATCAGTCTCTCTTTTATTTTGATGTCATCATCATTTCCTCCTCTTATGATGGTCTTGTGTAGGTACTGTCAGGCACTATGAGATCATGGATATCCAGGCCATTTTATGTCTGGAGGGAGCACATTGTAAGGAGTCCTCTTCCTTTGGCTCTTACATTCTTTCCGTCACCTCTCCTACATTAGACCTTGAGCCTTGGAAGGTTTGATTGAAATGTTACTTGGTACTCCAGTCACTTCTTCCCAGCACTATGATACCTTTTGAGTCGTCCCAAGGTCACTGACATCTGAAAAGAGAAGATTCTCTACCCAAAGTGAGAGTAGCATTAATATAAGGGCATGGATATTAAGAGAAATGCTTATGGGGCATAGTATATAAGCATAGTATATACATATATCCAGACATCAGCAGATGTTACATCCCAAGAGCTCATGACTACACCTGTTTTAAATTTTCAGTATCAGGGATGTATTCCCTCCCATGGAGTGGGACTCTAGTCCAATTGGAGGATAGTTGGTTTCCACCCTGATAGACATGCCACTATTGCACCCATTGGCTCATTTGGCCTGGCTGGCCAGTTATAAGGCTTTCAGTGTCCACTGTTCAGTATCTTCACTGGTGATTTCTCTTTCTACCATAGAATGGCTTCTTCCAACTTTCTGTCAGCTGGTCTACATTGAGGTGGTTATCAGCTCAGTTTCAGCAGGGTTTCTCAGTGGCTTTGCAGCCCAAATATGTGGAATCTTCAGCAACAGGGTCTTACCATCTATTCCTGGTGAGAAACTAAGGGCCTTGGCAATGGCCTATAATGTTTTGGGGGCATCAGGGAACTCCCTGGCCAACAACTCACTGGAAGGTATCCCATCCCTGGCACTGAACATTTTCTAGCAATGATCTACAGCTCCTGAGTGTTCTATTGTCCAAAACTGGAGGATTCCATATGACTTATTTATACCCTCTTAGATTTTGATTAGCCCTCCAGGCTATCTGCATTGGATCTCTAGCCATGTGGGTGCCTTTGCTTCATTTGGTACTTCCCTCAATAAATATAATAATTTAATAAGTAACCTTCACAGCTTTCTTTTTTATTGAACTATTAGAGACAAACCTAGGATTTGTGGTTCAAGGACTTTCCTGGATCCCTAGCACCTTGTTATAATTCCCTGCCTCAAAAACCTAATATATATGAGAGAGTGAGTGAGTTTGGACATACCAAGGCCTGTTGCCATTGCAAACAAAATCCAGAAGCATAAGCTACTTTGTAAGTCTGGCTTTATGTTCTGCAGAATGGATCCTGGGGAAGCAGACTTTGCAAGCAGACATTTTTAACCACTATGCCCTCTCCACAGCACTTAATTTTTATTTTTCTGAGGTAGATTCTCACTATAGTCTAGGCTTGTCTGGAATTCACTCAATAGCTCCAGGCTGGCATCGAAATCAGGCATCATCCTACCCTAGCTTCTGGAGTGCTGGGACTAAAGATGTGTGCCACCATGACTGGCCCAACTATAAGATGTTTTTAACAATTAAAAACATCTAATTCACAGTCAAGAACTCACAGTACCTAACAATACCTTCACAAGACCCTCATAATAGGAGAAAATATGGTGATATCAAATTAAAAGAGAGAATAATGGAGAGAGGGAGGGGATATGATGGAGAGTTATGAAGTTTCTTAGTGGCTTTGCAGCCCAAATATGTGGAATCTTCAGCAACAGGGTCTTACCATCTATTCCTGGTGGGAAACCAAGGGCCTTGGCAATGGCCTATAATGTTTTGGGGGCATCAGGGAACTCCCTGGCCAACAACTCACTGGAAGGTATCCCATCCCATCATATGAAGTTATGATGCAGAGTTATGAAGGGAAAAGTGGGGGAGGGGAGGGAAATACCATGGCTTTTTGTTTGTAAGTATAGAATTTGTCAATTAAAAAATACATGGATAGATAGATAGATGTATATGGTAACAACATTTGATTCCAAGTCTTTTCATATGCACATCAATCAAATAAGAGTCATAAAATAAACTGTAAATACCAGAACACAGGAAAATCATGTGACATTGGATTGAGTGAACTGAGGGTAGCTGTGGTTTGCTTACTCTTCAGTTTTAATGGAATGAACACAGTAAAATTGGATTAAAATAAAGTCCAGTGAAAGACTCTATGGAAGTCCATTAAATGCACGTTGAGGTGTGACTAAAATAGTGACCTTACAGGTATATGCCATTGCAATAGGTGAGAACTGGCAGAATGATAATTAGGTTTTTACCAACTGAACAAGAAGCTAAGTGGGGGGAATCCTCAGTGGGACTGGTTCACACCTGTGTTCACACCTAGATGCAAGATCCTGGAGGGAAGTCACCATTTGGATGCCTCCTTGACTTTGCCTATGTGACTAGAAGACTCCTGGGAGATGCTGGGTTTAGGAACTCCATAGTTTTATTGCCTTCAACATTTTTACAGATGAAATGGCCTGTTCAGAGCAGGGGAAATAAGGTGTGAGAAGAAGGATGAGAAAAAATGACTATGGAATGGTCAATAGCTAATAGAAATGGGGAAAAGTATACTTAGTGCAGTCTAGAAAAGATGTGTGTAGTCCAGAGTAGCTAGGGCCTAAAGGTTCAAAGGTATTCACGAAAATCAGGGATTTCCTTAGATCTTTCCTTCTTTAGCATGTGTAAGATGTTTACTGTGAACTTGACCTAAGGGTTTGTAAGTTGGATGGGAATGCTGGTACGGTATGTCTAAAGACCAACACCAGATCTTCCAAGCTGATAAAGTGTGGTGATGGTAAAGTGGATGTCCCTAGAAACATAGAGAGCAAGCTCCGTGGGGAGCCAACAAACTATGTAATGTGGTCTGTGGTCACAGGAAAGGATTAAGGCTTACATCTTCATTTTAAAGAGAGCAAGGGGCAAGGCAAGAAAGGACTTCACCGTGGCCAAAATTTTCTACTTACCTCCCATGGGAATAACTGTATGAAAGAGTTAGCAAAGCTCTATATAGTGGCTCTGAGGTATTCATCATATTTCTGCTGCCCATCAAGAAACCTGTCAGGATACTGACCCCTACTATTTCAATAACCCCATGGAAGCCAGATACCTGGCTGATTATCTCTGAAGAAGTTCAAGAAACTTTGCTTCCTTCACACTTGCTAACACTTCTCCCCTTGCCCTCTCCTTGGTCATCAAACCCTCTTTGCCCTATGCTGGACAGGCACCTCACATTTCCAGAGTCTCCACTCCTGTGATGTGAAGTGTCCCTCTAAGACTAGAGTCTCCTCCAATAAAGTCTAATTCCTCTGTCATAGATATTCCTACCTTTTTTTCATATTTTTTTTCTAACACTGTAAATACAGAGTTGTTGATAGGAAAAGCAAAGATAATCTGGGACATGGGAAGGAGTGTCTATGGAGTTTAAAGAATCAAGGACCCTTGTATGAGTCACCTTAATTAGAAATATACATGTGCTTGGCATTTAAGAAAGAGGTGGCAGGGCTGGAGAGACGGCTTAGTGGTTAAGCGCTTGCCTGTGAAGCCTAAGGACCCCGGTTTGAGGCTCGATTCTCCAGGACCCACGTTAGCCAGATGCACAAGGGGGTGCACATGTCTGGAGTTCATTTGCAGTGGCTAGAAGCCCTGGCGCACCCATTCTCTCTCTCTCTCTCTCTCTGCCTCTTTCTCTCTCTGTCACTCTCAAATAAATAAATAAAAATTAAAAAAAAAAGAAAGAAAGAAAGAGGTGACAGTAAGCCAAGCATGCAGGTAGCAGTAGAGTCAAGGAGTGTCACGATTGCAAACCCAAAGAAGGTTGACCGTGAACAGATAATGAACCAAGGGCACCACAGCCGTGAATGAGAAGTGCGAGTGTCTCTGCTTCTAACACTGAATCACTATGGAAGCACCCCCCCCCCCATGCTAGTGAGGTAGAATGACTGATGGGTGTGAAAACTTTCTTCTCTGCACAAAAGTTTGAAAACTAAATGATGCTTTTTCCTTTTCTTTTTCTTTGGGGGTGGGGAAGCTTTAGTCCTTCAAAGAGCAATGGATTTAAACTATGATGCAATCTTCCATCCACATATGCATACAGTCTAGGGAATAGCACCAAGGAAGAAAAATACAGGAAGAAAAATAAAATAAAATAAACTGAGAAAATAAACACCTGGGCCCTCCTTCCTCCAATAACGTCACATGTAACTTAATTGAAATTAGATGCAAATGCCAGTTCTGTGTTACTAGGAATAAAGGCCCTTAAGGCATAGCAATATGATATCAGGTGTGGGGGAGTTTAGAAGACAGAAAGAGAAAGGGATTTTGTGTGCAGATTATCCTCACCTATTGGAAGCCACTTTCTTTGATGGGTATTTTCTGATTCTCAATGTATGTTATCCTGGTCAAACAGAAATCCAAGGCTCAGTGAAAATGGTTTTAGGAGTCAAGAATACAGGGACTTTTAAATTTTGTAATGAAGTATCCATGGCTGAAACCATCCAAGTATCCAGGGAAAATAATGTTAGACTGAAGAAGATGGATAAAGTGCTTGCCACAGAAAAAATGAGGGACTGAGTTCAGAACCCTAGCACTTATGTAAAATGCTGGGATCATGGTGTTTGCCTACAATCACAGTGCTGGAGAGGCAGAGACAGGACTGGGTCTGCTGATCTAGCTGAATCCGTGAGTTCTGGGTTCAGTGAGAGACCAGTAATGTATGTGTCATCATCATGCAGGTGAATGGTAAGCCAACCATGGCATATCAATCCACACCTTAATGCCTTCTCAGGGAAGAACAAATCTACAGTGTAAACAAACACACACTCATCTCTGGAGAATTGAGGCAAATGTTTAAGGCCAGTTTCCAAAGGTCGAACACTATGAGTTCATAATACTTTTAATGATAGACTAGTGATGGTCAGGGGTGAAGCTTAACAGAGATGGTAGGCATAGCAAGAGGGAAATTAATGTGGCTTTAAAAGACAAGATGTGGGGGCTGGAGAGATGGCTTAGCGGTTAAGCGCTTGCCTGTGAAGCCTAAGGACCCCGGTTCGAGGCTCGGTTCCCCAGGTCCCACGTTAGCCAGATGCACAAGGGGGCGCACGCGTCTGGAGTTTGTTTGCAGAGGCTGGAAGCCCTGGCACGCCCATTCCCTCCCTCTCCCTCTATCTGTCTTTCTCTCTGTGTCTGTCGCTCTCAAATAAATAAATAAATAAAATTAAAAAAAAAAGACAAGATGTGGAGTGTTGTGATAGAAATACTTGGCATGGAAAAAGGAATAAAAGAGAAAAAAAGATGGAGGGAGAGACAGAATGAGAAAGAGAAAGTAGACAAAAGTAAACATATGAAGTGGACATGACAGGTACATTGTACCAAAGCCATAATCAGTATTTGGGCAGAGATAGTACCTTATAGGCTTACAAAATCTTAACATTGGGAGAAATTTAAGAATGAAGATGTTTGGTCTTTTCATGCTATTTTTGACTTCTTCATCAGATGTACTTTTCTTCTTTGAAGAAAATTCTGAAAAACATAAACATCAATCATCTTACTTGCATGCACAAGCAAATCCCAGCTAAAAGTTAAGGCAAATACAAAATATAGAAACAATACATTTCCCAAGGTGACTCTGAAGCACGTCACAAGAAGCTAAGCACAAGCTCTGTCTGTCTTGGCAAGACAAGAGGAAAGGGCAGTGGGCAGGGACAGACACCAAGGGCATCTGGGGGCTCCCTGAGGAGTCTTCTGTGGGACTCCCTTTCATGAAGCCGTAGAGCTGGCATCTGTGATCCCTGCACTGGACGGCTTGTTACTTGTCTATAAAATACATGCATCAAACAGAAAATAAATATCTCTTTCGATCAAGCAAGAAAACAGAAAGAACAATCTTGCCAACAAAGACAGACCTCTGGAAACCTTTATGTAGTGAGCGTACATTGTTCACTGGCATACTTTCCTCTTCCCACTTAAGCAAAACATTGCCAGGGTTACTCTGCGTTTAATGACTGTAGTTCATCTTCTTTTGGAGAAGCAGGTATCCTGGGCCTCCTGTGATGAAAAGGTTGGGTTGACAGACAGATGGTATGATTGATGGGCCAAATCATGTGTTCATATTCCCGAAACCACTTTGCTGAAAGCACTGCTTGCAATTTGATTAGAGACATTTGTTTTGGCTGAATTGATTTCTTTCTTGCACTTTTCCTATTTCAACATGCTTCTCTGTCAGCGTGTTGGGTTTAGTCAATGGATTTAGTGTTTCTTTTCACTGGCTGACAGTGGCAGCAATGTGATGGTTTTGTGAATTCTCGCTGAATGCTTTTCAGAAACTTCCATTCTGTTTGACCTAGACATTAATATGCAGAGGGAAAGTTCATAGTATACTGCCAAAATCTCTTTCAGCATTGCATGCTGTTCTCCTCAATATTCTCATAGCATATTATCACCTATAGTAGATTTTAAAAGAGATTTTGTGGTGAAGGTATATAATTTAATTCTAGGCTAGACATCCAAATCATTTCATTTTCTTTTTTGGAAGTGTAACTTTATTTATTTTTGTTATTAGATATGGACATATTTTGTATGTAAACATCATATGTTGTTACCATCCTTTCCCTCCTCCCTGCCCCTTTTCTGAAGAGGCCTTCCTCATTGGGGATGCAGGTCAACCCTATGGGGTTGTGGCTCATGCTTTGTGGGCGGGGGAAGCAATGTCTCTGAGCAAAATGTCCCAAGTTGTGGCTCTAACAATCTTTCCACCCTCTCTTCCACAAAATGTTGTGGCTCTAACAATCTTTCCACCCTCTCTTCTACAAAATTTCCTGAGCCATGCTGGGAGCATTTTAAGTCTATTTCAGAGATGGGCACTTCAGAGCATCTGTATCTCTGGTTTGGTAGGTCTTGAGTGCCCTCAATATCTTTCTCCATCACTCTTGTGCTGATATCAGCTTAAATAAGAAAGCAGCACTCTTGCTCATTTCCCCAATTCCACTGTGGTGTAGGCTGGGACCAGGGTAGAGTGCACTGGGTCATTTATCTCCTCAGGTCCAGTTCTCATGTGAAAAAGAGAAGCAGATTTTCCAACAGAGAATTACATGGGATAACCATTTTTAATTTAGAGAGAATTAAACGGGTTTACACACTCTTATAGCCTAAGGTTCATGGGATCTTGACAATGGAAAGCAGAATTTTTATTTGGATATGATTCTGACTTGTTTCCCACTTCCAATATGGTTTCCTTTCCACTGAGTGGATTTGTTAGCCAGTCCAAGAACAGTTTCTTACCCACTATGGCTGTGTGCCACTATTGCACTTGTGGGAGCATCATGTCAAATTGTTTGCTTCTGAGTTGCTTAGACTTTGAGTTGCTTAGACAAGTTTTGGCCCCAGTAGCTCATGTAGCCTCTTCCAATACTAGATGGGCTAATTGTCTGGGGACTGGCTCTCCTCCAGATTCCAACCAGGTCTCTCCATGATCTATGCCGATAGCATTTGGTGTCTTCAGAAGTAGGGTCTTACCATTAATTTCTGGTGGGTAATCAAATGCTCTGACAGAAGCCTGACTTGTTTGTTTGGGAGATATAGTAGGTCTCTCTGATCAACAGTGCATTGTGGTATAGGGAAATACAGGCCAGGGCCAAGAAAAAGAAAAAGCAAGAGGAGAAAGAGAAACAGGAAAAAATAGAGACTGGGTTTCATCTCACTTTCTCCAGAGCCCTTTGATTCAGGTACTCCCTCTAAGGTCCTCTTGAGAGTTCCACCTTTTAGTCTCACTTCCAGTATACAGGATTCTATGGTACTAGTTCAATTTGGGTTCAGTTTTACCCCCCCCCCGCCACCACCCTTTTATTTCCCCTAAGCCCTACCATTCTTATTGTCCAATCCTCAAGATGGTATTAACTTATGTCATCAACTTAGGCTTATTCAGGTTAGAAACTGCATATGAGTGAGAACAGGGGATGATTGTCTTTCTGTGATTTTTTGACTCCACTTAGAATGACCTGTTCTAAGTTTGTCTATTTTTCTACCAGTTTCATCGTGTCATTTTATTTAAACTGCTGAGTAAAATTCCATCATGTTGATACACCACATCTTGGTTATCCATTCATCCAGTGGTGGGCATCTGGGTTAATTCCAGTTTTTAGCTATTATGAATTTTGCAGCTATAATTATGGTTGAACAAATATCTCTGAACTGAGACGTGGAGCTTTCAGGGTAAATGCCCAGTAAAAGAATAACAGAGTCTTTTGCTAAGTCCATATAAATCCTTCTTTGGGAGTCTCCAAATTGATTTCCACAGTGGTTGTACCAGCTTACATTCCCACCACAGTTAATGAGCATTTCTATTTCCCCACAGCCTCACCAACATTTGTATCCATTTGATTTTTTTCAACTTAATTAATTCATTTATTTGAAAAAGTTAGAGAGGAAGAGTCAGTCAGGCAGAGAGAGAGAGAGAGAGAGAGATAGAGGGAGAGAGAATGAGTGGGCCAGGGCCTCTACCACTGCAAACAAACTCCAGATGCAGGTGCCACCTCGTGCATCTGGCTGGTATGGGTCCTGGGAAATTGAACCAATGTTCTTTGGTTTTGCAGGCAAACACCTTAATTACTAAGCCATTTCTCCAGCCCATAGTTTGATTTTTTTAAATGTTTTCTATCCTTACTGGGGTAAGGTGGAATCTCATAGTTGTTTTAATTTGCATTTTCCTAATTTTTAGTGATGCTGAACATTTTCTTATGTTCTTATTAGCCATTTATAATTCTTTCTCTGAGAACTCCCTATTTAGTTCTCTGCTCCACTTTTGGAGTGGGCTGTATGATCTTTTATTGTTTAGGTTTTTTAGTTCTTTGTAGATTTTAGATATTAGGTTACTGCTAGTGGTATATCTGGTGAGGATTTTCTCCCATTCAGTGGGTAATCTATTGGCTCTGTTTATGGTATGTTTGTCTGTGCTTCACGAGATTCCATTGGTTGAGTCCTTATTTAATTTACTTGGTTACTGGTGTTTTGTTCAGGAAGTCTTTTCTCAGCGTTATATCATGAAGAGTGCTTCCTACTTTTTCTTCCAGTAGCTGAAGAGTTTCAGGTCTTATATTGAGCTCTTTAATCCATTTGGACTTGAATTTTGTATATGGTGAAATGAGTGGGTCTAATTTCATTTTTATACATATGACCATCCAATTTGTCCAACATCATTTGTTGAAGATGCTGTCTTTTCTCCAGTCTACATTATTGGCACCTTTGCCAAAGATCAAGCAACTTTAGTTGGTTGCCCTAAGGTCTGGGTCTTCAATTATGTTTCATTGGTCCATGTTTCTGTTTTTATGCCAGTACCATGATGTTTTTGTCACTATGAGTTTGTAATACAGCTTTAGATCAGGTATGGTGATACCTCCACAGGTGTATCTTTTGATGAGGATATGTTTAGTTATCTGAATCCATCTACCATTCCATATGAATTTTGAGATCATTTTTTATTCTCTGTATTTTTATTAATATAGCCATCAAAAGTCAGAAAACATCACACCACTTCTTGAATGAACTTGTGCATTTTTAACCACAGAGATGTTGCCCTTCAATTGTGTGGTGTAACACAACTGTAGCAGACCTCTCTGTTACATAGCCTATCCAACAATCCCAGTTTATGCAGGTTTGTTCCACTTCTAGTACTGTAAACCTTGCACCTGACAAGGAAAATGGGAGGGTTGGTCACTTTAAGCTGCTTTTTAAAATGTAAGAATAGTGGCTGGGGAGATGGCTTAGCAGTTAAGACATTTGCTACAAAACCACAGGACCATGGTTCAATTCCCCAAGACCCACGTAAGCCAGATGCACAAGAGGGCACATGTGTCACTTGCAGTGGCTGGAGGCACTGACTGACTCATTCTCTCTCCCTCTCTTTGCCTCTTTCTCTCAAATAAATAAAAACATAAAGTTTAAAATGAAAGAATAATACATGTGTGTTGTGATTGAGTAATTATCATATAATACCAGTTATATTGTTATTTAACTATATAGATCACAAGATACTATGGCTTTTGTGAAGGAGAGCCTGTTATCTACATGTAAAGGATTAGTTCCTTCAAACAGCAAGATCCTTCTTTAAGGGTCAAGTCAATATATCTGTTGTGGTCAGCAAAGGTTCTAACATCTCCTCTCTGTGCAGCCTCACGGGGTCCAATGTTCCTGACCTGATCGTTAGCATGAGCAATCAGATGTGGCTCCATCTCCAGTCTGATGACAGCATCGGTTCTCCTGGGTTTAAGGCTGTGTATCAAGGTAGGCCTAAAGCAAACTTGGTGTTTTAAATGAAGGCTTGGTGAGGGTATGCCATTTGGTATGTGGCAGAGAAAATTGAAATTAGCACACCAGATCACTGTTTATAAATACAGACTATTGGTTTGTGATTGGACTAAAGTCTTACTCATGTTTCCTTTTGGAAACTGAGAAGGTTTAACTTTGAAAGTTTGAATTGCTATGATGTCTGCCATTATCATGTTGACATATAAGATGAGGTGAAGGGCTATAAGCATAAAATGTGCCTTGGCTCGCTTGACAATAGCTCCATGATCAGTACTTAAAATACTTTTTTTTTTTATTATGGAAGATTTCAAAATGAAGGGTGAAAATATAAATAATCTTAATTTGTAAGTTGTGTGAGCCAAGTCAAATGTTTGAAAGACCTGTGGCTTTCTTTGTCATTGAACTCTGTCTTCCAGATAAAACTGGAAATCATAGAAAACTGACCATAATGGTATTGGCTTATAATTTCTAGCCCCAAAGACTTTCCTCTTGAATGGGAGGAAGATATTATTGACTATGCTTGAATGTATGTGCACATTCATTTCAGCATTCATGATGGTACATTTAGTCTGTTCTTTGGATATTCCTTTGAAACAGTTATTATGGGATTTTGCTAAATTCTTCATTAATCATTGGTTATCAAATTATTTGGCATGATAGAAAAACACATTCATGTGGATAAAATGAGTGCTATTCAATTGGAGAGCTGGAATTTATTTTACTCAGTTTTATGTTGTGAGTTTGCATACGTAGCATACTCTATTTTCAAGTTCATAATAGAAGTCTAGTTGCTAGACTTAAGAACATAACAAGAAGTTCTTGCAGAAATTAACCCTAGACAGAATGGGTGGGGGGATGCCATGAGTTTATATGCATTAACTTGCTTGTGATCTTGCTTGGAGCAGTTGCATTCTTTGCATGTGAGTGGGAGTATTCAAGATATGAAAATTGTCTTTGGCGGAGAGTGACTCTTAAATGCCTACCTCATATATAGTGTGCTAAAGATATTCTCATTGTTGGAATCATGGATCAGATGTGGACTTAATGGCTCTTTTTCATAAAAATGTCCTACAATTATAATATTGACATCCTACTCAAATATTTGGAAAGGAATGCAGAAATAGTTACCGGCCACTCCTGACATTTGAAATTTTAGTCTGAACTTTAATTGACAAAATAGTTGTTCAAGAATGCAAGGAGGAAGTATAATAGTTTCCACATGATGTACTCTTGCTACAACTTTTGGTGGAATCTAAGTGTCAGTGAAATACCAAATGCTTCCCAGAAGGAATACCTGCAGAGGATTTATTCTGTCAGTATGAATTGCATACCCAAGGCTTACTGTTCCATGATTAGAGGATCCATCACTTCCAAGATGGGAATCCTTGACTGCTAAGGGTTAAGAATTCTCAAGTAAGGTATAGATGCCTTCTCTTTGCTTAACCTGTTCAGTGGGCATATTAATTATAATTGCACTGAACTTTAACTACTACATTATTAGCAATGTCAATGATCCATTAATAGCTGAACTTAAGATGCCAATAAAAAAATGAATGGTTACTAGTACTTGAGGGGTTGTCTGTTTGATATAATATGTTATCTTTTCATAAAATAACATTCCATGGGCTGGAGAGATGGCTTAGCTGTTAAAGCATTTGCCTGCAAAACCAAAATATGCAGGTCCAACCTCCCAGGACCCACATATGCCAAACGCACAAAGGGATGCATACATCTGGAGTTCATTTGCAGTGGCTGGAGGCCCTGAGTGCCATTCTCTATCTGCCTCTTTCTCATTATCTCTCTCATAAATAAATAAATAAAATTCCAAAATGTGGAAACAAAAATGCTCCATTAAGGATTTAAAGTACAACAAGCATGTATCAAAAAGAACTTTCTTGACAAATTGATAGTCTCCATGGTTAAGCATAAGCTAATCATAGGAGATCTGAGACTGTATCTCACCAAAGTGACTACCAGTTGCTCATCAGTTATAATATCAGAATATATGTATAGCTGATGTTGGTATATGATTTAATTTTCCATGTGTTTATAACTCATGTCTGTAACTAACATATATCTCCAAGAAAGCAGGCTCTGAGAAGGGCATGGTGGTGCATGCCTTTAATCCCAGCAATAGGGAGGCAGAGGTAAGAGAATCACCATGAGTCTGAGGCAAACCTGAGACTACATAGTGAATTCCATGTCAGCCTAAGCTATAGTGAGACCATACCTCAACAAACAAAAAAATAAAAATAAAATAATTCAGGGTCTGAGCTTTACCTCTATGGGTTCTAATTCTGTCACTTAGGTATGAAATTTCAAGCAGATTATTTCAACTCTATGTCAGCACTCCACATTTTTGCTCATAGAAAATAAAGAGAGGGAAAAATCATCGTAATAACATTTCCTTCACATGATTGTTGCACAGATCAGTTATAAGCATGTAAAGCCCATAATACAGAGAAATAATTCAACTGATACTTTCCATAATTTTCCATCTTTATTTCTGTTTATTAAATATTTTTACTTATCTATTTGCAAAGAGAGAGGGAGAGAAAGAATAGGCATGCCAAGGCAACTTCATTGAATATAAACTCTAGATACATGAGCCAGTTTGCAAGTCTTACTTTATGTGGGTACCTAGCAATCAAAACTAGGCCCTGAGGTTTTGCAAGCAAGCACTTTTCACTGCTGAACTATCTACCAAGCCCTGAATTTATCGTTTTAATTGGAAATTTTTAGCCATTTTCTTCATTATATAAGAAAGGCTTTATCCACTGAGGAGGGCAATAGAGGAGTAGCAATCTCATGCTCTTTCCCTTCTTGCTGGACCAAGTAAATTCCTCAGAGATGTTTTCCCTCTGTGTTTCCTTTAGGGTCTTCACAGAGACTCATATATATAATAAGCCTCAAAGATGCTTTGTAAACAGCACTCACACTTAAAAATGCTAGAATTCTTGTTAAATCATTACAGGAATGCAATGAATTTGAGGGTGAGCACATTTAGAATATAATGCAGAGGCTGGAGAATGGCTTAGCAGTTAACACACTTGTCTGCAAAGTTGAAGGACCCTGATTCAATTCCCCCATACCCATACCCATGTAAAGCCAGATTCACAAGATGGCACATGCATCTAGACTTCATTTGCAGTGGCTAGAGGCCCCAGCATGCTCAATCTCTCTGTGTATGCGATTATAAATGAATACATAAAAAATGTATCATATGTAAATTTAGAGTAAAATATGTATAATTAAGTAAAATAAAATATGTATCAAAATATACTGGACACCTACAAAGAAGGAAAGAAAGGACTTCCCAGGCACCCAGGCCAGAACTACTTGGCAACTCCTGGGGTGTCAGCCTATGGTTGCTGATCCATAGTAAGTTCAATGGCTGGTTGCCACACACAGTTACAAGCCTCAGGTTTGGTAGCTCCACCTTTTATGGCTTCATGTGTAATCCAGTGGTTCCCCTCTGAACCTCTTTTTTGTCAGAAAAATAACACTCAGTTACAGTTCTTCATACAGATTAATGAACTGTTTTCACAAACTATGTTTTATGTTCTTTGCTGAAGCTATGTAAATTCTAGCAGGAGGTAAACTAAAGGAAATTTTGCCGATGACATATTGCCATAGGGTGAAAACAAGACCAATTTTCAAGTCCTATTATGAATGCCTTCAGTACAAGTCTTGAGTTCAAACATCTCCATTTCATACCAGAGCCCAAGTTGCATCCAGCCTTCCCTTTGCCACTTGAACAAAACACTAACAGAAGCAAGTAGCCATTCACTTACACATTTGCCCTATAGCCATGAATCTCTCGTTGTATAATGAGTGGACGACTCTGTGTGGCACCAAGAGGAGGAAGGTGTCCCAGCCCTGTGGCAGAAGGGACTCAGATATAACCCCAGTGCCATGGAATCACTGAGGTCCTCTGCCTAAAAGGAAATATTTGTTGAGGGATGTGGCCATGACACACATTTCCTGATGTGATTACAGGAGTGAACAGATGAAAGTGTGCTGGTCTCATAGAAATTCAGCTCATTCCCCTGATCGTTAGCAGGAAGTTAATGTATTTCCTAAACACTCTGTCGGGATGATGGCATGGTTCCTAAAACCTGAAAGGAAGAAGTCCCATTGAATACTTTTATATCACCTTCTGTATAAATGCTGTGCACAGTCCACCTGGGCATAATGGGGCAGGAGGACAGATGTGTACCAAAGTTGAAATTTTAAAACTCTGCAAGAGCTTTAATCTATGCCAAGTGACCCTTTTCTATAATCAGACTCTGAAATGGAGACTTTTGTGTAAATGACATGGTGGGGAGTTTGGTAGAATGACTTAGATGTATGACCAATGTGAGAAAGAAGCATGGAAAGAAGCAAAGTCTTGGCCAATCCCTGGGCTGTCTAGATCTTATCATATTTTTAATATTGATGGTAGGATTTTTATGGCATAGATGGACATGAATCCAAGCCACAAGTGCTGAACCCTGATCCTGCAACTGGAAGCGGGGCTGAGGGAAGCTATACTGGCAGGTGACCATGCCCCTTGCTTCAACAAATGGGGCACTAAGCGTCTATTGATTTTTTTTTTTTTTCTGTGTGTACTAATGCTCAGTAATTGCCCATTAGTTGTAGACATTGATGTTGCAGGGGCTCCTCTTCTTGGCCACATACATCCTGCCCTATGACCAATGGGGTTAATGGGGATGAATTGGTTGGTGAATTTAAACAGGTGAGTTCCTCCTGTTGGTGGCATCATCCTCTAGCACAAGTGTAATTACCAAATCTGGTTGAAGGAACAGATACCCACTTGACACAGCACAAGTTTCCTCTGTTCTTCAGTTGGGGACAAACATTTCTGAAGTGATCAGCATGTCTGCCTGCAGAGGTGAGTGAAGTCTGACTCAGAGGTTGAGGCAGCAGAGGGGACAGACATAGCATGAAGGCAGAGGCATCAAGTCTTCATCACATCACAGACATCCATCAGGTACCTGCAGGCTTCAGGGAAGAGTCATGTTCTTAACAAAAATGCCTTCAAGTTTCTTTGGAGTCATACGGAAATCCTTCTCGTAGCTCATGTCAGATGCATCATCAAAGTTAATCATTTATTGTATGACCTCCAAAATTAGGTGTCGTTACATCATCTAAGAACAGGTGAAGCTATAGACTCTTTTTTTTTTTTTTTTTTTACTTCCTACAAATCGTTATTATTTGGAGCCACACTAGTTTTAAACTCAATTTAGTCTTAGAGGGTTCTGAGCCTTTACACAACATGTTCTTGTGTGCTGATTGGGTGTTTTATGGACAAGTTATGGAGAGAGGACAGGGATGGAGGCAGAAGGAGACATACAATCAGTTTTTAATGGGCAACAGGCCCAGAGTCTATTTGCCTGTCATCCTTTTGTGTGGTTTATTTTTGTTTCAGTATATCGGCTCATTTGGGCCTTATTTATTGAACAGGTATACTCTAGTTCATATAATATTCTGATTCAGTTTTCTGTACATTTTTTGGAGGAATTTATCTAAGTAACCAAGGAATGTACATAGCATCATTCAAAAGATCCAAATCCAGCTGTCCCCCAAGCTTTTTTCCATCCAGAGACCCCATATTGCAAGCCTTATGCTAATACCTCATAATCCTGGTGGCTCTACCAGACCTCTTTGCCTAGACATCTCTTGGGTACTATTCAGTGACAGGGTCTTGTATCTTTTCTTTCTTTCACCCTCCCCCATGCCTCAGGAAGGTGCCCCACATAGCATCCTTGATGTTTCCATTAAGTTTGCCACTGTCATTGGTTCCTCCCATGAGCATTAGGTCACCTGGGGATCTCCATACCACAGATTAGACCAAGCTAGACTTCAGAGTCTGTATCCCCGGAATACTGACACTGAATTACAGGAGGTGTGGTGAGGAAAAACCTACATTATGATCTTTAAAACACTACAGCATTCATCAGTTCATAGCCTCTATCTATCATGTTCAGCAGTCCTAGGAGATCAAGTATGACCATTCTTCTCCAGCATTAATGTTTTAGCTGAAGAATCCACTTCCTTCTGCCACTGTAGCCCCATCTACCCACCACAGTGGTGCCAACACTCACTGTGTGCTAATTGATATCGTCCCCTCATCCCCATTGCCCTGACCCCCATAGATGCCCTGGGCTACAGCCATGTCTTTGCCTGATTTATAGTAGTTCTGTTGACCCACCTGCATCTCTTTTGTCACAGCTGGTATGTTACTGCCCCTGCACTAAAGATCCTTCCCCTACTTCCACCCGAAAACACTGTCCTTCCTCTCAGGCCTAGCTCATGGCCATCACTCACTAAGATTCAGCAAACACTTCCTATGTTTGCTCAGAGTTACATGCCCCTGTCTCATTTTAGCCAAGTGACAATTTATGTTTTGTGAGTCACTGAGGGAAAATATCTGCTTTATACACTTGTCTGTATTCTGGACATCATGCACCTCCTGCACCTCCCTACACTGGTTATCAGCCAAATGTGGTGGAAAGTGGGTGGCCAAAGCTGAGGCTGCCAGTTTTACCATTTTTATTGCTGTCCTGTGGCCCATTACTGATGGTCCCCACCAGCTTGTCTTACTTGAGATCTCTGAGATTCATCTGACTTCATAATGGAGCAAAGATTAGCAGACAATCACCGTGAAGCTTTGGGACATTAGTGAACATTCATCATTCCCTTGTTTTGGGTGCTGGGTGAGCTGTAGAGATTGTTGATTGATGCCAGCATCCATGATGAACAAGGAGGTCAGGAATATTGTACATCAGAAACACCACTTCTTCCATATTTCCATTTTCTCTGAGTTTTACTTTATGAGTGGATGAAAGACATAGCCTCTTCTAGTGCTAGAAGATAAGCCGTCACTAAATATTTAATTTGATATTAAATATTTAAATCACCAGAAAGTCTGAGCCAGGAGACTAGGAAGATGCCAGAGCACATTAAGTACCAAGTCAGGATTCTAACATTTCAACCCCAGTTTAGTAAGCCACTGGTTTCTGCTATCTTTACTCTCCCTGTAGATTATTTTACTTACAGATTATGTTCTACTCAGTGCCTCTGAGGTGGGATGTGGTAGGAGTTGCACAGAACTGTGACCCTTCAAGCTGCTATGCCAAAGAAGAGTTGGGGACACATTGTCCACATGGGTCTCAGCATCAGGCTTCAGTGAAAGCAATGGGCATGATTCATTTAAATTATTTATTTATTTTAGCTAAGATTTTTTTTTTTTTTTTCTCCTGAGGTAGAGGCTCACTTTGGCGTAGGGTGACCAGGAACTTGCTCTGTGCTATGAGGCTGATCTTGAACTCACAGCAATGTTCCCACCTCTGCCTCCCACGGGGTGGAAATAAAAGCATGTGCCACAACACAGTGTTTATTCTTTTTAATTAGAGTTTATGAATGCTTGAAATGAGAACTGCACATTTCCAGGTTCTGTTGGGGCAGAGTGAAATGATTTTTCTGGACCTTCTGGCCTGGGGCTGTCTTCCCCCATACCATCCATGGTCAGGACAGTCATACTTACCACTTGAATCTTTGAATCATATATAGGATAGGGATGAACATGCTTTCTTAAAATATTTTCCCCTTATCAATCTTGAATTCTACACAAATATGTATTCATTTGATTTTTTTTATTACTTTTTAGGTAGGGTCTCACTGTAGTCCAGGCTGACCTGGAATTCACTGTGTATTCTCAGGATGGCCTCAAACTCACTGAGATCCTTCTACCTCTCAAGTGCTGGGCTGGGATTAAAGGCATGCACTTCCATGCCCAGCTCTCTTATGTTTGTTTGTTTTTTTTAATATAGATTGTGTGTGTGTGTGTGTGTGTGTGTGTGTGTGTGTGTGTGTGTGTTTGGTGACAGAATGAAAAGGGTGTGTGGGCACGTGAGGTTTGCTGATGTCCCAGTTGATCATGTAACAGATGTAAATGTCATGGATTGCCCAGCTCTATCCTAAACATGGATTGTACTCCAACCTCATCAGAGTTCCTTTGCCTCTCAGCCAGCAATGCCCTTTGATCATATATAGTTCTTTGTGACTCTGCTTAGAAGTATTTTTTCTGCAACCTATTTCTTTAACATGATAGCCAATAGAGCTCCTTTCCCTGTGCTCTTCCACAAGGAAACAGAAAAATGCAGAAAGTCAGTGAATGTCATGTGGTTCTGAGAAGGAAAAAAAAAATCATTGTCAGAAAACAGGGGTCACTAGACTCCTCCCTCCCAACATGGGCCAGAAGGACTAGAGGAGAGGTAGGAGTCACAGGGAAGAGGCCTGGAGAGCAGTGGCATATCTCAGCTATGTACTTACTCTGGAAGGGATCATCTTCATGGAGCAGTACCTAGCAGCCTTTTCTATTATTGCTCTGTCATTGATAGAAATCAACAGATATGTGAAGACAGCACTTCCAGAAAGCTTAATGGAGGGGTTATTAGCAAGCACAGGGAGATGTGGCTGATACCTCCACAGTGATGAAAACTTACACTTGGAAAACTCCTGTTTAAGGCGGAAACAGGAGAGAGAGGACAAGTCTTTAACATAACTGGAACACAGCAATGGTGAAAAGCATAACCCTGGAAGCCAGTGGGGAAGCATATTAAAATCCTTCAATGCTAAGTGCTCCCTCTAATACATGTGGTGGTTTAAAAATAAAATGTCCCATACAATCTCAGGTATTTGAATACTTAATCCCCAGCTGGTGGTGCTCTTTGGGAGAGATTGTTGAACCTTTAGGAAGTGGAGAGTTTCTGGAGGAAGTGGACTACTGGGCGGTGGGGGAGGGGATTGTGTTTTTACAGTTCAGCCCTACTTTGTATCCCCTCTGTGCTTCCTCGTTGCTAATGTGGGTATGTGATGTTTGCTTCTTATTCTTGCCATACCTTTCCTGTCATGATGAAACTTCCCCTCGTAACTGTAAGAAGAAATGAAACCTTTATTTCCCAGAGATGCTTCTGATCAGATATGTGTTCCAGCAACAATGAAATTGTGTATGACCCAAAAATCATTATTGAAACATTACTTATGAATCTGGAGGACTCTCTGTGGGGAGTTCCTGCACTCTTGGCATGTGATATTCCTCATAACTTTGTGCTGTATGAGGGCAAAGTGATGTAGTATGCATAAGGCAACACACTATAGGATGTGTATGGGAAGGGTGCCTAGGCAGGGTCATGGGATTGGGTCACTATATGTGGCAGATACAATAGGGAAGGGCTGTATGTGATGCATATTGAGTGGAGTGTCTAAGGGGTATGCACATGGGGCAGGGATATTGTGAGAAGAATACAGGTGGCATGGCTGTGCGATGCACAGTGGGCAAGGTGACCATGTGAAGTGGACACAGGTGTGACTAGAATGGACTAGAGTAGGACTATTGGAACCCTGCTTTTCTTCTCCAAGGAGACCCTTTAATCCTGTCATGCCTGGGGCTCCTTGAACACTCAGATTGCTCTTTTGATGTCTGCTATGCTTCAGAAATAAGGCACTCAGTTTATAACAACTGAGGCTATGTGCTACTTCAGTCTTACTAAGAATGCTCTACCTTCTTGAATATGAACTCACATTACTAGCTTCTCCTTTGCACTTTCAGTTCCTTTGCTAATAAGTCATTATTCACAAGCACACAACATACTAATTACTTCCTTTCTTCCCCAACATCAAATAGTGCTATAAATTTTCTGCAGCAAGTTCATAAAGTTAGAAGAACACTTATTAAAGATACTATCCAGTAATTTGGGAAGCACTGGAACACATTTCTATTTCCAGCATATTCTAACTAATAAGTTCCAAAGTGTAGATTATTTCCTTACATGAATTTCACAACATGATAAGTAAAAGTAAATTAGCTTTCCATGGTAGCATGATTGTTTCTGTTTCCTTTTGTTACTTTTCACAACATGGTTTTCCTCCCTGAATTTCCCAAGCAGACTTCCTTTGGCCTATAGTATTAAACTGTCCTTAGAACAGCCTGCTGAAAAGTAGGCAGCCCTGGCTTCTGTGGTACTTTGTCTCCTCTTGCCCAAGCTTTCTCTTTGCTTTTCTGTACACCCATGAGCTATTTATGTGATTCTCAGTCTCATTATCTATGAAGTGGGATATCAAATAATGGGATGTGTATCAGCGTGAATTACATGAACATATATGACAACTCAATAAATTCCAGGAAAGTTTCCCAATTCCCACTAAGGTACATATAATTAAATTTATATATTTTGCACTCTGCATACATGAATATGTATTACACCTAAAACACAATTATCTAGAAAGGAAAATAAAACAAACAAACAAAAAAATCACAGGTCAAGCCCCATGACCTGGAACTATTTTCAGTTCCTGATCCCTCTTCTGGGACTGAGAATGAACTAGAACTTTAAGAGCACATTGTCCCCTTCCTCCTTCCCTTCAGTCCCCAGGCTATGGTGATGTCCTTTCAATAGTCAATTTCATTACAGCAAAGTCAAAATTAGTTTTTAGTCTATTTCAATTTTACTGTTATCTTTCCAAACTATTCGCTTTCTTGTCAAAAATATGATTATCTATCCAGGTCCAGGACAGTGATTCTGGCTTTTCATTATACCTGCTGTCCCAGCGGTGTGCTCAGAGCAGCAGCCATTCTGCTCTTCCTGGTCACAATCTCCTTGGTGTCAGGTTGATAGACCGGATTTTATGCTCCTCCTCTCTCTGTAGTACACAACTCTGAATGATGCTGCTGGATTCACGGGTGTAATCTATTGCTGCATTTGTGATAGTCTTTGTGTCATTTCTAGTTTCATCCTCCAGCTCTTCCTTTGGCTCTGCTTCTAGCCCTGCACATTCTTTAACTACTCGGAGACTCACTTTGCCACTTGTCCCATTTGCTCCTGTCCTTACCAACTCCAGTGCCCCTCCTCCTTGGCCACTGCTAGTGTCTCCAAGGCCACCTCCAATTCCTGGGTCTATAGTTTGTTGTCTGATATGCAACATAGCATCTTCCATTCCTAAGGTTTTGGTTGATATGTAAACAGGTAGGAAAAGAGCTAGGTACATTAAAGCACAGAGGAAGATGTATCCTCATGTCTAAACTGATGGTGAAACTCACTTGTTGTAACCCAGTTTGTTTTCCTGATAACTGACTGTGAGAAGGACACCCTCACATCTACCTTGTGGGTAGGCTTTCTGTGAGACTAAAATACTCTAGCCATGCATATGTATATGTATATCAGACTCCAGAACACACTGGACTCTCAGCCTACTGAAGTATCCTCCCAGAACACTGACTGAAACTATGTACAAACACAATAGTTTCTTCTTTATGTCAATGCCTCTGTGCATCAAATTATTATCAAGATTTCATGGCTATGTGACTGATGGGGCCTAAAACTTGAAATATTATCTTAATGTACTTGGGTTCCAGGATCTTGTTTTAATCCTGACCTTTTTTTTTTTTTTTTTTTTTTTTTTTTTTTTTTTTGTAGAAAGGAGAGTTGTGCTAAAGTTTTCATGCTTAGCATTTTCTGCTTATATTTTTCATGGTGTTTAACCAAAGGCCTTTAAACTCACTTTGGGGTAGAGCTTTGGCCAGACTTGTTATTATTTTCATAAGTAGCTGCATATCCAGTGATAGGTCCTTCTGCCAGGCACACAGTGATTGATGCTCATGGAGTAGATCCTGTATATGGGCAGAGTCCTCATTCTGTCATCCTTGCATCCACTGGTCTGTTGCTCAACTTCTAAGACAGTCTTTCAAGTGTCTTTCTACTGATAAGGCTCCTAGGTCAGTGCTGATAAAGTCTGGCTTCTTGTGTATGCTTGCCCCATTCAACATGAAATGCTTTGAAGCATCCTCAGCATAGGATGCTGGACTGGTTCTTTTATTTGCACCATGAGGTTGGGGAGGCATTGCTTGGCATCTTAGAATGTTTAGCTGCCATCTTGGTCTGCATGTCAATATGCCTCCAGATATTTCTATGTCTCCTTGCGGAAGAAGATACCAGAGTGAAAGGAGTCCTGGGCTGAAAACTTCTCTAAAGTAGTTCATTGTTTTGTGTTGCAAAGAACTCAGATTTATACATGTCTGGTGGTTGACAATCTGCCATGCTCTTTGTCTGTCAGTGACAATGGTGTATTCCTCTCTGTGTTATGGAATTTTCCGAAGCTAGTCTGTGAGGTGATCTGTATCAACTCTGTAGTGTCTACTCCAGACCTACTGTCACTTATGTGGCTAAATACCTCTGCATCCTGTGTAAAAGTGACATTTTGAGACTGTCCCCTAAGAGTGCCCATTGATCACTGTTTCTGGATACTTTACTTAAGTAGAAACAAAAATGTATGTGTGTGTGTGTGTGTGTGTGTGTGTGTGCCAGAGAGGGTGGGAGAGGGAAAGTGGAGCAAAGGTTACACACACAAGAGGTCCATTCTGAGCATTCAATTCAAATTCAACACAATTTCTTTGCCTAATGTCTACATCTGACATCTGTGTTTCTTCCCACACTGAGATTCCATTTTTCACAGCTCTAGTAAGAGTAAACAAGAATATCACATCATATCTTAGCTTTTCCATATCACAGCACAAACAAGACCTCAAAAGCATAGTTAGCATCACATCATGTATCAGAATTAATAAAAATTATATATATTAACTTGTATTTTGTTTTATGCTCATTTTATAGTTCACAGTTGACAACATTTTTTAAAGTCTTTTGAAAATGCTCATCTTTGTGTTCACAATTAAGATTTCTTGTTCCATTTTATATTTTCTTGCTCATGACTACATTAAAAACAGTTTTATAGTTGTGTAAAATATGTGCATGTGTGCAGCACTCCCTGGCTGAAGCTGCATAGACAGGTACAGTTAAAGTATCACTGCTACTTCCTTTTCTTATTTTCCACATTTGCAAACATTTAAATTTTCATGGTTCATTCAATATATATTGAGAAAAAGAAGATTACATATGCATATATGCTTCTATCATCTCCTCCTCCAACTTACATAATTAATATTGTATTTTCAGTTCTTACTAACTGTTCCTGTTCAATGAATTCCAAAGCTCATGCCAGAACCACTCTCCTCCTTCCCCTCTTTTTTCCTCTCTCTCTTTCTCTCTCGCTAGCTTCCCCAGCTGCACAGTCTTCTATAGTACAGCAGATAGAACAGAGTTCATTCAGCTGACCTTCTAACCCACTGATGATTTATTTCCTGTCCTTTTCATCAAAATATAGTCTGGCATAAATAGATTTGTTCATTTTTCCCTCTTAGCTTTTTCAAGTAATTGATCACACCATGATGTGCAGTGTGGACTTGGCCTGAGTGTACATCCAAGTGCTTTACTTTTTATAAGCCATTGTGATAAAAAATGCAAATCCTTAGTTTTCCTCATAATAGTGACAAACATGGATTCAGTATATGTGCATTATATTTCTCACTTTTACCAGAAATATGTGTGTTCCTATAGGAAAAAGACCACTTTAACAATTAAAAATAAACCCGAGTTTAAAGAAATTTTCTATAATCTCCCCCAAAATTAGAAGTAAAAGAACACTTAAACTAATGAGGTCATATTAATTTGGTATCAAAACCATGCAAAGGCATCAGAGAGAACAATATATGCAAATAATGTTTATTACTATAGATACAAAAATCATGATATAATGTCTCCAAATAATGACCAAGTATTTATAAGTTATACATGACCAAATGAAGTTTTTTTTCTGAGAAAGACAGATTTATTATTTTAAATAAGCCATGATATTCATACATGAGAAGATAAACTGATCATATCAAATGATGTACAAAAAACATTTATTTTATTTTATTTATTTTTATTGACAATTTCCATAATTGTAGACAATAACCCATGGCAATTCACCTCCCTTCCCCCACTTTGCCCTTTGAAACTCTACTCTCCATCATAACTCCTCCCCCTCATAATCAGTCTCTCTTTTATTTTGATGTCATCATCGTTTTTTCCTATTATGATGGTCTTGTGTAGGTAGTGTCAGGGACTGTGAGATCATGGATATCCAGACCATTTTGTGTCTGGAGGAGCACATTGTAAGGAGTCCTATTCTTCCTTTGACTCTCACATTCTTTCCACCACTTCTTCTGCAATGGATCCAGTGCCTTGGAAGTTGTAATACAGATATTTCAGTGCTGAGCACTCCTCTGTCACTTTTTCCCAGCAGCATGGAACCTTCTGAGTCATCCCAAGGTCACTGCCATCTGTAAAGAGAAGCTTCTCTAACCAAAAGTGAGAGAAGCATTAATATATCAGCATTAGGAGAAGTGTTTACTGGGCAGTTTGGTGAGTGTAGTATATACATTTAGACAGACACCAGCAGACATAACAGCCCTAAGGTCCATGACTATCCCTGTTGTAGGTTTTCAGTATTGTAGGGCTGTATTCCCTCCCATGGAGCAGGCCTCCACTCTAATTAGAGAGCAGTTGTTTTCCCCAATTAAATATATGCCACCATTGTACCTGTTGGCTCATTTGGCCTGGGTGGCCAAGTTTAAGGCTTGCAGTGTACACTATTGAGTATCTCTACTGGTGATTTCTCTGTCTCACACTGAATTGCATGCAGTATAGCTTTTTCCAGCTTTCTGTCAGCTGGTCTACATGGAGGAGGTTTTCAGCTCAGCTCCAGCAGGATTTTTCAGTGACCTTGCAGCCCAAATATGTGCAGTCCTCAGCAATTGGGTCTTACCATCTATTCCTGGTGGGAAACAAAGAGCCTCAGCAATGGTTTTTAATGTTTTGGGGGCATCAGGGACATCCCTGGCTAACAATTCACTGGAAGGTATCCCATTCCTGGCATTGAAGATTTTCCAGTAACAACCTATGGTTTCTGAGTGTTCCATTGTCAAAAAAGCAGGTTGTCATATGACTTCTTTAAATCGTCTTAGATTCTTATTATCCTTCCCTCTGCTTTTCCTTTTCTCAATCTCTTACCCTGACCTCACTTTGGCCTTTTAAGCCCCATTAATCTGTTCTTCTACTTACATATATATAGTACCATCCATTAAGGGCCCCTCCCTCCCTTTCTATTCTCTTTATATCCCCTTTCTAGCTTACCAGCCTGTACTACTGAGTTTTATTCATACTCATATAGAACTCTAATAATTTGTAGCAAGAATCCACATATGAGAATAAGATGTGATGTTTGGCTTTCTGGGCCTGTTTTACCTCACTAAGTATAACTATGATTTTTGTTGCTCTATTCACAATAGGTGGGAAATGGAATCAGCCTAGATGTCCCTCAACTGATGAGTGGATAATGAAGATGTAGCACATTTACACAGTGAAGTTCTAATCAGTGGTAAAGAAAAATACAATTTTGAAATTTTCAGGAAAATGGATGTATGTGGAGAGGATTACACAAAAAGTATTTGAGTGAATTTAGAATCTAAGTTAGTTTGCTGTGGTGTGCAGCCCACACTAAATGGTGGCAGAAAACAATAGGAGATTTTTCTCAGGGTTTCAGAGGTCAGAAGACCAAAATCATAGATTCAGCCGAACCTCTACCCTTTCAGGCTCTCAGGAGAGACACTCTTTGATGCTCCCAGCTCCTAAAATTGCACGTATCCCTAGGTTTTCCACACATCCTTCTGTCCTTACATCACCGTCATCACCCTGATAACCATGCTGCTATTGCACTGAGAGCTCAGCCTGCTGGAGAAGGTCCTCATTGTAAATAACACCTGAAAAGACCCTTTCTGTAGGTAAGGTCACAATCAGTGCTTATGGTGGGTTTGTCAGTACTGGGGCCACAATTTATTAGGAAATGGGCAAAGGATACACACAGACCTATCACTGAAGAAGAAGAAAAAAATCAAGATTCTTAAATATTAGGGAAGTTTGAATTGAAACAAAATGATATATTATAAGCTTATAAAATGCCTGAAATAATAGAAAAAAAAAACACTAATGACACAGAATAGAGTCAAGTATGCAGAAGCACAGGACATCTCAAATACTGCTGAAGGGAATAGGAAATTTTTTCCTGGTCCTCCCTACAGGGTCAGCTGCAGTTCCCCTCTAAAGGGGACCAGACAAATGGGGCTCTGAGTATGTGAAAGTAAAGACGTTTGGGAGACAGTTTCAGTGAACAGCGCTGGGTTTACTGCCAGGGAAATGGGTTTATAAGCAGTTGAGGATGCGAACAAAGCCCTAATTCGATGTACAAGGATATTGCTGATACCTAATTAGTATATGGGGACATTCATTCCAGCACACAGGCAATGAAAGAGGGAAGGAATAGGGTACGGGGGGATAGGCTTTGCAAAGGTTGCTGGCTGATACTATATAAGTAGTTTCCTAGGCAACTGGCTAAAAGCCACAGAGTTAAGGGCAAAGCCTAAGTCTTATCTGAATGTCCAGGTATCATGCTTCAAGAGACAGTGACCTTACTTACTGCTGATCTTGGGGTCCAGATTTTGTCTAGGGGTCCAGGCTCACTGCGATCCCCATGAATGGAGGGAGAAGCTCCCCTGCTGGTCTGCAACTTCTCCCTAGCCTGGAACCTTCATGACAGACAGCTTAGGTTTGCTTTAACCCAGGTCCCTGCCCGTGTCCAACAGAAAATAGTCATTCTGGGGATCAAGTTAACCTTTTTTATTTTATTTTCTTCTTGTTTTTCTTTCTTTCTTTCTTTCTTTCTTTCTTTCTTTCTTTCTTTCTTTCTTTCTTTCTTTTTTTTGCAAATGCTATACATGCAATTATCATGAGGCTCATAGAATGAGAAATGAATACTTATTATGATCACACTGTAATGTAATGTTATACCATAAACAGGAATGCTTAAACCATCTATGTGCATTAATGGTTAAAACTGGAATCTGCCCAGATATATTAAGTTATGATTAAACAATTATCACAATTAATATCAGTCAGCAATGGAAAGGGATAGGCTCCTGATTTTACAATAGCCAAGAAGACTCTCCAGAAGTTTGGTAACTGAAAAATAGCCCATGACAGAGGCTGCATGCTATAGGAAGGTGTTTCCATTACTTTTGCATGATGAAATAGTAGTTGCAGAGAAGAGGCTGAGTAGGTGCTGGAAGTGGGAAAAACAAGGTGACTGTGAAGGGTCAGCCATAGGACACTGCACTGCTGCAGATGCTCAGCACCCTACCAGTTCCAGCATCAGGTTTCTTGTTATAAGATCACTGTATCTTTGCAAGATGCCATACTATAGGCTTACAAGAAAGCTGTATGTCAGTTTCAAGGGATCTAAGAATTCAATTTATTTTAGAATCAGAACGTCCAAAGCAGTGCTTTGCTAAACTACTGATGGATGTAGGCAGTCTACACTATCAATAGCAAACTTTCTATGGAGTAAATTCTGCTAATGCTTAATTCTTACAAGTTTGTATGAAAACATTTAACTCTTACATGGACATATAAAAATGCTTCAGTTCAGAAGTTGGTATCACATTGCCTCATTGGACAGCTTCCATGGTGACTGTTTTCTGCCCCCTGAGGATGGGACAGGGCAGGATTAGCTCCCTTAACACATTATAATCCCTCTAATTGACACCACACAGATTGTATGGCAGATATGTGGCTTCTGTAGAGGAATTGCTGCTGCAAGGATTCCAGGGCTGGGCATGTTGGTTTGCATTGGTATTTCTTGGAGCTGACTTTAGATTTTGTGATGTCTGATATCATATCTCATTGTCCTTTTGAAAAAAAAAATTGCTGACTCTGTTTAAAATTATGCAGCCTAATTCCTCTCTGGAGTCAGTTAGAACCACACACTCTGCCAAGAGAATTTTTACATAGAAGCAGACTGTGACATGGATGATTCTCCTGAGTCAAGGCCAATAAAGACAGAGTGGGGTTGACAGGCAGAGAGTGAGTGGGTCTATCATTTACGATGCTTATCTTGTCTGCAGTAAATGATGGCATTACACAAGAATTCATCAAGTGAGCAACAGAAAGGTTTTCATTAGTTTTCTCCTTGAACAATATTATGATAAATTCACACAACAGTATTTGATCTTTTCCCTCCCTACCAGGAAGATCAAGCAAAGAAAATGAGTTTGCTTCCAGTCTTTGAAGCCTTCTGATGCATAACAAGCCTGATCGCATGATAGGAATTAAGCTCCAAACTACAAATGGGCAAATTGTCATCTTCCTATTTACCTCCCTTGGGGGTGTCTGTCTGCTTCTTGTGGCTTTTTTCTGTCTTTCTGCTTCTCACTCTTGCTCTCTCATTATTTTAGCCTCATTAGTTTTTGAAGAAGCAAGACCTAAAGTGGTTAAGAAAATCATGACTGGCATGACTGCAAACTTTCATCTCTGATCACTGTACTAGGTGTCTGGCACATTGGCAGAAACCAGTAGCCACTGACAATGGCTACTTTTGTGAAGAGAATTCCTTTCCTCTGTCATTCCTATAAAACACTTATAATGAATACAGTTTGAAACACGCCATTCTTTGGGCTACCACTTCTGAGATGAAAACAGTGCCTCACACAGTGCAAGCCTGTCTCACACTGCTGTTGTCCTGGTATATGTGTGATCAAAGTATGAATGAATTGTTTTCCATGATAAATACTGAGGCCTCCTGATAAGGTTCAGAAGATATAGAGGAGGAAAAAGAACCGTTGCAGCAAAACACACTCAACATTGGACTTCCTGTCCATGAAGGACTACACACACTCACTCATCATTGTACTTCCCATCCTTGAATGACTGCACACACTCACTGAACATTGGACTTCTTGTCTGGGAAGGAACTCACACTGTGTCTGGTTTGAGCTCTGTCTTGAGGCTTAGGAGGTAATGTGATGTATGGATGGATGTGATCCGCTTTTTCAGGCTGCTTTGCATTACTTCGAAGGTATATTCTTTTGGCCCACATTTTAAGAACTGTAACATGGGTGGTTTCTCATAATCCACAGAGGCAGCATATGGCTCAAGTTCATGTTCTTTGTTCTTTTCCTTGAAATAATTGGGCATCTTATAACTGAGGAATGTGTGCTATGCGAAATGTTGGGATAGCACAGGAGCCAGAGTTTAGCAGAATGTCCTTCCCTAGGAGAAGATCTGCAGGTTGGAATAGCACAATGTACTCAGGAGTTATGACAGGAGAAACTGTATTTTGAAGGCAGAGCTGGCAAATGCATTGACTGGAAATATCTACACAGGCAGAAAGGCTGCCACAGGAAAGTATGAGAAGCAGATGAGGTAGAAAGGATGCAGTTGTTATAGTGTTGCACTTTTATTAATGCATTTATTTGAGTGTGTACAGGAACACATGTGTACAGGCACATTTAAGTTTCTCTCTCTCTCTCTCTGTGTGTGTGTGTGTGTAGATGTGTGTAGGTGTACAAGTGTGGAGGCTGGAAGACAATTTTAGGGTCATTCCTCTTAGGTGCCATCTGATTACCTTGAAATATGGTTTCTCACTGGCCTAGAGCTCACCAGTCAGTTTAAACTAGGTGGCAGTGAGTTCGAGAACTTGCCTGGTTCTGCTTTGGCCAGTCTAGTACTACCAGCATGTGTCCCCATGCTCAGCTGTTCCTCATGGGTTGGGAGGACTGAATTCAAGTCCACCTTTTTTCAAGGCAGGAACTTTCATGACTGAGCTAGCTCTCCAATCCCAGTGTGTGGCAGTTTTGGCACACATATGCAGATGATACACTAATCTTTAACACAGTGAATGGACAGGGCTTACAGAACAAGAAGAGAGTTGTCCTTAGAGGAGGTGCTCTGGGTGGTTGTTGATGTTCCCTTAGTCCTGGCCTCTTCCTCCACTCCCTTGGATCTCTGTGCTTCTGAGGTCTGGACACCATGCTCACCTTTGCTTTCTGGAATTTCACTGGATTTCCCAGGAGGGCAAAACCTGAAGTAACAAAAGGTAATAAGCTGGGTGTGGTGGGCACATCCAGACCTGGATCCTTTTCTGTGCATTACCATCAGGAACAATGCCCACCCAGTGGTTACCTATGCCATGTGCTGAGGCTCAGAAATAAAATGACCCATCACTACTCTCCCAGAAATTGTAGCAATTAAACCTTCTGGGTCAAATAAACCCAGTGAGAACTGCTCTCAGTATTTTCTCTATAACACTCAATAGCTTACTAGGTCAAAGGCACCACTTCTTGCCAAGAATGGCCACTGCAGGTGTGCTGGGAAGAACAGTGAACAGAGGGGAATGACCATGTGTGTTGGCACTGCGTTTCTTCAGCAGGAACAGCAGCAGCATGGTGAGAAAGACAGGAGAGATGATGTAGCAGTGGACTGGCAGATCCTCAAGTCCAAGTTAGAGAAGTCTTATAAACTTTTATAAGCTTTTTATTTAAAAGCAAAATCAGGTTTTAAACATAAAACACACAAAAAAATTGAAATGTGTGTACCAAAAAACAGGGAATACACATAGTACCCATTAGAGACTGCTTGAAAAAGTATAGGCCTATATGTAAGAAAGAAATGTTTAAGTGATTTTCTATATAGACACTGAAGAAAATTAATGGAAAAGTCACAACATCATCTTGAATTTTTGTTAGTTTTGTCAGTTTTTTTGTGTAGGGTCTCACTTGTTGCCCAGGCCAATCTGGACTACACTCTACATTTAACTTCTTGAATCCATTTACTCTCCCAAATATCTGATTGATAAAAGCCACTTTTCCTGATCTGGGCATGGTGGCACGTCTGCATTAATCCCAGTGCTTTGGGATAGAGAGCACAAGGACAGCCTCAGATACATGCATAGTGGGACCCTCTCAAAACAAAGCAAAACAAACAAACAACAACAAAAGAAACCCAAAGATACAGACAAGTAGATAAACAAATAAAAGTTTTTAAAAACAGTAGCATAATTCTAGTCATAACTCAGCTCTCTACCTTGATTTTTGACCACAGTACTTAGCAAGGAAGGCACAAAAGAGTCTAATTGTCTTTCATAAACTCTGGCATCATGTTGCAACTTCAGAAGGAGCATTGGCAGAACTATGCAGAAGATAGAATGCACCTGAAGAGATTTTGTATAGTCACGTTAAAGTCTTTGATCCTGTTAATCATCTGCTTAGTTTGAAGATTCCTTCCATGTTTGAATCATGTCACTGTAGCAAGTAGGATGTTGTTCTAAAGCTACAGAGGATGTTTTATCTCACTGTGCAACTGCTTGGAGGCTGGTTGGAAAAAGTCTGCACTGTGCTGTGAAAAAAATAGTTTTCTTAGAATTATAGATAGCTGCTGTAATAAGGAAAGAAAGGCTACACAAGTTCCATGTGCTGAACATTAATTAGGTACCACTGTGTGACAGACATTGGGCTCTGCACTAAAAAGATAAAATACAATTATTAAAAAATCAACAACAACAAAAAAAAAACCAATATGATAGAGACAACCTGTTCTCTTATGCATTGACTGGATTAAAGTCTACAGGTGTTGGATAAACTGCCATTTATCTTTCTCAACAGGTAGCAAGCAGATACAAATCATATTCAGTATCGCACATGTTGGTTAGAATATAATAGCATCTTTCCTAAAGCAAGAATTCCTTGCTCTCCGAAGAAAATGAATCTGGAAATCAAATGTGTAGGGAGCTAATGCAGACACCATTACAAGATGGCGCTGGCTTCCTGCCAGTCTTGAGGTAAACAATTCCTTATTTAGGCAGCGCCTTGGCGCCAACCTCGCTTGAGGTTGCGCATGCGCTTGATGCACCTTGTCCCGAGCCTATCCCGTGGCTCCTGTGGGCGGGTGAGCCTATGGCAGCCAATCAGCAGGCGCCCCGTAGTATTCTGCCCTATAAAAGCAGCTACACTCCTGTGCCCCTCGCCCCTCGCCATCAGCTTTCCTGTTAACCAAGAGGCTCTCCAATAAAGTGTGATCAAGAAGGATCTTCATCTGGTGGTCGTTCTTCTCCTGAAGGACAGGGGGCTCGCCCCACAAATGAATTATATACATTCCCAGTATGCATATATATGCAAATTTAATTTAATTTAAAATTAAACTTTAGTTCTATTTATTCTACTATAATTCAAATGACATACATACAGAGAGATATTTACCTCTATCTGTATATAATGTATGGCTACACATCAATATCAGGAGAATCAAGAAGCTTCCAGACAGTATCAACAAAACAAGAGAAACCCTGTATCCACAAAAAGGTCAAAAGAGGAGAAACACCCCAGGATAGTCCTTTGACTTCCAAACAAGTACTGTAGCATGCATACCACATGCACACATAAACAATACACACACTTGGGTACATATACAAATATATGCATGCATATTAACCATAAAATAAAAAATAAAATATATGGATGGTGAGAAATTATTGCAAGTAAATAACATCCAACATACTGTATTTCATGGAAACTTTTATAATGAAAATTGATTTTAGTAATTTTATTTAAATATGTGTTTCAGAAGCATTCACTTCTTTGAGCATTTCTATTTCCTGAACCTGAATTTCTGGGTGCCTCTTTGCCCCTCTTGGAACTCTTAAGAAGAGTGTTTTTTGAACACCGATTCTGTGTCTTGACATTGATGTGCACTTCCATGTCCCCGAGTGAGCTTCTATGTGAGGAAAGCTCACATTATATCACGAGTATTTGTATAACTTTGGAACAATCAACATAGTTGTAATTACATTCCCAACAGTAGTTCATGAGAATTTTAATTATAAATTCTTAGCAACTTTTGGTTTTGTCCAAGTGATGAAGATTAGCTTCCATTTGGATCATGGGGCCTAGCTAGAGGCATAGGCCACTAGGCTGGGCCTTAAGGGTTATCGATATTGCCTTGCTTTCTTCAGGTGCCAGCTCTCTGCTTCTGGATCCATGAACAAGCTGAGCTATATGTGCTTGCTGCCATTGGCCAAGGTGCTCTGCCATGCCTTCCCCTCCATGGTGCTGTAGATCCTGAAACTGTGAGCCACAATCCATCCTCCTTTGATTTCTCTATGGGCCCTTGTCAGAGCCATTGGAAGAGTAACTAAAGCATTCCCTTTTCATTGAATGTTTAGCAAACATTCAAGGATATTCATTGTTCATGGTTTGAATATTATTTTAATGGCCTAATGAAATTTTATATCATAAATGATAATAAAAATTGACAACCTCAAACTGCAGGTGCTAGACGTATAAGAATGACATTCTGTGAAATCAGGGATGAGAAATGGTAAATTCTAAGAAACCAGCCAATATAGTTTGCCAACATTGCAAGGGTTTGGCTGGCCAAGGCTTAAACTCACTCTCAAGCTTTTAGAATCCTTTGATCTATGACACTTTGTAGAGCTGAAGGCATAAGTCAGTTTGGGGATTTCCCAGTGTAGCTTCTGGCCAGATTCACACATGGACAGCAATTTATTGAGAACCACTGTCTCCTCCCTTGAGACCACTTAACCTCTAGGGAAGGGTCATAGAGTCTTTCTTGCTTCATTTCTGAATTTGATTAAAATAGCTTATGATTAACCTCCGTAAATACCTCCTTAAATTTTTCCTTTCCATGGAACTTTTAAAAGCTGTAAAAATTTAAAATAAGGTGACAGAACTTTAGTAGAGGGTATTGTGTTTCAGGAATACATATAAACATTAGAAGTTCAGAGATTGACTAAATAAGGTGTTTGTGAGCAATAACTAAGTGGACTATTTTCTGACAAACTTCATGGAGAAAGGTTCTCATGAAATACCAGGCAATCTCCAGTTTATGCAGTAAATATTAAGTAGATTTGTTTTTGCATTTTGATAAAACATTTTCACCAATTTATTAGGGAAGCACTCATTTTAAATGCTTTAAACTTGTCTCTTAGCAATTATGTGATAAAAAAAATATTAGCATGACAAAATTTTTAGAAGTACTAGTAGCTTTGGCTGACAAGGGGTGGGCTATCTTCTTAGGAGCTTTTTTATACTAGGTTAATTTTCTTCATTTTTCTTAGAAAACTATAATATAGGAAAATACTACAATTTGATGATATTCTTGTCCTTCCTATATTCCCCAGCTTGATCTAAAAAGTGTAACTATGTCATTTTCATTCTGAGGTCCCTTGCTTATGCTTCTAATTTTACTTGGGCCCTTTTATGTCTGAGGTGAAGTCGGGTAGCTTTAAAAGTCTCAAAGCAGAGTCACATTTGGTTAGTTCTTGTGCTGCTATCCTGATGCTTCAGAAGAGTATGCCGCTGTCAGCACACAGTAAGTGTTACTAGACACATAGCTTTATGTAGGCATACATGTTTGGAGCTGAAAAGTAGGTGTCTCCTGATGCTAAAAATCTAAACTGACTTTAACAAAACAGATGATGATAGCATCTGACCTTGATTCTGGCAGAGACAAGGAATAAAGATGATATGTTATTTCTGCTGTCTTCATCTGTCTTGTAGTCTGATGGCAGAGAAGCCACTCTTGGTGAAGTGGAGGGATAAGGTAGGGTGATTCCAGCTGTCTCTTCCATTCATTGATCTGGAATGTGATGACCCTAATAAAAAGTATATATTAGGGACTTGGAAATATTCTAGATCCAAATGGGACATTCTAAGGTATTGTGTCTCTGATGATAATTATATGATGTTTAATCTATGGGTCAGAATGACATAGTATTAACATATTTATGATTAGGCTGGAGGAATGGCTCAGCAGCTAAGGCATTTGCCTGCAAAGTCAAAGGACCCAGGTGCAATTGCCCATGGCCCACGTTAGCCAGATGCACAATGAAGCACACACATCTGGAGTTTGTTTGCAGTGGGCAGAGGCCCAGGCACAGCCATTTTCTCTCTCCCTTTCTCTCTGTCTCTGTAAAATAAATAAATAAATATTAAAAATATTTATGATCAATGAAATATTTAATTGAATTGTCACCTGTAGGGTGAATTCTTAGGAGTAGAGTAAACTTCACATAATAAAATAATGGGAACAGTAAAGGTGCTAGATTTTTCAAGAGTCAAAAATTTCTGTCTTTTTATTTGCTATTTGAAGGATGGTATTCTAGATAAGAAAATGCCATTGCAGAATGTTTCTCAAGGGCAAGGTTAATTTTGTGTGATCTTCTATGATGTTTTTATCAAATCATCAGGTATATTTTCAGACTGTACAGTTTCTTTTTTGCAGACAATTGTCCTGTGCGTGTCTCCTCAATACACAATTAGAATTGTGATGAAAGTTACCAGGTCTAGTATGAGCAACATGTTAACTCTGTCACTCAGCCTTAGGGGACATCTGCTGTGCTTTCCTTCGTGAGGTGATTCTGGGAGATCATGGTGACCACCCCCAGTGCTGTGTGAGCATGGTCCAAGGTGCTGTTGTTACAAGCTATCCCACTGTCTTTGAGTAGAAAGAATGAAGAGGGAAAGAGACTCAAGCCAACATTTCATGTTTCGTTGAAAGGAAACAATAGCAGCAGTGGAAAAATGATTGCTCTATGGGCTGTCCACAATCATGACAATGTGAATTTGTACATTTGAAATCACTGTATGAGTTCACTGGGCAGACCACTCTCTCTACTCCATGGTCTGGAAGGTGGTCAGAATTCCCCACAGTTCATTATGGCATCCAGCTTCATTCGGGGTCCTCTTTTCTGAATGGAAGGTTATTAATCTTCTTAACATACAGCCTTCTCATGGTATCCACAGGGAACTGGTTAGAGGATAACAAAATACTTGTATACTGGGCTGGAGAGATGGCTTAGCGGTTAAATGCTTGCCTGTGAAGCCTAAGGACCCCGGTTCGAGGCTCGGTTCCCCAGGTCCCATGTTAGCCAGATGCACAAGGGGGCACACGCGTCTGGAGTTCGTTTGCAGAGGCTGGAAGCCCTGGCGCGCCCATTCTCTCTCTCTCCCTCTATCTGTCCTTTCTCTCTCTGTCACTCTCAAATAAATAAATAAAATAATTTAAAAAAAAATACTTGTATACTAAAATCCATAGTAAAAATGTAGCATTTTTCATATAACCCGTGTCTGTTTTCTTACAGACCTAGAGAATTATCTCTAGTTGATTTAATAAGTGATATAATGCGATTGTCATGTAAAGTGTTGATACATATTCTTTAGAGAATGATGACCAAAAAAAGACTATACATGCTCAGTAAAACACTTTTTTCTCAAGTATTTTTTGTAAGTGTGTATGTTTATGGGCATGTGTGTAAACATCCACATATATGTAGGTGCATGTATATATGCCACATTTTTTTAGAGTTCCTTGACCTGGAACTCACCATTTAGGTTAGGACTGGCAGGCCAGGGAGCTCCAGGGATCCAATTGTCTCTATCTCCCCACCACTGAGATTACTAATATGTGTGCCTCCATGCCCTAAACTTTTTCATAAGAGTTCTGGAGAACAAACTCAGATTCTTATGTTTATAAAGCCAGAACTTTGCCAACTGAGCAATCTTCCCAGCTGACTGTCTAGTACTGTGATCTGTGACTTATTCATTAGTGTGGGGGCCATGACTGCCAGGAGATAACCTGTGCAACTCTTCAACTGTCTTGCTGTTAAAAATGTCTCCTCACAGGCAGGAATGGTGGAGCAACTAATGCTAATGTACAATGTATCACTGATGCTTCCTTCACCTCATGGAATGAGAAATGTTTTATGTTCAATCTGAGACTCAGTGGTACTCCAAAATTTCCCATGACTTAATATTGTGTAATGATAGGAACAGCAACAATAATGATTTTTATTTATTAGTTTGTGCTCTGCTCAAACTATACCAAAGCTACTACATTCAAGTACAAACAATGAGAGGAAACCAAACCAGGTAGCAATACTGTGATATGTTTTGTTCAATACACCCTGAATCAACTTAATTTTAGTGCAATATGGTCACCTATTCAGTAGTTTTCAGTCAAGGCATGTTGTCTTAAACATAATTAGTTTTAACTAGTCATCATGGAATCTCAACATCAAGAACTCTAAGAAGGGCTGGAGAGATGGCTTAGCAGTTAAACGCTTGCCTGTGAAGCCTAAAGACCCCACTTCAAGGCTTGATTCCCCAGGACCCACGTTAGCCAGATGCACAAGGGGGCGCACGTGTCTGGAGTTCTTTTGCAGTGGCTAGAAGCCCTGGTGCACCCACTCTCCTCTCTCTCTCTCTGCCTCTTTCTCTCTCTGTCTGTCGCTCTCAAATAAATAAATAAAAATAAACAAAAAAAATTTAAGAACTCTAAGAAATAAATGTTTATTTTTCATAAGTTATCAAGTCCTTGATAGTCAGTGACAAAGCAGAATCAGATTAAGTGACCTAGGAATACTGGTGTTCCTGGATGTCAGGTGATTTTTCTATCACAATTTAAATACTTTTAGATAATAAAGTAAAAAGAAATATTCTTTAAAAAATCCCTACACCAAATATTCACAAACCACCCCCCCCCTTTCCATTTTAATTAGTATTTGATTTGTCTCACTCCATGGACAAACCCAGCATTATTTATTGAACACTGACCATATCCTTAGAGTTGTGATGTGTTGTTAGCAACAGTGAATAGCAGAGGCAGGGACCAGTCCTGCAGTGTGTCACACAGCCCTCTAGCAGAGGCAGAAATTTCTAACAAGGGAGACTAGGTCCAAAGGAAAGAAGTATCTATGAAGACTAAAATTTCTGGTAACATGCTCTATACCAGGTGGTATGTGAAGAAGAAACCATTCTAAGAATATTGTAAACTTTTGGATTAAGAAATATGGTATTTATGAATTTAGCACATTATTGAGAGAATCAAATGAAAAATTTTATTGGGAATGGCTTGTTTTGGGGGTATACACATTCATGTTTTTCCTCAGGAGGGTTGGTTTTCTTATTGCTATATGAAAATAAAATAATAGTAGATCCATCTGGTGGAGAGCAGAGCTCCTCTTTTCTTAAAAACTACCTGAGGATGTTTGTCTTCATTTTAGCTTGTGCTTGCAGAAACTTTTCCAGATGTTAAACTATGTCTCATGGCCAACATATCCTCCTGGGATGATCCTGGCTAGTCTTTAATCAGTTCTACATGCTTTGCTTTCTGTGGGTTGTCCTCTGAAGCTGGCTTACAGATATACTTTCTTGTGGGTTTAAAATTTAAAGTTGCCTTCCAATTCTATAAAACCTTAAAACATATAACTTTTATTTTTTTTTACAATACTGAAAATGAGTACTGAACCAGCCAAATGCTATTTTATTGTTTTCAATTACTGTAGTAAATGCCTACAATGGCAGCAAAAATTTACACAGACTTGAGTTCCTTCCATAAGGGCAACCAAGAAGAAAGTAATAAATAGGTAACAATGCTCCTTTCAATGATATAAAAACTAATTGCTGGAGTTACAACAGACAGAGCCAGGAATATCTGTGAGCTCAGTCACAGGATGCACTTAATTTACACATGATTTATGCCTATATGTAAAACTTGTCAACTTCCTTAGGTATACAAAAAAATTTTCTTAATGAAGGAACATGATGCAGTCTGAACCATGATGATAGGAACTGCAACACTATATGTTACTTTGACAAATAATCATTGAAAATATGGCAAAGTTACTGACATCCAACTTTGCGGAATTTGGCTAGATTACTACCAAAAAACAGTAAGTACACATTACATAGATTTATCTCTTTTAAAATGCATTTTTAAAAACTTTAGTGTAGGGGCTAGGATGATGACTCAATTGAAAGAGCACTTGCCCCACAAACATGACAATTTATGCTCTAATTTCTAGCACCCATTAAATGGCTTGGTGGGTATTGTGGCCCATATATAATTCAGGCTCACATGAAAGTAGAGACAGGAGATCCATGGATCAACCTAGCTAGCTAAACTGGCTGAACCAGTGAGTTCTGAGTTAAAATAAGAGACATGGCTTAATAAAATAGAGATTAAGGAAGGCACCTGAGGCCAACCAATGATCTTCATAAGCACCTACACACATATGTACTGGTTTGCATGTGGAAACACACACACGTACACACATCCATATGTGTCTGCCAGAAATGCATTCATACAAAATAAAATAAGCTCCATTTGAAATCTAGACTTGCACAGAAGTTACAGAGATACTACACAGAGGCCTTGTTGTCAACACACACCTGGATCCCTGTTGCTGCCACCTTAATTTTATACTGAATACTTGTCACAACTCTGTGACATGAAATGAAGGTGACATCTTGCTCAAGTTTCCACAGCTTTTATCTTTCCCCTTCCTGCCCCAAGGTCCCTAATATGATCTAAGTCATATGTAGTCATCTTGCCTCCCTGGGCTTCTTTGGACTGTGACTATTTCTCAGTCCTTCCTCAATTTTTATGACCTTGAGAAATTTGAAAAAAATTGCAGAGTATTGGCAAGTATTAAAGAAGGCCTTGAATTTGGGGTTTGTCTGAGATTTACCTCATGATTATCTTGGAGTATCAATATGTGCAAGGAATAAGACAGAACTGTATTATATTTTAATGTATCTTAACAAATAATTTAGAAGAGTTAGCTGTATAATAATCAAGGTTAATGACTTATGGTGAAAATTAATAAATAAAAATATTAAGAATAGAAAATTGATTAAATTTAATATACACCAGGCACCACTATAATTAGTTGACATTATTTATACTGGAAATATGTCCCTCAAACAACTATCCAAAAGGTACATAGATAAGAAGTGGTACTGCTGAGATTTGAGGATTATATCTAAGGCCCAAGTTCTTTGGCTTTTAGGATACAGTCTAAAAAGGAACATAAAATGCAATGTGATTTATAGAAAATCTCATTTCTGAACATGACTTCTATTAGTAAATGTAGATATGCAGTAAATTTTTGAAGGTGTTAGCTATTTGAGAATTGATAAGAATGTTTGTGCATTTCTTAGAAATTTTCACGTAAACAAATTAATTGAAATTATTAATTGACTTTTCTTCTTTGTGCACTTTAAGGCCATTGACTGTTGGAGTCATGAGTGTTTAAAGGGCATGACAAGACATGAGAATTTACAGATCTATGAGATTGCCAAATAGCTAAGTAATATTTTCCCATACCATGCAAATCAAAAGGCATGTATTTCTTTGATCAAAAATCAAATACTTGTACACACACACACACACACACACACACACACACACACACACACATCTATATAGTCTGTTTAAAGACAAACATAAATATTTGGTCTATCTAGTGGTTGAAATGACATCCCTCATTTGTTAGTTTTGGGAAGAATGCAGTGGTCCTGTTTTTCAAGTTAAAAGGGGATGTGTTTTGTATGAATAGTAAGCCTTCACAGGTCACCCTGAAAACATGTCATCAGAGGCTCTCAGAAATGTGTCAATTGATAGGCAAGAAGGTTAAATTTTGGATGGCTTTAGGGATGACAAAAGAACCCCACCACTCAAAGCAGGTATGTCTTCTGAGCAATACCCAGCCACATCCCCATCAAGGCAATTTACAGGTATGTGTCTTCAGTATGATATATTTTATAGTGAGATGAATTTTCATAACTAAGTTTCTACTAACATAGCCTTGGAAAATAAGATTGCATCATATTTCCCTTTCATTTACCCCAGGGTGCTTTTTATTACTGGCCAGTCCTTTACATTCATTTTTCAAGTCCTTGAAAAAATATATAATATAAAGACTATTAATATTCATTAATTTTTGCATGTTTATGTGTGTGGTGTGTAGGTATACATGTGTGCATATTTTTGTGTATGTTTAGCCCAAAAATGAATGTCTTGTGTCTTTTACTGTTACTATCCACTTTATTCTTTGAAACAGGGTCTCTCACTGAATCTACCGCTCAAGGATTCAGTCAGACTATCTAGACAGAAATCCCTAGGAATATTTCTGTATCCATCTCTCCAGTACTGTGACTACAGATGTGTTCCACCATGCTTGGAATTTTGTATGCGTGCAGAGGGATCTGAAGTAGGTTCCTATGTTTGTATGGCAACTGAGCTGTCTTCACAGCCCAGAAAGACCATATTACTTAACATGACATAACCTTCCTCGTCTCTTACAAAACTTATGTTTATATGTAGCACTATACATGCTTGATCACATGATTGGAAGTGCAATGATGTTGCAGTAATTCGGTACCTTGCTTGCCCTCATGTGTTTCTATAACATCAGTAAAGATCCACATTTTAGGAGTCTGGACATTATGACAAGTCAGACCTCCTGAGCCAAAAGAGATAATGGTCTAGTTGAATTTGAATCTGCATCTCAAAATCAATGAACATAAATCACAGTCAGGTGATCACTATAATTAGGGAGACCAGGAAGTTGTCCCAGTAAAGGTGGTTCACATGAGAGTTTAGTCCATGTCTGAGACCGCACCATGGTTTTACAATAAGTGCCCTCAGAAGTCCGGTATCTTGACTTTTGGGCTATACCACAAACAAAACCTCTACTTCAAGGGGCTCTTGTAAAGAATTTAGACAGTGCTAAAGTTGATTTTGAAAACTGATGCCCTCACAGTTTATAAGACCGGAGACAAGAGCATCCTTTGTGGTGGCTTCTGTGGGAACATCTGTCCTGAGGTTCTGGTATCTAGTGATTTCTCATGGGATCAACAAAAGGAAGGGAGTTCAAGGCAGATATAATTCCTTGCTAACCTTAGCTCTAACCACACCTTTCAAAGCATCTCATTTTTTTGTTTTATTGAGACAAAACACATTTGTGTGAAAAGCAAATATGGCATTTTATACATTAAGCTGAATTTCCCTTGAGCATCATAATTATCCATGATTACACATGATTTTCACAAGCCCAGGACACTGCAATAGAAATCTGTTATTTTCCAGGGTGAGGGTATTGCTCATGACAGACAAGGAAATAGTCAAGGGAGACTTTTCAGGTTTCCAAGAACACAGCCATGCTGTGTGTAGACAGGTTTCAGTCATGTCAGACTTGATCACACAGCACAGAAAGGATATGGGGAATAGCCTGACTTGACTATATTATGGGCAAATTGTTTGCAGTTATGTTGGTCCAGTCCAAAAGGCACAGGAAATGGATTCAAAGCATGTGTTCACCATCTTAAAGCAGCAATCTTGTTTATTGAAGATGACAAAAGCAAATCAATAATTTTAGAGATATCTGAAGAATTAAAAATCCTAAAGAATAAGTCTGGGAGCAGATGAGATATGGACACATGCTTAGAAAACTTATTGTATCTGCTGTTCCTATGGTCAGAAAATGGAAGCTGAACGTGAGACACATTCTCTCTCTCCATCATTAGGAACCACACACAATGGTGGGAGGCCTGAGACAGCAGCTACTGTGGAGTTTAAACTCTAACTTGGTAGAGATGGCAGTAAATTTCAAGTGAGAGAAAGGGTGGACACTGTAACACTCGTCTCAGAAGACCCTGTGTTTAAGAAACTAAGGCTTACCAGAGGTTTGCTGTGGTGTTACAGGGGAAAACAGTTGTAGCTTTCTAAGACAAAAATAATTTAACACTTCTTAATTTTTTATGCAAGAGAGTTAGGGTAGGAGAGCTAGAGTGGGTGATTGGGAGCAAAAGTGTGAGGGGAGAGAGAGAGAGAGAGAATTGGCATGCCAGGTCCTCTGGCCACTGTAATTGAACTTCAGATTTGTGTGTCACCTAGTGAGCATGCATGACCACCTTGTGCACTTGCATCACTTTGTGTCTGGCTTACATGGGACCTGGAGTGTTGAACATGTATCCTTAGGCTTGGCAGGCAAATGCCTTAACTGCTAAGCTACCTTTCCAGCATGGATTTAACGCTTTTAAAGTAATATTTTTCAAGAAGCTATGGCAAACTGTCTTCTGTGGTTTAGTAACAGTTATGCTATGATAACCTATAAGGAATATGTCAAAGTTGTTATTATCTCAAATACCTAACTTTTTTGTTGTTCTATACTGGGGATTTAACCTACGGCCTCATGCATGCTAGGCAGGTGTCCTACTACTGAGCTACCTCTCTAAACCTCCTTTTATTATATACTTTGAGAGAGGGTTTGCTAAGTTACCTAGACAGATTTTGAACTTGCTCTATAGCCCATGTGTGCCTTGAGCTTGAAATCCTTCTACATTAGCCACCCCAGTAGCTGGTTTGATGCTGTGCCACCAAGCCTGGCTATACATGAATTTTTTAATGGTAAATGAGACTGCATCACCTTAATATATTCCACCTGCCCTGCAGGAAGTGAGCAGTTGTGTAAGAATGGACAGGTGTGGCAAAGCACATCAGCATAAGCAAAGTATGCCACAACTTAAAGGCTCTTCTTCATAACTCCAGCTCACTAGAGGAAGGGATGCTAGCTCTTACTATCAGAAATCATCACCTGAGATTTCCAGTGATGACCACCTGTGTGTATGACCATAGCTGGATAAAATTCTAAGATTTAATTCCATCTGTTGAGCACATTAATACAAAGAACTTTCCTGGGTGCTTCTGGAATCAAAGAACGAACCAGAGAAAGTGGCGGATGAATTTCTACTCTAACTGTGGAGACAGATCACAGAGCACATAGCACACAGAGATTGAAATGCCTATTTGGGTAGTCATCCCATATTCCATTCAGGTTGTTACTTTGTGCTATGAATAAAAATAACAGACAGATACAGCAAGTGGTTGATTGTAATCTCCCAAACCAAATGTGATCCAAACCCAACATGTTTTTAAGGAAGTTTGAAGAAAAACTACTCACATTAAAACTTGGAGATATACTTCAAAATAAAACAAATGAATTTTAATAATAAAAATGAATATTTCATTTTCCCATCTGTGATAGTTAATCTCAGTTGTCAATGTGAAAGGATTTAGAATCACCATGGAAACAATTTCTGAGTATGTCTCTAAAGAAATTTTCAGAGTAAATTAATGAAGGTAAGAAAAGTTATACTACAAATGGGCACTGGTACTATATGGGTTGTAGTCTTGGGCTGTTTAGAGAGGATAACATTAAAAGAGGACAACTTTCATCTCTTTCTGTTTCCTGATGGTGATTGGAATGTGACCAACTGCTTCATACTTCTACTGCCTTGCATTCATGTCCATGACACTTTTCCAATCCTGCTTTTACTTTTTATTCTGAGAAAATGTTCACTGTGTTATCTAGGTTGCCTTTGAACTGTTCTTTTTTTAAAGTATATATTTTAGTTTTATTTATTTGACAGGAAGAAAGAGGGAGAGAGAGAGATAGGGAGAGAGAGGGAGAGAGAGAGAGAGAATGGACACATCAGGGCCTCCAGCCGCTGCAAACAAACTACAGACACATGTGATACCTTGTGCATCTGGCTTATGTGGCTCCTAGGGAAATGAACTTGGGTCCTTTGGCTTTGCAAGCCAGTGCCTTAACAGCTAAGCCATCCCTCCAGTCCTCTGAACTGTTCTTTATAAAAATACTTTATTTATTGATTTATTTGAGAAAGAGAGAGAGAGAGAAGGAGAGAGGCTTTCTGCCCCTGCATATGAACTCTAGACATATGCACCACTCTGTGCATCTGGCTTTACTTGGGTACCAGGGAATCAAACTCAAGTCAACAGGCTATATGTGCAAGTACCTTTAACCACTGGGCTCTCTCTCTAGTCCCTTTGAACTATTCTATAGCCCAGAAACATAAACTGAAATAAATCCTTCCTCCTTAAGTTGTTTTTTTTTTGTTGTTGTTGTTGTTAGGTGTTTTGTCACAGCAATAAGAAAAGTAACTAATAAGTGACATTAACTGTTACCTCTATTGTATACTCTTCAATTTGTTCTGTCTCAATCTGAGACAATGGGATAAAATTTACTGGAAATCATAAAATACCACCATATATTATAATCTGCATCTGAGTACAATCTAACATGTCTTTATAATTTTGAATGTTCTGTTTAAGATTGCATCCCATGCTGAAACTGAAGTTAGAGATTGGATAAAATCATCTTAAGTGAGTAGATCAAAAGTGAGTGATAATGGTTAATAATATGGAAATTCAACTTTCTATGGACATAGAGTGGGATATGCTGATTGAAGGACAAAATTCAGTCAGAAGGAGACAGTGCAAAAATATATTGAACAACAAAGTGACTGTAGTCAGTAGCAATGTGTCATATTCTTGAAAATTACTAAAAGTCTCTTAGTTTTTTTTTAATGGAAAATAAGTAAGACAATGCAGGCATTTATTAGTTCTATGTAAACATTCCACAATACACATCTATTTCAAAATACCATGTTTAGATGATAAACACATACTCTTAAGGTTTTAATTAAGTAAAAGATAAACATTTATTCTCCTCCAGCAATTTGTGGAGTTGCTGCAAATTTCAGAGTTCCCAAGGTAGAACCTTCCTCAGATGTGGAATAAACAGAAAACTAAATATAATTAAAATGAAAGGTCTTATATCAGGCCACTAGCATGGTGGATGCACCAGGAATGCAAGATATTAAGAAGTGAGTATCAGCCATTTAAACATAATGGCCTCAGAGCATGAAAGTGTTGGAACAAGGAAGAGAGATTATGATGCTTCCAGTTGAAGTGAGCCTGGAGAGACTTCATCATTAGGAATGGTAACCCACCTGTGTTGGAGGAAGACAGAGAGGCTTTGAGGATCCTGGGAAAAATGTTGGTAGAATGCACAGGTGAAGACTGCAGGTATTTCCCGCCACGTGCAACCACTTTAGCCTTGAGGTTTAGAAAGTTCTTTTGGCCACAGCATAAGAAGTGAAATAAGGAGTCTGGGGAGCACTGAAGTGATTCATGTAGAGGATGCTGATGGAAGACAAGAAAAAAATGAACCCTGAACCAAGAAGAAATGCAGCATTTTGGCTTGTTTGGAATACATTGCAAAGGAGGTGAATATTGTCTTGTTTCCTTGAAAGAATAGCTGGGGAAAGATTTTTGGATGCATAAGCAGACTGTGATGGATGTCCTCAAAATAACAACTTTAGTGAAATGTACCAATCATGAGAGAACTAAGGTGGCTGAATCATATAGTTGTTACTAGGTCCTAACCCTAATGTTTCAGGAGGTCACACAAACAAAACAGGGAAGCTTACCAGTAATGATCCACCCCAAATATATTTTATCATCAGATCATCATGAGGTCACCATGGAACCATCATGAAATTATCAGATGATAATGGGATCCAACAATCATAATATCACCTAGAGATCATCATAAGATCATGATAGGGTTTCATCATGAGATCCTATTGTGGAATCCCATCATAGGAACATCATGAAATTGTCATGTGATAATTATAGATTTCATCATGGGATCTTCCGCACAATTATGTGGCTTAAACCCTAAATCCTTCAGTGTGGACTCACATTTTCAAATGTCTCAAATCTAAAGAGAGAGCTCTGATGAAGGATGTAAGTCGGCATGTCTTTATGCATCATTCATGTCTTAGCTTGACTAAGAAGAGTAATAAATGGGAGGGAAAAGAAACATGTACTATATCTGGAATGAGCTAGGAATTACTCAGTTCCTGTAATTTGCATCAGCTCAGTGAGAGGACACTCAGAGAAAGAAAGTACCAGGGCAGGGGAGCAAGGCCAGCAAGGTGCAGATCTCAGTGCCTCTCCATGGAGGACTGCATGTGCCAGAGTGTTACACAGAGTCACTGCTTAGAGCAGAGAGGTCACAGGGCATGAGCACATTGTTTGAGAACCCTTTGCAATAACACATAGTGGTAGCACAGGTAGCCCTGAAGAGGGATGTGTACACACATGCCTTTGGTGTGACTGAAAGAGAAGTGGTGTGAAAACAGTTTATATCAGGCCCATCCACCTTGTTGGACATCATAAGGACAGGTTTTCTTGTTTTTACTCCTTCTCAACCTTATAATAATAATAATTATTATTATTTTATAAATGAAAGTAAAATATTTCTTATAAATAATAATAATTATTATTATAATTCTTTGATTGAGATAGGGTCTGACATTATGCCTAGGCTTCCTGAAACTCATGGGAATCATTTGCATCAGTCTCTTGAATACTGATTTTGCAGAGTCCACATAAATCCTTGACAGGTTTGTTTCCTGTCCACCATCATCTCCTTCCACACTCCTACCATGTCCAGCTGTTGAGGATGAATGTAGTTTCTTTAGTTTGCTGACCGTAGTCATGTGTCACCAGTGACCTGGCCTCCCTCAGTTCAGTTAAAAGGACACATTAAAATAGCTCTGTCATAGTCACAAAGCTGCTAGGATAAAAATGTACCTATTTCCAAGATTTCAATACCTTTACCATTAGATAGTAGTATCTTCCTATGCAATTCATAAAATCATACTTCAGATAAATTAGCATATCGTTCTTATCGTTTTGCTTAGTAAGCTTATCAGTAGACTCCCTTGACCTAAGTCTCAGCAGCCACCAATTAGGGAAGATGCTTCAGACCATGTAAAGGTGACAGGGACCCATACAAACCTAAGAACAGCTCATTGCACAGGTGTGCCATCAGCAGCTACACATAAAGACTGCCTCATGTATAAAGTCTTGTAGCAGTTCTTTTAATGGTGCCATTAAAAAGTTCCAGTCTGGGGATCATGTCTGACAAACTTTATTTTCATGAACTCTGGATTTAGAATAGTTGAGATTATGATTTAAGCAGTGATTTCTAAGAAGGCTGGGTCCATAGCCTTCAGTAACTGCCTTCCTGTCAGGTCCTCACATGTTCTTTTCTCTGCATATGCCCCATATTAACTGATTGACAAGGGCAAAATCTTCCACTTCAAATACTCACTTCTTTTAAGGAACTGGGATTTAAACTTTGAGAATGCAATTGAGGTGTGAACTACCAATAATTCATCAACTATTATGATGTAACCAATAGACTTGCTATGATGGTCTCTGTGTTTTCAGGAGATGGTAAAGCTATCTTCATAGATAAAATCACATTATTTTATGAAGATGGAATACCCGAAAGACCATGTGCTGGGATAAGTGACCACACCAACACTGCAGAGGTGGCCCAGTGAAGCAACAGAGGGAAGAGCCATACTTGCTGTAATGAACAGATAATGATATAACCTGAGACCTACATGGGATCTGACAGCAGAGCAAAGTTCAAAGAAATTAGCCTTGAAAATGTTTGACTCATGCATAGCTGACTGCCCACTTCACTCATGAAATTATCTTTATAATTTAGGGAAAATATCATCATAGGTTCATGCAATTTAGTATTTGTTAAAGAAACAAAACAGTCAAAGATATTGTAGTAAACATGTAGTACCTACATCTGTAAATGAATAAAATAAATATTTGATGGTTGCCTTTGCAAACGGAAGTGAACATGGATGATCCATCTCAGTAAATACACAGTTAAAAAAAAAAAAAAAGCCGTGGTTGTTCAAGTTTGACAGCCTAACTTCCTGTCTCTGAGGCAACACTTTAGATCACTTGACATAAGAGCCCCCAGTACAGTGGGAGGAAGCAGTGGAAATTCTTATGAACAAGACAGAAAATAGCAGGCAGGTGATTTAATATATCTATCCTCTAGTTCATAACACACACACAACATGTCTCTTTCTCTTCTCCATTCTGACATCTAAATATATTTTTAATTCACGAAAATTTAAATCTATTAAAATTAACAATAAATAATTATTGTAAATTGTCATCTAGGTCCTTGGGTTATCCTTAGACCTAGCAGTTTTTGTTTTTTTTTTTTTTTGTAATGGCAGAATTAATAAGAAATAAAGAAGTGGCAAAAGATGTTTATTTATGATACCCAGGTGCACTGTTATTTTTTTTATCACTTCCTAATGTGATTTTTAATCTCTCTGTGTCAAAATCATTGTAACTCTGTTGATAGCTTTTCTCTTAAATAGAAATTTTCTTTATGTATCATGAATTATTTAAATCCCAACTTATTCCACAGAAGAATGTTCATAACAACTTCATCATGATCAGCAAAATTCGGGAGCAACAAAGACACCCTTCAGTTGGTGTGATAGGTACCTAATCTGTGTTATACACAGACATTTTGATATCACTCAGTAAAGACAGGTGAGAAAACTAAATGCACATTACAAAGATTAAGAGACCAGTCTTCAAGGATTATATGGGCTTAACTCCAACCACAGACTTCCGGGAAAGGCAAAGGTAGACAGAAAGTATCTGTGGTAGCCAAGTGTCAGGGGCACAGAGGCAAAAGGTACATTCTCGAGAGATATAAGGTGGCATGCCCTATGTGATGGTATAATGTGGGTGTGTTATTACATACTTTTACAAACTCACAAGGCCAAAAGCAAAGGAAAGCCCTAGTGTAGATGGTGGACTCTGGTGGTTTGTTCCCTCAGTATAACAAACTGTGCTCTGTGGTTGGGAATGATGATGTAGAAAAGTCTCTCTCTGTGCAGACAGTGGGTTCAGGAAAGTGACTTCTGCTTGTTTCTACTGTGAACCTATAACTGTCATGAAATGACAAATAACTTGAAAATAATAAGGTTTATGAAATGAAAAGCATTGTGTGAAAGTAAATATGCAAGTGATAAAATGACAAATGTATTTCAAACCAGTTGGGTTACCAATGCTGGGGACATAGACCATTGGCTTTCTTCCTACCTGGAAGCCTGAAAGTAGCATGAAATACTGTCTTCTCAGGCTGTCCAGTATAGTCAGGGCAAAGGGAGGTCGAGTGGACAGCCGTGTTCTCATTAGTTCTCCACCAGGATTCTCAGAATGTGAAGAGAATGAAATGCTCATATTTGTGTAAGCGATTGTACACAGATTTGTGTGTGTGTGTGTGTGTTGTTTGATGAGCAGCCAAATGAAACTCTCAATAACCATAGGAAATAAAATTCATGGATTTCTAGTGACATGCTTACTGTGACCTATGAAAAAGGAATTGTTTGACTTATAAGATTACTTAGCTGTTTTGTGCTAGTGTAATTTATTGGCTTACGTATTGAACACTTTGCAGTGTATAATCATTCCCATGTGATTATTTTTGAGTGCAGTGTATAATGAATTCACTTTGGTATCTCTCTTAATGCATAAATCTTTTCTTTCATACAAATCAGAGAGTGTAATTAAGAAGTTACTTAGGCTTCCCTTTGGACCCACCCACATTACCTGCTTGTTGAAATTTATTTCAAGAGGCCAGAGGAGAGTCTGAATAAAATTTTTGTATATTTGATTGTTTTTGGAAATTTGGGTGTACTTGGGTTCTAGGGCTTGCATTATCTAGGAAAGATGAGTTCTTGAAGAGAAGGGTTTAATCTTACCAGTGCCATTTCAGTTGTACATAACATACCCTGCCATGTTCATTGCTTGTGGTCCACAGGGAACTGAAATGCTGGCTACAGATGAGAAAGGCATGGGCCTTCCTCATCATCAGAATGCCTTCTTTTCCTTATGTCTCATTGGCTTACCAATTTCTCTCAACTTGAATTGGGCTATGGCATATCCAATGCCTCTTTCAGTTGTGTTCTCCAATGCCAGCCCTATGACTCATTTTAAAGACACTATGGAGTTTATTTGGCAGCTACAGACTGAGGAAGGAACACCCTCAGCTGTCTCATCCTCTGTTGCTCATCTCATCCTCATGTGTCAGCTCCACTGACTCGGATAGACACAGAGTAAGAGAGGGGGCTGTTAACTTCACCAAATATAGGGATGCCTCAGCACTTCTCTTCCTCAATCTATGTGAAAAAGATAGCATAACCTAGAGGAATCATGAAAGTCCTCCATACTTAGATTCTGTAACTGTTGCCTTCTGCTGGATGGGTGAGGTGTCTCCCTTCACTGTTTGCTGGTCTGTGGGTGGTGGACTCTACCCTTCCTCTTGGGGTTATTTTATCCTGCATCTAAGATGCCAGCATCAAGGACACTGGTTACAAAGACTGGAGGTAGAGTGCTGGAGAGATCTTTTAGCTGTATCATGTGCTTCTTGCACCAGTATGAGGTTCTGAAGAGTCCAGAGATCGCCTGAGTTCAAGCCATCAGATCAAGCTGATATGTGGTTTACACCTTCAGTCCCAGCACTCAGGAGGCTGAGGTAAGGGGAACACTGAGTTCAAGACTAGCCTGTTCTATAGAGTGAGAGCCTTCCTTGAAAAACAGCAACAGTTGGGCATGGCCTTTTGCACCCACAACCCTAGCCTCAAAAGGGAAGCAGAGACCAGGGAATTACCTGGGCTCATGGGAAAAGAAGATTGAAATCAGCACTGAAAGAAGTGTGATGATTCAGATCCTAAAGAGAGAACCACCCCATCACACCTCAAAAGCGGCCCAGTTGAAAGTAAGAGTAATTAGGGAAATAAGCAAGTATGCTGTTTTCTTGGTGAACCTGGTACCAGCACAAGGGTGAAGGAGACAGACACAGAGAACACTCAACTCCTACCAAACCAGATATCCAGAGACACCAAGGTTCCCAAGCAGACCTAAAATGAACTCAACATGGCTCAGGGAAATGGGTGGAAGAGGGGGAAGAAAGAATGTCAGAGCCACACATTGGGTCATAATATACAGAGACATTGCTTCCTACCCATAACTGATGGCTAAACCCACAATGCACAACCCATATTCCCCAAAGAGGAGGGTCCCTGCGAAGGGGGAGGGCAGGGAGGAGGTTAACAATGGTACCAACTTGACTGTATACGATGAGTACAAAACTAATTTAAAAATAAGTATGATGAATTTCTAAGGAAACTTCTGTGAATAAAAGAAGTGGGGCAGCTGCTCATCCCCTGCACATAGCCTGGTAGCTCCCAGGTGTGAGGAGCAGCAATCTCCTCTTGTTTACCTGCCTGGCCACCATGTATGCTGTCTATCCTAGACAATAGGTTCCTTCAGGACAGGGACTTTCCAGTTTAATCATGCTTCTGACCCTGAAATTTGACAAAATAATGCATTAAGATATCTGTCACTGACCTAAACTTTTTCAGAGAACTGGGATCTGGTTGGTGGTGGGGGGTGTGGCTGAATATCTAGAATGTATGTATGTACTGATATCAAAAAACCAAATTGCTCCTGGTGCCATGAAAGATACTCTGATGGTTTATATTGGTTGTCAACTTGACAAGATTTAGAATCACCTAGGAAATTAGCCTCAGGGTACCCTTGAGGGATTATCTAGATTAAGTTGTCCTCTAGGAATGTCCATGTGGTACTGCTTTGACTAGGTTAATTGAGATGGGAAGACCCACCTTACGTGTAGGCAGTCCCAGTGTATGGGTTGGGGTCCTGGACTGTATGAAAAGGAGAGAGCTAGCTGAATACCAGAAACTGCCACTCTCTGCTTCCTCACTGTGAACTGAATGTGACCAGCTTTCTCAAGCTCTTGCCACCATGCTTCACTATCATGAAGGTCTGTAATCTGGAGTTGGAAAACTTTCCAGATGTGCACTTTTGAGGGAATGTCAGTTCACAGAGGAAAGTGGAGCTTGCACAGGAGGAAGATGAAGAGAGAGCAAGCATGGCAGCATGAAGTGTCTGGATTCCCCAGTTCACTTCAGTGGCCTCTCATGTGGAAGGCCAGTCATGGTGGCCTCAAACTTAAGACATTTGAACAATTCATGCTGATGGATTTGAATCTCAACTGGTAGTTGAGGCTTGGATTAAGACAGCTAGATGGCTTCCTAGAGGTTTAATCAGAAGGTAGATGGGAGTCAAACCATGAGCTGGAAGATGACACCATTGGTAATGTACTTGCTGTGCAAGCATGAACAACTGAATCCAACTTCTCAGAAACCACATGAAAAGCTGGGCATGCCTGTTATCCCAGTGCTTATGAAGTGGAAATAGGACGATAGAGTTTGCTTGCTAACTTGATTGACTGAATTAATGATCTCCAGGTTAAGTGTTAGACTATGTCTCAAAATGCATTGTGGAGAGATACTGAGGAAGACACCCAATGTATATCTCTGGTACACACACACACACACACACACACACACACACACACACACATGTGCCCACCCCACCAATACACACACTACATGCAAACAAACGAATAACAGAATGTGATGAGGAACACAAAGTGGGCGGATCCCCATAAAACAGGCTTCATTCACCAAAGCCTCTACTGTAAAGTGCTAAAGGTGTGGTCATGAGAGGCGACAGCCTATATGGCAACATGAACAACAATTTGTTTTTCAGAAATGACTTGCCTCACAATGTCACTTTATGCCCTGACATGTGGTAAGGACCAAAAGGAGCAACTGAACTGTCACGGATCAGAGTTATGGGTTTAAGTAAAATAGAAATACCTTTTGAAGATAAGAGTCTGTCAAATAATCCACAAGCTCATACAAGTCATAATGTCTTAATGGCATCTCTCAGAGATTCAACCATCTATTTTGATGGTCTCCTAATACATTTTCTAGTATTTTTTCCAGGAGTGCCATTGCATTTATGAAAAGATCTAACTCCCTGTAAGAACTCATATTAGAGTGTGAGAAGTAGGAATTCCCCTGGACAAACTCATTTGTGCATATATGACTTTGACTTACTTGTGTACCTATCTCACATTGTATTTTTTTAAAAGACCCAGCTCTATCAAGAGAGCAAACAGTGGGTTGAATTACTGTTTTATCATCTAAACATTAGTGGGTAGAGTACAAAGTATCATATAAAAATTATTAGAGATGGAGGTTTATTAGAATATCATCCTAATAAACATTTTTATAGGAAAGCTCTTATCATCTTCAAAGATGCCTCAAATATTCAAGATCAATTCATTGAAAGCAGAACATACTTTTGGTACTTCTAAAGGTTATTATCAAAACAACATCCATGGGGTCATCACTAAGGCCCCAGTGGACTTATGCATAAGTAGTTACAGCAGCCAAGAGAATCATGTCAGAAGATGCTGAAGAAATCTCTTTGCCCTGAGGCCCATCATTCACCAATTGCAGCTCTAGGCTGATAATTCAGAAATTGTACTTTGATGAGATTTCATGTCTCTAGGGCTTTTAAATTTTTACATTATTTGAAAACATATTTGTTTCCAAGAGAACATCTCAAGGTCATCTTTTCCATCTTACATTTGGTCTGTATGCATAGAATTGATGGACTGCATCCATGTCGGCACAATGGGATTCAACTTCTATTCTTCTTGTATTTTTATTTTTTTCTGAGGTTGGATCTCTAGATCTAGAGCTAGGTTGATCTGAATCTCACTCTGTAGTCCTGGTCCTAGGCTGGCCTCCAACTTAGAGCAAACCTCCTACCTTTGCCTCCTGAGTGCTGGGGTTAAAGGTATGATCTACCACACCCAGTGATCTAGTACTCTTTTTTTTTTCTTTTCTAAATTCAGTGCTTTATTATACAACAGAGAGGGCCAAGCCTTTCTTAGCCACCCCAAACTTTTAAATCGATACTACTCTAAGATTCCAGCCAATCCCCTATATATTTTTATGTAGACTTTTGAAGACAATACAATCAGGAAAAATATAGTTAATAAGATCCTACAACATTCGTCCCCATCTATCAACTCTTACATTTCTTCCTTCCCCTGTTTCTCAAAGGTTTCTTAAGCCTTGGAGAGGGTGGTATAGATGTTTTATTTATGACTGAACACTTAAAAGTCACTTATTCACACCACTTTCACCAGCTGCACATCTCTTCGTTAATTTTTGTACACTGCCAAAAGAAACTAATATGATCAAAGCTGAGAGCATCACTAATCTATGGACTTAATGAACTCACAGAAGCTATGGTTTTCTGCACAAGATTAAGCCCTTTAGTTTTCCTTCATGGATGGAAGAGGGTTCATGAAAGGCCTCTCCTCCCAGAAGAACTATTAACAGTTAATAGATTTATTTTATTTTATTCATTTATTTGAGAGATAAAGAAAGAGAGAGAGATAATGCATGCATGTACCAGGTACCTCAGCCACTGAAAACAAATTCCACACATGTGTACCACCTTGTGCATCTGGCTTACATGGGTATGGGAGAACTGAACCTGGGTCCTTAGGCTTTGCAGGCGAATATGTTAACTGCTAAGCCATTTATCCAGCTCATGGCAGTTCATAATAGCTGGGAGAAGAGGAGTCATGTTCTTCGTTGGTGCAACCTCTGTTAAGTTACTCATATTCCAGAAACTATCCCTCACCTCCGATCATGCCAACCATTATATAGTAACTCAGTGGTTTACAAAACAAGACATGTAAGTAGTAATTGGTCTAGCTGGAAAGCAGAAGGAAAAAATAGGGGGTTAAGAAAGGATACTAGATAGGATCAAAATATATTCTTTCTATATATCTCTATGTCTCTCTCTCTCTCTCCATATGTGTGTGTGTGTGTGTGTGTGTGTGTGTGTGTGTGTGTGTAAGTAAAATTATATATATAAGACAAATAACATGAGGGCAATATATCCCTCAAATGAACAGTTATTTTTTTTTATATTATTTTGAGGAAAGTTTGTATGGTTATCTTGAAAGTATCAGAAATACAAAATCTATTCCCCAAATCTCTTAGTGAAATTATACTCACATAGCTATTGAGTAATCTCCCAGTGTGGCTGGAGAATTGAATCATTTGATACCACACATTGCTAGTCTATAGCTATTTTTTTTTTTTTTGCCTCCCTTTAGTCTGGGCTGATTTGGCATTCACTCTGTAGTCTCAGTCTAACCTCAAACTCACAGAGATCTTCCTACCTGGCCACATCTATTGTTTTAAAAAAGTATGACACACAGAAGTTCTGCCCAGGTGTCAGCAGCTTTGTACCTATAAAAGGAACCTCTAAGCTTTTGGTGGAAGCAACTGACTTAAGATCTTCTGACTCAATATGACAGGCAAAGGGGCCATTGACTGCATGCTTGGTGTGTCTACACTCACTGTGTTTCTAAATGTTCTTCAAATTGATACCTCTGATTTGATATGTACAATAATATAATCCAGGGATGGAGAGATGACTTAGTAGTTAAGGTGCTGGCTTGCAAAGTCATAGGATTCAGGTTCAGTTCCCCAGTACCCAGGTAAAGCAAGATGCACAAGTGGGCACATGCATCTGGAGTTTGCTTGTAGTGGTTAGAGGCCCTGACACACTCGTTCTCTCTCTGGCTTTTTCTCTCTTTCTCTGAAATAACTAACTAAATAAATAAAACATTTTAATAACAATAAAAAATAATACAATTCAAAACACCACAGCCAACAACATCTATATAAGAAGTCATCAGGAGCTAAGGAGATGGATCAGCAATTAAAGATATTGCTTACAAAGCCTACAAACCTGGATTCAATTCCATGGTGTCCGTGTAAATCTGATGTACAAAGTGGCACATGCATCTGGAGTTCACCTTAAGCAGAATGAGGCCCTGGTGCACTCACTCATGCTCTCTCTCTCTCTCTCTCTCTCTCCTCTCTCTCTCTCTTCTCTCAAATAAATGAAATAAATATTTTCTTAAAGAAAGAAATCATCACTTAGACATCACAGATAAAGAAAGCCACATCTAGGTTTTGCTAATAATAATCTTAGTGGTGGCTAATATATCTAGCAATCCCTTCTGGGTACTTCCTGGGAGTTATATTGTTCATTTCTTACAGCCAAGGCCCAATGGATTTCAGACAAGATGTGGGTATTCAGATCAATCCTGGTGCACCCAGCCTCCACCTGCAGCTCTTACCATTCATGAGCTACACAGGAGTCTGAGTGGACTGATTGTGCTTAGATACCCCATGCCTGAAATGTAGGGAATCCTGTTCCATCTCTGTTCTCCTTGAATTCAAGGGTAAACTACAAAGCCCATGCTGAAGGAGAATAGTTCTCTGCAACTTTGCAACTTTCTTTGACTATCTCAGGTGTGGGGCAGCATGCCTGCAGGCTCAGAGCTGGTGATGTGAGTAGTCCTTGCAGTGTAGAAAGCCTAGGAATGACGTATCCAAGAGACATTGACTTCCACTAGCTCCCTCAGTTGAGTGTTTCCTGTTGGGCCTAAATTCTGCAGGCTATGACCATTTCCAATGTCTGGAAAGTTTTAATGCCCCTCCAATGTTATAAGCTGGTTAATTTCTATAATATTCACACTCAGAGGATGTTTCTCCACTTGAGAAGACAGTGCCATGAGTGAATCAGTCTGAGTCTCTGCAGCACATTGTCCTAGGAGAACCAGGAAACACAATTTTAATTTTCTTTTATACAAATCTTGAAAAAAGGGAGCTTGTTTACAGAGTGCTCATCAACTGCTTTATTTTGTTGTAAGAGAACCAAGTAAAGATCTTAGTAAAGAACAAAACAGTTCTGAACACTGGGAATATGATTAGGTCTTGTGCCATACTCTAACACACAGAAAAGAGGAAGGTCTTGTGAGCCTGGGAAAAACATCCAAAAAAAAAAAAAATCACTTTGTAAACAAACAACTGTCAGGGTAACTAATCCAGTACTATAACATCCCCATTAACCCCTCTTTATGCCCTAATCACTTCTAGAGAATTCATTTCCTCTTGAATTAACTATGTTGGAGAACATATCTCACCACCAGTGCCAGGGGCATATGCAATATTCAAATCTTAGTCACTTCTAGTAAAATATAAATTTAAATTTTCCTTTGGCATCTGCAAGTTAGTAAATTGTAAGCCCATGAAGAATTTTGGAAGAAAATTCAAATGAAAATCAACTCCATGAGTAAACACATGAATGAACCTGAAGACCTGGGGCTAGGGCGGCAGCTCAGTTGGTAGATCACTTGACTCGCATGCATGCGCCCTGAGCTCAATCCCTGGCACCACATAAACCACGTACAGTGGTGCACTGAATGGCAGCACTGAAACAACAGAGGCAAGGAGATCATACACTCAAGGTCATCCTTAGCAACTTGGTGAATTTGAAACCAGCCTAGGCAACATGACACTTTGTCTCAAATAATAAAATTAACATAATATTAAAAACCTCTAAAGACCTAAAAATAAAGCAGATGAAACTCTGAAAGTGGTGAACAATCAACCCTTTTCTTGATCAGTTGTGTCAGAGCAGGTCCTTGCCCAGATGGTGGAGAAACATAATCTTTCTGAGCCCTATGTGACAATCCACAAGGCTGGAATGAATAATGTATACAACAGGCTTCATTAAACATGATTCAGAGATATAACACAGGCAGATACATCAGAGAAACAAGAAAGCATCCATTAATATGAAGAGGAGCCCCCAAAGTGAAAAACTCAAATGAGGACTGGATTCAGAGGTTTTACGTTGGAGCTGTCTCCTTCTATAATTGAGAGTATACTAGGCTGATTGTCTATTGAAAGTTTAGTAGAAAGTAAACTTTTTTTTTTTTTTTGCCTTGGGCTACTAAATTGGGGAAGAACAAGGTGAGCTGGCAAGCTGATGATAGAGAAAAATTAGAAACATTTAGCTGGGACTGAGCCCCCTGCCCCACCCCAGAAACAATATTTCTGGCTGAACTCCCAGAGTCCTGGACTCTCAGAACACTAGCCTATCCTTAGCCAACTTTTGTGTAGTCTTCAAGCCAACTATACAACATAGACATTTTTTAATTATATAATCCCCAGAAGCGAGGACTTTATACCTCAACTCCATGGATGTATTTTTGAAATATTTATCTATCGGAGCCATTCTGTATTTGTTACAAGTCTCCTTCTTCCTATAGTGAGATTCTTAAAACCTGCAGTCTGATGACTTCCATGTCTCATCTGTCCTCTGAAACTTTTCTTCCCATATTGTTCAGTGCCAGCTTCAGGGGCTGCCCAGGCCCTGTGCCTCTCCTAGCACTTCTGCCCACCTGTCTCTTGTCCTGTTGGCCCCTCTGATTATGCTTCTTAGACCATTCATGTTTCCTTCAGGTCATTTGCTCTTCCTGCCTTTCCCTCCATCCATCTCTTATTCTCTGCATTCTTCCACATTTTCCATCCCTGTTGGAATCTCCATACATAGGGTGATTGCTTCATGTCACTCCATAGGATGTAAACCCATGATAGCAAGGATTGTGTCTTGGTTACCAAACATCCACATCAGCTAAAATAGGATGTCTCAAAACTGGTTTTCAAGGGGAGGGGCTAGGGAGGTGGCACACTGGTTAAATATATTTGGATGCAAAGCCCATCATGCCAGGTTAAATTTCTAAGCAACCTACATAAAGAAAGACAGGCATTTGTTTGCAGCAGGAAGAGACCCTGACATAGCCATACCCATGTGTGCTTGTGCACACACACACATGTAATAAATTAATTAAAATATGATTCTGATTATTTTGAGTCCCTTGGTATGATAATTTAAAACATAGCTGTAAATGAGTAAATAAATAGCATAATGTAGTTGATAATATTCTAGATCATTACCACTGGAGACTAATCAATGTTTGCAGCTCCTCATAGGTCTGATGTGCTTGCATCCTGACTTCATTACAGTGAGTTTTAATGAGGGAGGTTTGACTATATATGTTCTCTACCTCAGTGGAAGATTGTAAATCCATTCATTCTGCTTCACAAATGAGTCTGAACATTCATTCAAGGAGAGGAACATTCAAATAGATTATATTGATTTAAGTATCCTGGGGGAATGAGTAATCTTACTTGTGTTGCTTATAGTCAAAAGCATATAGATTAAAACCAAATTAGTGTTTATGTCTAAGCAGCAATTGCAGACAGAGAGCTCAAAACACATTGAAGATGCATCAAGTAATTCCAGTGTTTGCCTTATCAGCTCATCTGGTGGCCTTGTGTCCCTCAGAAGACAATAGATTACATACCTTTCTCTCAGTTCAAATTAAAATTTTGCTTTGGCTTTTGTAAGTAAATGAAAACTGTATTTTTTTAAAATTACAAAAACAATGATTAGAAGGAAGTCACTCCTTCATTTGTTCACTGATGGGTTCTGCTAACTTGTTTTTCCTCTTTTGCAGAAATTGAGAAGGGAGGATGTGGGGATCCTGGCATCCCAGCCTATGGGAAGCGGACAGGCAGCAGTTTCCTTCATGGGGACACGCTCACTTTTGAATGCCAGGCAGCCTTTGAGCTGGTTGGAGAGAGAGTAATCACCTGTCAACAAAACAACCAGTGGTCTGGCAACAAACCCAGCTGTGTGTGTGAGTACTGCTCTGCAGGGCCATGGGGCAGCAAGGAAGGTCCCCTGGGAAGTAATTCTGGGGATAGCTCTATACAGCATTTCTTAGACACTAACACTTTTGCATCCTCACTCAGCTAAAAGCAGATATAAGCTGATCCTATCTTCTAGATAAGGTTGAACTCTCAGAACATCAGCCTATCCCTAGCCAACTGTGTAGTCTCCAAGCCCACTATACAACATCTAAGTTTTTTTTTAATTATATAACTCCCAGAAGTGAGAACTTTCTACCCTGGAGCAGGTTACACTAGAAATAATGAGATTTCCACTACCATATGTTATTTTACATCAGACAGGGGCTTGACTTCCTTAGATTGCACCTTGAACACAGGCTGGTCACCTATGTGAGTCAGGACACAATGATGGTTTGGAATTCATTTCAAGTAAGTCATCAGAAGTAATGTCAGGGCTAGAGAAATGGCTTAGTGATTCAGGCATTGCCCAAACAATGTTCAATTCCCTAGGACCCATATAAGCCAGATGTATATGGTAATACATGCATCCGGAGTTAATTTGCAGAGGCTAGAGGCCCTGACACATCCATTCTCTCTCTTTCTCTCTCTCTTTCTCTCTCTCTCTCTCTCATAAATAAAAATAAAATAAAATAAAACAAGTAATGTTAAAGCCACTTTAAACTAGAGTTTTACTTGTAGATAAATATGGCAATGGATGGAAACTGCATATGGAATCAGGTAGAGTAACAAGCAAACCATGGCTGGAGCAAGTATAGCTTCCCTTCACCTCAAGAAAATGCCTATGCCTGAGGTTTTTAACATCATTAAAAGTGAGTTTTACAACATCTTTTTTGTACTTTGTTGCTGGACTACAGTCTGCTTGTATCAGTTGTCTATCACTCAGGTTCAACCCTGTGTTGCTCATTTTCTTCTTGCAATACCTGACAATATAAGGAAAAGTGTTTAATGCCTCCTACACATAGTGCAAGAGTCCATCTTCAAAGAAAGCAGGTGCACAGAATTGCATCACACTGGTCCATCAGCAGGGAGGAAGCTGGGCAAGAGATGACTGCTGAATAATCTGCTAGCTTTCTCATTTTTAACTTTTTTATATTGCATTTGTTTGTCTGCAAAGAGAGAGAGAAAGAGGAGAAAATTGAGAGAATAGGCTAGAGGCAGACCCCTCTAGCCACTGCAAACAAACTCCAGAATCATGTACCACATTGTACATCTGACATTAAGTGGGTACTGGGGAAATTGAACCTGGGTCATTAGGCTTTGTAGGCAAGTGCCCTAACTGCTAAGCCATTTCACCATCCCTCAAGTAGTTTATTGTGTTTCCCACAGCCAGCCCATGCATAATTAGAGTAGGGCCTCCCACCTCGACTAATCTAATCTAGGAAATCCCTCATAGTTGTGATTAGAGATTTGTTTTCATAGTGATTCTAAATCCCGTCAAGTTGACAACCAAAGATTAAGCATGATACTCAGTAACCAAAGCCAAAATTAAACCACTTGAAAAATACATTTTAATGTAAAATGTAAAATCTAAACTAAAAATTAACTTGGTGATGTCTGAATAGTTCCCATGACAGAGTAGCCTTCCATTATTAGAATTGTTCTTTGGAAGGCAGACAGTTATGATCTTTTGATCATATTTGATATGCTTTTAGCAAATGTGATAGGACTACTTTTAGTACATTTCTATATTAATTCACCACTAAGCTCTACTTGTGCTATATGGCTAAGTGCTCTATGTACAATTTGAAATTAAAAAAAAAAAAACAAACAAAACACTGATTTCTGCTATCAGCAATTTTTAAAACATTGGGCCGTGTTAACTACTGTAGGTCTGTTCTAGCTGTTGGGTTGTTTGCCAGTTCTTTGCTCTGTGAAAAACCACTTGAAAATACTTTCTTGTCCCAACAGTTTCATGTTTCTTCAACTTCACGGCATCATCTGGCATAATCCTCTCCCCAAATTATCCAGAGGAATATGGCAACAACATGAATTGTGTTTGGTTGATCATATCTGAGCCTGGAAGTAGAATTCACCTCATCTTCAATGACTTTGATGTGGAACCTCAGTTTGACTTCCTTGCTGTCAAAGATGATGGGATTTCTGACATAACTGTCCTTGGGACATTTTCTGGCAATGAGGTCCCAGCACAGCTGGCCAGCAGTGGACACATAGTACGCCTGGAGTTTCAATCTGACCACTCCACTACTGGCAGGGGTTTCAACATCACCTACACCAGTAAGCAAGTGCTAAACTAGAAACTCAATTACCATTGCATTCATATGAAATAAAGGTGGAACTGTAGGCTGATTGCTAAGAAGTTATGAAATCTTTATTATGTGATGAGTCTAGCAAAATTATGTATATTCCTGAAAAAAACAAAAAATAAATCATTGTATTTGGGTTATTGCCATAGATACCTACAGTAGAGGCTGGAGTGCTCACATATCTTCTGTGTCTGATTTTACATCCATTCATCCATGCATTCATCCCCATCCATTCATCCATTCACTCATCTATCAATCCAACTTCTATTATGCTTGAGTTTATCTTTATTGCATCATCCTTGATTACAATCTATCCTCTTATAGATACATAATTCATGATTCTGTTCATTCCTCATTATCCATCTATCCACACATTCAATCATCCATGCAATAATCCTTCATTATCCATTCATTCTTTATTCACTCTTCCCATCTGTATATCAATGCTTCCCTGTTTACCAATCCACTTATACATCTAGTTTTCATTAACAATGCTTCCATCTGTTCTTTCACCATTATCTACCCATCTACTCATTAACCAATCTATTCATTCTTTTATTCATTCATCTGTTATCATTTCTTATGTCTACATGCCTCTAAGAGCTAAGGATATCAGTACTTGAAGATATCTTATGAATTTTTATCTGACATCTAATTTGGTTTTGCCTCAGTTTGCTCATTTGCAAAACATTTTATGCAATGCATTGTAGAAGAAAAATGGAAGATAATGACGTGAATATCAATAATCCTAAGCCATCATTTACATCCCATTTACCTTTAGAGTTGGGCAGTAATAATTTCATTTTGCATTACAATACTTCTTGGATATAAGCTCAATATTTCTATGTTATAATAGAGGTGAACATCTTTGATTATCATATATCTCTCCTGTGTCATACAACAGCCTAAAAGCAAGGATTTAATGGATTTCTTGACCTCACTAAATCCTGTTTTATAAGTATATTCTATTTCCTTCTTTCTTGGTACATAGGACTAATATTTGGGCCTTTTTTTTTAAAATTTAATTTATTAGTTTTCTTTTCAGTAAATACAGATAGTTTGGTACCATTATTTAGGCTCATCTGTGATCTGCCCCCTCCCATTAGACCCTCCTTGTTAATGAAAATGGGTCGTGCATTGTGGAGTTAGCCCCCAGTTACTGGTATGATAAATGTCTCTGCAAATCATAACCCAACATGTAACTCTGACATTCTTTCCGCCCCCTCTTCCGCAAGATTTCCCTGAGCCATGTTGGGTTCATTTTTGGTCTGCTTCAGTGCTGAGGTGTTGGGGGCCTCTGAGGCTTTGCCTCTCTGATTTGGTAGGAGTTGATTTTTCTCTGTGTTGATCTCCTTCCCCTTTGTGCTGGTATCCGGTTCACAGGAAAACATCACCCTTGCTTATTTCGCCAGTTGCCCTTAGCTTCAGTTGGGCCCCTTTTGAGGTATGTTGGGGCAGCTCTCTTCTTAGGATCTGCATCTATCTGGAAAAGAGAAGCAAATTCTCCAACGGAGAGTAAGTTAGCACCCGGAAAATTGAGATAACACTTACTTTTTTGATAGACAGTTTGATAGGTGTAGGCCCTCTTATACCCCGTGATTGATGGTAGCTTGATATTATAGAGTGGGCTTGTGTTTGGGTATGGTTCTGACTTGTTTCCCAGCTCCAGCTAAGGGTCTAGTACCACTGAGTGGATCAGTTAGCCAACTCAAGAGCAATTGATTCCTCACCCTGGCTGTGTACCACTATTGCACTTGTGTGGGTATCACATCCGGTTATTTGTTGCTACTTAGGTTAAACAATGTGTTGCTTGGACAGATCTTGGTCATTTCCCCCAGTCGCCTATGTAGCACCTTCTGGCACTAGACATGCTGACTGTCTGGGGACTGACTCTCTCCTGGCTTCCAGCCATGTCATTCCAGTTTACGCGTCAGCTGCGTATGGAGTCTTCAGCAATAGGGTCTTACCACTGGCCTTTGGTGGGTCCTCAAGTACTCTGACAGAAGTCTGTCATTGTTTTGGGAAACCTTGTAGGTTTCTCTGATCAAAAGCTCATTGTGGATGGTAGGCCCAAGCTGGAAGTGGGGGTTACAGGTCAGTGTCCACTATTAAATTGAGGAAAAAGATAACTAATATACAAGAGTTAGAGAGGAGAGAGATAGAGGGGAGAGGGGGAGAGGGAGGGAGGGAAGATGTAGGAGATTTAGGTCAGTCTTGATCCTACCCTTTCCAATGTCTTGTGGTTCAGGTGTTTCCTGTAAGGGTCTAGTGAAGGTTCAGCCATTTGGTCTGCCTTTTAGGAAGTAGAATTTTATGGTACCATTGCCGCTTGGGTCCAGATTACTGTTTTCCACCCTTTGATTCCCTCCCCACCCTCCCATCCATCTTACTGTCTTGTCCATGAGGTGCTTGCTTGGTATGTAAGGCATCTTGGGCAGGTTCAGGTTAGGTGTTGTAGCTGAGTGAGACTATGTGTCGATTTTTTTTCTGTGATTGGGTAAGTTCACTGAGAATGATCTGGGCCTTTTTTAGTGTGTGACTCATCTTGTTCCATTTATTTATTTATTTTTTTTACTTTTTAATTTTTTTAATTTAATGTATTAGTTCTTTTCAGCAAATACAGGCAGTTTGGTACCATTGTTTAGGTTCATCCATGATCTACCCCCTCCCAATGGACCCTCCTTGTTGATGCAAATGGGTCATGCTTTTATTCTACTTATTTTCTTTTTTCTCCCTTTTAGCATTTGGTCAAAATGAGTGCCACGACCCTGGGATTCCAATTAATGGACGGCGTTTTGGTGACAGGTTTCTGCTAGGGAGCTCAGTGTCCTTCCACTGTGATGATGGTTTTGTGAAAACCCAGGGATCTGAGTCTATCACCTGCATACTACAAGATGGGAATGTGGTCTGGAGCTCCGCTGTTCCCCGCTGTGAAGGTGAGCTGGTGCTCTACAACCTTGTATTTTTTTCCACATGGATCCTGAATCCATCTTCAAAGGAGCTTCAAACAAATCCTGTTATCTCCTTAAGCTGCCACAAAGAACCACAAGATGGCTGAAATGAAGGAAATTAATTCTCTCAGGTCTATAGGCTAAAAATGTGTGGTCAAGCATATGGTGGGTGGCTTTCTTCTGGAAACCCTAAAAGAAACCAGAGGAGGCCTGTTGCTCTACTGAGTTAGGTGTTCCGTGGACTGCATGTATCTTCACATCTGTCAGGTGTTCACAGTGTATTTTTCTCTCTGCCTACTCTCCTTTTGATAAGGTATAACCTTTATTTTGCCACAGTGCTTCTATTCCCGTAAACTTTAAGGTTTATGTGAAATCTCATGACTCTTTCCAAATATGGACTAAGTTTTCTTCTTGTGGCCACAGGCTTCATCAAAGGAGTGAGGACATGAGACAGTAGTTAACTATTTGTCTTTTAATACTATAACTAATGAAAACAATACATAATTTTACTCTTGATATTTATGCTTTGTTGCCTATATAATAGACCCAGAAGAAGGAAGTTTAAAGAGAAAGGTGTTACCTCCAATTATTAAAATTTAAAAATATATCCAAAAATATCCATATCCTCTCTGTCATGATTGCCTAAGCACAGTGAGCTAAGAAAAGCCTTCCTTTTGAAACATGAAAGAAATACAAGTTTTAAAAAGTATAATATCAAATTTATTTTTTACATATTAACACAGACATAACTGTGTCAATGAGAAAATGTAGTAATGATATGGATTATTGACAAGATTATGGGGAAAAACTAGCATTTTGTTGCCATGCTATTGAGTATATACAACACACACACACATATATGGTTTCATGGTATAAATTCATATTAAGTTGAAGTGTTCTTTTTTTTTTTTTTTTGAGTGTTAACGATTTATTACAAAGAACAAAAACATGGGGGAAATTTTTTGCCAAGGGGGAGAATTTTGCAATTCAAAATGTGTGTGTGCGGGTGTGTGTGACATTTGTAAAATTTCACACAATGTTTCTGTTCTTATCTTTTGAGCCATAAACTTTGTTTTTAGAATGTTACAAGCTATTGTACTAAGACCAAAAAGTCATTTGCTGATGAAAGGCTTTAAAAAACCTATAAAAATAACAAAGTTAAAAACATGTAAATCTCAAAACAATGGGAGTTGTTTAGGCAGGACATCATACACTCATAGACCAAGAGACCATGTGCCCTTAGGAAAGACAAAAAAAGCCTCCTGAAACCTTACCATATGAGAGGTAAGATGGTACAAGCACATGTGTACTAATGATACTATTTAAAACATCTGTGTATACCGCTTATGTGCCATTAAAAAAACATAAATTAACCATAGCATACCAATTTAGAACATACATAAATACATATACTCATAACTCACAGAAAGAACATGAGCACTAAAGGTATGAGAAATTATTTTTCTCTTTGTTAATTCTTATTGATCCCAGATGTCCATCCACATGTGTTTCTTTTTACTAAATAAACAGGATATGGTTATATAAATGGAGGATTTCTCTTTCTCTCTTCATTGGAAAGCTTGGACTCAAGACCAGACCCATGCTTTGTAGGCGGTCTAAGCAGATCCAGAATCCAGACGAGGAGATGGCACTCCTAGAGGACATCTGGAGGCATGCGGTGGCTGGAGCTGCCCTATTCTGTCCTTCCGCACCCCATCCTTCATATTTGTTCACAGATATTTTAAGAGGATGTGTGTATCCAGGTCACAGTCACTACCATGTCTATCTGTGCTGGAGGGCAGAGTGATATTCCAGATGATTTCACAAATTGTTCATCACTTTAGTGAACTATGGACACTATCTGTGAGTGGGAAATTGATACACTGAAAGACAAAAATAGAAGAGTAGAACTTTTATCTATCTAAATCACACATTTATAGTACATAATTTTTATATTTTACCTTTTATATAATATCAATAAATGGGTAGTCTTGAAGCTTTTGTGAACATGTAATTACACCCCCACAACACTCAGGTCAATGACATGGGGAATTCTATTTGCAGACAGTGCTCTAGCCAGGCATATTATCAATGACTTTGAAGCATGAAAAATTTCAAGAGAAATATTGGAATCAGTAGGACTCTGGTTGTTATTTTCTGCATAGGTCTCCTTATCACTGACTGTTATGGGTAACAAACTATTTCCATACAAAGGATAAAGACAAATATCAGAAAATATGTCAGGTTTTTTTTAAGTATTATGTAATAAATACAATATAAGTGACTTCAAGTTTTGTAAAAATATTGAAACAATACAAATATAATCTTTGCAGTGTGTGTGTGTGTGTGTGTATATATATATATATATATATACATATATATATATATATACACACACATATATATATATACATATATACACACACACACACACACACACACACACACACACACATATATATATATACATATATACACACACACACACACACACACACACACACACACACATATATATATATATATATACACACACACACACACACAAACGTGTATGTATGCATGTGTATATATGTAACTCACATTTCCACTTTTATTGAGTTTTCTTCCTAGATTTAGTTTTTGCTGAAATATTTGTGTATCTTTCTCCAGCTCCCTGTGGTGGACACCTGACAGCATCTAGTGGGGTCATTTTGCCCCCAGGATGGCCTGGTTACTATAAGGATTCTTTAAACTGTGAATGGGTCATTGAAGCAAAGCCAGGTCATTCCATCAAAATAACATTTGATAGGTAAGATACAAACTTTTTCCTCTTTATTGGGACCTATGGAACCATCCACACATCCAATTTTAAGTAAATGTGAATCCCACAGAAAACTCATGGCGCATAGACTAGGCCCTGGCATCGTCAGTGCTCTTCTTGTGTGCCATGTCCTGTGGGTACTCTTGGATCTTAGCTCTGAGTCTTCCAAGGGCTTACCTTGGATTCTGGATTTGAGACCTTCAGGGGAACTAGGTTTACTAGCTATTTGACCCTTTGGGGAGCAGCTCCTTTCCTAATGGTCCCTTCTGCACCCTCCATGGCAGCATAGCAAAGACCTCCCCTGTTCTGAGAAGACCATTCATACCTGGAGGTAGCGAAAGATAGCAGAGTCTGCAGCAGGGTTAAAGCAATGGATTCTTTGCCTCACTATTATCCACATATATAACTGTTCCTGGAATGTTGATGGGCTTAGCTGTGTAAGAATGTATTTAATTATCTGCAAAATCGAGATGGCATTTGAGTGCTGTGCTAAATCAATCTTCAGTTTGCCTCAACATTGACATAAAGCTAATGACTAAAAACTACTTCTAAAAGTATGACTGTGCATTTGAAGTCTAAGGAAGCAGCTTTGGTCAATATTCCAGGTTAAATCTGAATGACTTGACTAAATAGTATTCTGAGTTTTACTAGTCAGCATATTGTAGTGTTTCAAGATATCACTGAAATATTTACTTCTTGTGTTTCAGGAATTTTCTCATTGTTGATAATACTGGTACTATAAATTTCTTAATTATGAGTTGTATTGTCTTTAGTAGTTATTGTTATTTGAAGTGATTGTTCACACTTCTTGGATGACAATAATCTTAATAGCATTTAAAAACTCAATAAAGGTAGTAGAGAGATGGCTCAGTGCTTAAAGGCACTTGCCTGTAAAACCAGACAGCTCCGGTTCCATTCTCTACTACCCATGAAAAGTCAGGTGCACAAAGTGGAGCATGAGTCTGGCGTTTGCAGTGGCAGGAGGCCCTGGTGTACCAATTCATTCCCTCCCTTAAATAAATAAATACATGTTTTATAAAACAATAAAATATACAATGAATTAACTTGCATCCCTGTTAATTCTCCTACTTTGTGGTTCAGGGATAAACTGAATGAAATGTACATGAACCCCAGGATGACATCAAACTAAAACCATTTCACTAATATAGTTATGCCATTCTTGTTTGAAACAATCTATCTGCAGTCCATTTTCAGTTGACAGAAGAAAGACTCTTGCATAGTATTTTTCAGTTCAATCTTCTCAGTATTATTTCAGTGTGATATTTTGTAAATTACATTTTAAGGCCCTAACATTTCTGCCATTTTTAGACATTTGCCCTTAGATACAATGCACATCTCCTTAAAGATGGATTTCGTGGTATAATATTAGCTTTTCCTTGGTCTGTGGCTGGCAATCTCATCAAGGATGGGTCTGTGCATGCAACATTTGAATTGGATGCTGATGACATTCCCATGCAGGTGTGCCAAGTACCCAGTCATTAAATGCATTAGAGATGGCAGTTCCCACATTGTTCTGAAAATCTGACAGCTGTGAGAAGTGAATTGATCAGTCTGAGATGTCTATAATAAAAATAGACAGGAAAACTTTACTGCAAATATATCAATTGTGATGATTTTCATGCATAAGTAAGCTTAGGAAATTCAAACTCAAATATTTTGTACATCATAGTGTCTTAGAGCAAGTATTAGAATAGTAGAAGTCAAACACGGCACCATCAGTCCTCAAATGTAGCAGGATGCGGTCCTGTTCTGGTCTCACTCTATTAGACAAAGATTGTTTCTATTCCTCTTTATGAAGAAGAGTATTCAGGGTTCCAGTTAATTGAAAAAACTTGGGATTATTGTGGATTTGCTAATAAGAGTACTGGCAACTTAATGATAAACAGGGCAGTATCCTTCAGTGAGGTTTAGTGCCATCTTGTCATTGAGGTATACACGGAACTGTGACTTCTATGTCTCCCCATGTTCATCAGCAATATTCAGTGTCTGTCATGGGGATGGCGGCCTGGCTTCAGAGAAGAGTCTGGCTCACAGTCATAGAGTGAGTCAGAAGTGTTCAGTGCCTTAGCTGCTCCCTGAGAGCCACATAAGGCACATAGAAACCAGGTTAGCTCTTGAAGGACAAGATGGGCCCATTTAGGAAATTATCTTGTTGTCTGGAATGGCCCTGGCATTGCTCAAGGGGCCCTGGGTAGATGTAACTTTATACAAATGTAATTGCAGACCAGATTAGCCAGAAACACTTTGGAAGCTGTTCTAACTTTTCCCAATCATTACAGCGTCATTGAGTTTCAGAACTAGCAACTTGGTAGTGTTGATCCCTAAAGAATTAGTGTGAGTCAAAAATGTACAGGGTGATTCTCGGGAAAGGTATTTAAATGTCATGCACTTTGAATTCCTTCTTCTTTAAGAAATTGTTCCTATTTTACAGTGTCCATAAAATGTTAAAAGAAGACTGGAAAATGTTTTGAAAGTGTGTAATCATCTATTTTTTACTAATTGAACATTTTGTATTTATGCATCTATCAATCATCTGCCTATATCTATATCATATTTCCGTCATCTATCATCTCCTTTCCTTACTTCCTTCTTTCCCTCCTTCCTTCCTTCCTTACTGTTTGCCATCTATTTATATCATGTACTTTCCTTAGAAAATGTACCTGCTTCACAGTATGTTTCTTTGGGATGAATCATAACCTTGTTTACAATCTGTGGATTTATAAAACAGTAGTGGAAATGGAAGAGAGTTTAAAATGTATCATTTCTTCCAGAAAACATTCAATTCATGCATAACATATATCTCCAATTTTTAGCACACATCCGTGTGTGTATGTGCACATTATTTTACATACCTGCTATGGATGTACTTAGGATTTTAACTAAGAAATGATGATATTGAAGGGTTTGTAACTAACATGACTCTGAATGGCTTTCCCCAGGTTCCAGACAGAAGTCAATTATGATACACTGGAGGTCAGGGATGGGCCAGCCAGCTCATCCCCACTGATTGGAGAATATCACGGCACCCAGGCTCCACAGTTCCTCATTAGCACAGGGAACCACATGTACCTGCTCTTCACCACTGACAGCAGCCGGGCCAGTGTTGGCTTCCTCATCCATTATGAGAGTAAGTAGTCCTTAGATGCCAAGCAGGGAACAACCCCATGCCCCCTCCAGTGTGCAGATGAGTGGGCTAATTGTCAGACCATCCTGTATGATTCTAATTACTTTCTTATTCTTACAATGTATCTTGGGAGTGTGGCTCTCCTATATACATATCAATTATCTATTATAAAGAAAAAAATGATACAGTACTTAAATAATAATCATTTGTACTTACTTTGTAATGTAATACTACATTTGCATTATTAGAAAAGATACTGGTTGGGCTGAGGAGATAGCTCAACAGTTAAAGTCATCTGTTCAGTAAGCCATGGAACTCAATTCAATTCCTCACAATACATGGAAATACAGACACAAAATGGCACATGCCTCTGTCTGTGATCACAAAATGAATATGGAAACAGAAGGCACAGCCAGGAGGTCCTCACATGGCATGACACATGCACCCATACATCCACAAATAATCATCATATTAAAAATAGCATACCAGTTGACGAAAAGAGATGCAGGACTTCTCCACTAAAGTTGCATTTTCTAACTAATGGATGGATTTGGTTGCTAGGATACCTTGCAGAGTGCAGTGGTCTGTCAGTTCATGTGAATGGGTTTCGGTGTTTGGAACTTGTCATCAGAAGAGAGAGCAATGAAAACCCAGTTAAACTTACATCATGCCAAAAAAAATTGCTAACAAGTCAATGATTGTCAATGACCATCAAGACATGACAAGAAAGTACTCACTTGACAATGCCAACATTTTTTACTTCCCATTTTTTTTTGTATCTTAGAAGTTAAAGTATGTAATCATAATTTTATAGTCATATTTATATAAATATTCTTCTGGAATCTAATTGAGAGGTGCTTCCCTTAGGAATGATTATAATACTAATCAGCTAAAAACAAAACAAGGCTCCAGCCATTTTCCCTACTAAAATGACTTCACCATTACAGCAAGATGAAGGGAGATGAGGCAGGCTTACTGTGGCTCTAAAGGAACTCCATCTCAGTTTGGCAGAATGCTTAGAGTTGTTCTTTACTTAGCATATTTTCCCCAAAATGAACTACTTATATTTTAATGTATTTATAGACAGCATACACCCAGAGTTTTAAATTTTGTTTTATTTAAACAGATTATACTCTTTTATCCTCTTTCATCCACCCCCATTCCACTGAGGGCCCTCCTCAGTGAGGTTATTTGTATTTACTCTGGGGTACTGATGGCCTCAGTCAATCTCTGCAGGTGGGGGGAGGCCATGATAATTCTAATCCTATGCACCCTGTAGCTTTTACAATCTTTCTACCCTTCATTTCTACACTCCATGAGCCTTGGTGGGTGTGATGAATAATCTGTAGCCTCTGGATTTATATTTAGATGAGATTTGAGTGATCCCGAAGTCTGCCTCCATTTCCCTGGAACTGGTTTTCAAGCTAGCAGCGAGGCAGTGTTCATGTCTCTGCTTTCTCTGCAGTGACAACTGGGCACTAGCAGATGTGCTAGAAGTGACCCATCTTGTGGTAGACAGTCAGTTATATTTTCTTGTTGTACTGATGTATCCTGGATTTCCCCAGTATTCTCTTTCATCATTTAGATCAAACATTTTTGAACCAAAAGTGAGAGCAGTTTAGGGTAAAGAGAATAAGCATCATTATTTGAGAGACTTTTTGATGTGTATACCTACTCTTCTTAGCCAGAGAGCAGTGGAGAATCTCTTGGAGTTCAGAAGTTTCCTATTCATGGGATTCTGACTTGGTTACCTATATCAGGTATGGGTGAATCTCCTGTCCCATCTGAGAATAGTTGCTTACTTGCCTAAGTTGTATGTCTTAGTTGCACAGATGTGTACTTCTTGCACCACCGGTTGACTTTGTGTCTTTCAGGATTTCCTGCTTGTTCACACTGTTGGTAACCATATTCCCCCAAAAGTTTACACAACACTTTCCTGCATCATAAGGGCCACATAGGAGGGAACTAGTTTCGTTCTCAGTTGCAGCGTAGTCTCTCAATACTCTGTGAGCACAATTTGTGGTGTCTTCAGCAATAAGTTCTTGCCTTTAGCTCTGGCAGGTAACCAGGTGCTTTTGGCAATGACCTGTGTTATTTTGGGGACCTCACATGTCTCACTGATAAATGGCTCACTGAGAAGGGAACCCCAGTTCTGGCCCTTGGATTTACCAGCCAGAGCCCATGGTTTTAGGGTTAAGCTTTCTTCACCTTCTGAGGGACACACCTATCCAGTCACTCATCGCCATATTGAAAGCTATATCATGTAGAATGCTATCTAGGAGGAATATTTATATGATAATGATTCATGTTGTCATTAGCTTTGTATAATTACCCCATCCTCACTTTGCCCTACTCCCTGAAGGCCCTTCTATACCCTGTAATCTTTTTGTTGTTGTTGTTTTTCAGTCCTTGACTTGATTGTTAAGTAACCCCTTCTCTCCTTCCTCCTCATTTCCCCATTTTCCTATTTTTATGTCAATATTACTAATATTTACTACCACTTGCAATTAACTTAAGCTGTTAGGAACAGTATATGAAAGAGAGCATGCCATGTCTGTCTTTTTTGCCTCCATGGTCTTACTTAGTATGATTATTTTTCCCAAATCCACCCAATATCTTGCAAATTTCTTCATTTTGTTTTCCCTTACTTATGAGCAGAATTCCATCATGTGTATATATATATATATCACAACTTCACTAACAATTCTTCTGTCAGTGGGCATCTGGCTGATTCCAGTTGAATATGGTTGAACAAATATCTCTGCAGTAAATAGTAGAGTCTAGAGTCTTTATGATATATGCCCAAAAGTGGTATAGGTGGAGCCAATGTTAGGTATGCTTTCAGCTTTTTAAGGAGATTTCATGCTGATGTCCATAGTGGCTGCACAAGTTTGCCCTCCAACCTGCAGTGGAACCCACACTCAGGTATTCTTATACATGTGCTACTCTTATTTCTTTGCCCTTTCTTGTCATCATCTCCTGCTTGTCTCACGTGTCTTTTCCTACAATTTCTTGCAGTTATTGTCATAGCAGCTCACTGTCCATTTCCTACTTTATAAGTCTGCCTGTATAATTAGGTACAAATATATATATACATATACATGCATGCATGGCCTTATTTTGATATCAGAAAAGTAGATAAATTGTGGCTCAGATTAATTTCAAACTTAAAGTTTCATAATTCATTGCTTATTCATTCCTATTTAACTTTTCACTTTCTTAAGGAATGGTATAAATGTACATACTTCAGTTATCCAAATCTATAAAGCCCCTGAGCAGAGAAGAACCACATGCTTTCATGTTTTAGCTACTCACACTACTTCTTAGAGAGAGGTACTTGGCCTGCATACATCATACATGAAACACCCACTAAACCTCGTATTCTTTCTTCTTCTTCCCTCTGTTGTCTGTTAGGCCAATGATTAAGAAAATATGTGCCAAAGGTACATTTGGAATGCATGCATTACAGAAGTTTCTTTTTTTATTTAAAATTTATTGTTAATTTTCATACATGTACCTAACATGTATTTTGAGCATAATTGCATCCCACTACTTCCTTTTAACTCCATACCCAATCATCCTGCCACTGAACCCCTTCTACTTTCCAATTATTCACTCTTCTACTTTTATGTGGTCATTTTTTTTTAATTTGGCTGCCTCCATCATCTATAATGATATGTTGATAACGCCAGGATTACAAAAGTCTCATGTGGGTAATTATAGTTGTTAGGAATGCAGTAGCCACGTGGTGTCAGAATACAACATTCTGAAGCACTCCTCCATTCTTTGCCTCTTACATTCTTATCTCCATAATGTCCCTGAGCCTGCTTTGGAAGTTATGATGGAGATGTCTCATTTAATGCTGAACACTCAAAAGTCACTTGTCCACATTTTGGTGAGTTTTGAGTCTTCCCAGTAGTCACCACAATCTACAAAAATAAGTTTCTCTGAGAAGAACTATTCTATGGACCTAAATGTAAATATTTAGAAAACAATTTGATGGACAGAACATATTCATGTAGCCAAAAAATTTTATTAGATCCCTACTTGGGCCCATGACCTTCCCAGGAAGCATCCCTCATTTAACCAACTTGTGAGTACTCTGTTTATGTGGTCTAAAAGTTCTAGGGATCCTTCCAGAAGGTTCCAAATGTTATTTGTGTAATTTATTTCTGTTGGATCATGTAACTATGTTGAAAAACTTCTTATAGAGGATGACACACTGAAACGTGGCCTGTAGTCACTCTAGTTATTTTCACCATTGTATATTGGGAGAGAGACAACTAAATGCACAGAAACCAGAGAAGGAGGCTCAGCATTGTCATTAGAACGTAAATCATGAAGATCCTGAATTTTTTTTTTTTAATTTTTTTTGGTTCATTTTTTATTTATTTATTTGAGAGCGACAGACACAGAGAGAAAGACAGATAGAGGGAGAGAGAGAGAATGGGCACGCCAGGGCTTCCAGCCACTGCAAATGAACTCCAGACGCGTGCGCCCCCTTGTGCATCTGGCTAACGTGGGACCTGGGGAACCGAGCCTCAAACCAGGGTCCTTAGGCTTCACAGGCAAGCGCTTAACCGCTAAGCCATCTCTCCAGCCCAAAGATCCTGAATTTTGAAGACAGCCTTCTCAGCATCTTATTACACCTTCCAGTTGTCTGCAGGGTCTTAGAACCTTGGAACAAGCTCCAATGTTCCCATTGCCATGACTTGGGGACACATAAAACCAGATGCTCTCCCAGAGCCCAACCCTGGTTCTCTAGGCGATCCCAATTTAGCAGTGTGCCACCAACACAATTGTGTGCCAAAACTGCCTGGGATCTGAGAGCTGTGCAGAGTCCCCAACACAAGTTTGGATGTGGTGACACAGTAAACTCTCGAGGACACTTGAAGCAGCTGACAGACAATAGCCTCCCCTGAGTCAGCCCAGGCAGGACAGGACAAGTAGGATCAGAAAGGAAAAACCTGCCTTGTAATGAAGGCAAGGCCAGAGGATGGTGGAATTGGGAGAGGAGCTTGAGAAAGGGGAGCATGGCCATCAGGGCCCAGAAGCATCTGAGTAACACTCTGAGCTGAGCCAAAAAGTATGCCTAAGGAAAAACTCCCCCTGCTCCTCCATCATACCTGTGCATGACTCAGATATAATTGTATTGATTCTTTAGGCATTTAAAACTAGCACTGGAGCTGGGCATGGTGGTGCCCACCTTTAATCCCAGCACGTAGGAGGCAGAGGTAGGAGGATCACTGTGAGTTCAAGGCTACCCTGAGACTACATAGTGAACTCCAGGTCAGCCTGGACTAGAGTGAGACCCTACCTTGAATAAACAAACAAACAAAAAACCTAGCACTGGGATTCATCTCTCTTGCCTTGTATCATCTGCAGTTGACACAGCAAGCCAGCATGGACTTTGAGAGGTAGGAATCCCCACTCTTTGTGTGCATATAGGCACATGACCTCCTCTTGAACAGACAGAAAGCTCTGCCGAGGTTTCGACCAATGCCAGGCTCATAGATGGCTTGATTTTGCCCAAGACAAAAGAGCCACTATGCATACCATACATCTCAGAATTCATTCTGAACTGCATGGCAGGACTTGAAACCATCTTTTCCAGGTTCTGTTTCAAAAACACACCTAGAACCAACTACTTGTTCTTCTTATTATTTGCTATTCCAGTAGATTCTTGTCTGGCTTTGCCCTTCATAAGGAATGTGGTGCTCCTTCTGTATGTGACAACACTTTCACTATCTCTCACAATGGTTTGTTTTGCTGTTTTCTGGCCTTTGGATTATGACTTTATTATAGTCTTAGTCTTATAAGGAATTGAAAAGAAATGCAATTTCCAAGTGTATGGTGGTTTGTGCCAATATTACAACATTAACTTGAAATGCTTTGAAAGTATCTTTTAATGAAATTTGAAATGTGAAGATGTGGGAATACTCATATCCGAGTATCAGATTGCTGAGAAATCAGTGAGTATATTTTGTGATGAACATGTACGTGGATTCCACAAGTTAGATTCTTGAGTCTCAGTCACCTCTGTCGTGAAGGCAAAGGGAAAATGGTCAGGGTTTGATGAACAGCATGTTGTGCAGTTGATGAGACACAGGCATTCACATGAACACAAGCTAACATACATTACACTTGCCAACTCAGGTTAACATACTACCATGTGCTCACATGCTCACTTACTAATGCATAGTAAATGCATACTAAATGCATGCTAATATATGCTAACACCCACAACTCACATTCTAACACAATGCTAAAGCAAAATAACTCACAGGGCAACACACAAATACCCACATGCTAATATACACAGGCAAGGCTTGGGCTTGCCTGCAGGCAATAATGACAGGTTTGCCTCACAGATTCTCTGCTAGCTTCCTACTCTCCAGGAGAGATTGAATACCTTCTTCAGGCCTCTAGGAGGTCACGACAAGGACATCTTGTAACCATCACTGTCACTGGAACTGGACACTTATATGGACAGACAGCTGACACAAAGCAGGGCTCACTCATGTCAAACACACATCATGGTAAAAGTCACAGCAATGCCGGCCCTTGTACACCAAGCAACACATCCATCACCCCTTGTTTGCAAGGCATATATATTTGCAGTCTATTTAGATCATACACTTACCGTAGCTTCAGCCAAGAAAAAGAACAGAATCTAATCACATTGATAGATATTTTTCTTGGTTTTTCATGCCACAGACAAGTATTACAAGAGCATTCTCCCCCTTTATTCTCACTATCTTTATCTTTTAAGAGATAGAGAATAACAGAAAGAGAGAGAGGTGAAGCAGAAACCCTAGCGAAGGCATGCCCTAATTACCTTCCTCTTTCCTCCCACCCCAAACTTTCATGTGAGCTATTTTCAAGCATCTCAGAGTCGGCTGGTTTAAATTCGGACTTTAAAACTGTTAAGACTTATAGAACTCAGTTTAAAGTTGCATTGTATATGTCTATGCCTAGGTCTAAGTGCACATGCATGAGGGTTACAGTGGGGCTGCCAGGATCTGACTAGAACATGAAATAAAAAGGAAAAAAGAGCAGGGGAGGGATGGGAAATGAAAAAAAAAAAAAGTTACTTTAACAGTTCATTGATTTTCCAGTGAATAAAAGTAAAAATTTAGAGATGCCAATGAATTATTCAAGGATGCAATACTTAAATGCCTTCTGGAAAAAATGCATATCAATATGCCTTTCACAAATTAAAAAAAAAAAAACAGGGTCAAATATTTGGAGACATTTCTGCTCACATTAATGCCCTGTTGGATAATCAGTTATCAGCTCAATAATGGATTACTCACTTGGACAATTACCAAGGTCTGGTCATATACAGAACACTTTATAGTTTCATGGCAGGTACTATTTTTCTCTCTTTAATTAACCAGAATGACCCTCCAGTGATTACTTTTTCCTCTGCACCCAGGTGTGACGCTGGAATCAGACTCCTGCCTTGACCCAGGCATCCCTGTGAATGGTCATCGACATGGCAGTAACTTTGGCATCAAATCCACAGTGACATTCAGCTGTGGTCCAGGATATACACTGAGTGATGACGAGCCTCTTGTTTGTGAGAGGAACCATCAGTGGAATCATGCCCTGCCCAGCTGTGATGGTAGGTAGAGCTCAAACAACCCACAAACATGTAAAGGAGGCATGGACCCCTCTGTGCATTGGACAGTATGTGCTGGGCATGGTACCAGAAGACTGAACTGGGATTTCTCTTTGACAACTATATACAGCACACTTGAAATTTGCCCACAAAATTTGCTTAACCATGGCTATAATGACTATTGATAAATATAAAAAAAAATCACTGAAACTCAGAGAACATAGTCATGTATATATTTTATGAACAGTAATTTCATTGGAAGTTTATAGGGATATTGCAATATTATATATCCCAGACATGATTCTCCTCTGATCTTTGTGACTTAATTCCAAGCATGGAGTTTTCTGAAAGCCCACACATGTCTCAGCTCCCTCTGTCCCTGATCTACTTTCGGTACATACCTACCATCTTTTTTCCAGCCTATATTGTTCGGGCCTTTGTTGAATATCAAGTAGCTATAGTTGCTTGATCCAAAATCCGGGTCCTCAAGTCTATTCCATTGGTGTACACTCCTGTTTTTATGCCAGTACCATGCTGGTTTTATTACTATGGCTTTGTAGTATAGCTTTAGATCAGGTATGGTGATACCACCAGAGGTATTTCTTTTGCTGAGGATATGTTTGGATATACGAGGCCTTCTGCCTTTCCATATGAAATTTGAGATCATTTTTTCTATATCTGTAAAGAACACTGTAGGGATTTTAATTGGAATTGAGTTAAATCTATACATTGCTTTGGTAGGATTGTCATCTTCACAATGTTAATTCTGCCTATCCAGGAGCATGGGAGGTCTTTCCATCTTCTCAAGTCCTCCTCAATTTCTTTTTTGAGAGTTTTTATATTTTCATTGTGTAGATCTTTTACTTCCTTGGTTAATGTTATTCCAAGGTTTTTTTTTGGTTTCTTTTTTTTTGTTTTTTTTTTTTTGTTGTTTTTTTTTGCTATTGAAAATGGGACTATGTCCCTTATTTCTTTTTGTGTATCTTTGTCATTTGAGGCAGTGGGCTTCCAGGAGGTCCTGAGAGGGTCTCTGTGGTAGCAGCCACCTTCTTCTCTGCAGAGATCAGCTCTAGGAAATAAAAAAAAAAATGATGAACATTCCAGATTACTTACTATGTGCTACTGACAGGACCTAACTCTAAAAGTTAAATAAACATGTTATTTGTGACCATTTGTTCTGCAAAACACTTTCAGCACTTTGCCTTTGTTCATAAAGATAGCCCATTCATAATTTGTTTTTGTGAGAGAACATTCATTTGGAAGTTAAAGATAAAGTAATGAGAACTCTATATACATATGACTTCTATTTTCTATACTTTAGTAGGCTGTAGGCATTTCTTTTAAAATGATATATTAACTCTCTTAACTTCCTCAAAATAACAAATACAAGTCACAGAGTTTGGGAAGGAGCTATTATTGAAATTTATAGACCACCTTTTTTTTTTTTTCCTATCAAAGTACCAGCCCAACAGATATTGACACTTGCTAGCAGCAGTTTCAGAGCTTGGAGTAGCTAAGGGCTATCTCAGGGAATCATACAGAAGCAGCAAAATGGGAAATACTGGGCACTGGGCTCTAATATGAAGCAGCACAGGGGCTAGTTTTGTACCTATATGGCCACCTTCTGGGAGGGCATAGAGGAGGGCACCTGGCCTTGAACTGTATAGGGGGATCCCCCCAAACTCTTGTGCACATTTACCTAATCCATGAAGACAGGGAGGCAGCAGAGGCATTATCCTTTACACACTGTACTTCATAATTCCATTGTTGCCTAATACTAATAGCAATACATTTGACTATGAAAGATCTCATATGTCACACACTCTGCACCATATCTGGTGAGGCAAAAGCCAATCAAAACCTTAAGGAGTTTTCACCTTATACCTGTTAAAATGGCTGTTAGCCAAAAGTGAAAGATGAAGTATTAACAAGGACACAGAGAAGAGACCCTTGTACATCCACAAAGGGAATGCATATTAATACAACCCCTATGGAGAACCATAGTAATTTCTAAATATATAATAGTGGTTTCTTTTCTGCGATTTAGCACTATAGATAAAGACGAGGTTAAGAAACAAAATACACATATATAGTTTACATATTTTTATTTTCATATGGTTTAGGACAGGGCTTCCCATGTTGTTTACTTTTTGTTTTAAGACAGGCTATCTCTATGTACTGTGTCAGTAACTTTCTCTTTGCTGGGCCAAAGTACCCAAATGGAAGCAGCTTCTTCTGGAAGCAGAGGGTTTATTTCACTTGATAGTCTCTGTCATGGTAGAAATGTGTGGCAGGAACAGATAGCAGGTATCACTTCAGCACATCAACAAAGATAAAGCAGAGTGAACTGAGTGAAGCAAATGAGGCTGGCCTGTAACAACTCAAGGTCCACCCCCATGACATACTTCCTTCAGCAAGGCTCCATCTCCCAAAGGCTCCAAAACCTTCTCAAGCAGTACCATTAGCAAGGCATGAAACATTCGAAGGCATGAGTGGGGGGGCACTTTACACTAAGACCATCACAGTAGCCCAGGTTGACCTTGATGGTGGAATCCTTCTGCTTCAGCCTCTGGAGTGCTGGACCACAGCAAGTTGCAGACTTTTTCATGATAGCTCAGCCAATTGAAAAGTTGAAGCACTGTGACCATGCCATGACACCTGACATCACCTTACCTGCCATGGGCCAGTTGCCAGATTGTCGGGTTCTTCTCCTAATTGTGAAAACAGATGCTTCAGAGAAATGAGAGACTCGGCCTGACCCATTTGAAATCAGCAGTTTTGATTCTGAAATGTGATCTTCTCAATAGAAGATGTTGTAAGTTTCTGTGTGTTCAAACTCCCAATAATTCTCACTCAACGCTGGAAACTTATTATAATATTTTAGTATCTGCATTGACTTCTGCCCAACAGATAAACTTAAACTATCAACCATTTATAATCCAATTATCTTCTTACTTTCAAGTAGGCATACTCAGGGCCATCTTACTGGGACAAATAATTGACAAAAATTAGTTCCTCACTTAAAAATTAATTCCTCCTTTAAGGAAGGGTTTATTTACTCTCCAGTCCCAAGTTACAGTTGCCTTGGAGGTGAAAGCATGGAAGCAGGAACTTCAGGCTGGTCACGATCAGTCCTCAGTGAAGAACTAGAAAGCAGTGATGGCTGATGATTAGATATCTCTCTACCTTTTATGTTTGCCAGGACCCTAGTTTATGGGATCCTGCCACCTACAGTTAGGGTAAATCTTCTCACCTTAATGAAATCTAATCAAGATAATCCCCCCACAGATATCCACAGAAGCTAACCTAATCTACATAATCCCTCACAAGTGATTTTAGGTCCAATCAATTGAATAATCAATAAAATCATCACAAGCACTATTTCATGTTTTGTGTGTTTTTGTATAGTGTTAACTCAGGTGTACTCATCTTCTGTGACCTGTCACCTCTGATCTCCCTAAAAGTCCTCAGACATGGCTCCAGGTTACTGGGCCACTGCCCTTCCTGACCTTACTTTCTGCTAACAATAACATTTAAATTTATTTTTTTTTTCACCTAGTACTGTTGTGTATGACATGCTGTATACTAAAAGCTCATTAAGTTATATACATTTTACCCAAGGCATGCTCTTTGTAGTTTGACTTTACACATCTAGTGAGAAAGGATGGAGGAATATCACATAAGAGATGATATTGCAGTGAGGAGTGGTATTTCTCAGAACACTCACTATGCAAAGACACATCGTAAGCAGGAAGATGAGTGGCAGAAGTAGGGGTTCATGTACAGGGAACATTATATAAATTCCCATAGAATTAGTCAATTGAAGATGAATGGACAGATGGGAAATTATTTATATAAAATAGAGTGAAAGAGACTCCATTAAAATGTTCTGTGTGCTTTGCAAGTGTCCAAGATCTCATAGACAAACCTGATGTGTTTGAAATGTTCTTGGGAATATAAAATATAAACAAAAAATTGTGTATTTTGCATTAAATTTAAATGTATGTGAATTTGAAATCTGATCCATTGAAAGGGGATTGGTAAAATTATTTCCTTTGCTACATTGGAATATCTGTCAAAGAATGAAGCATTTATGGTTAAAGGATATAAATTCCTCAAACTTCAGAAGAGTTTAAAGTTTGACATAGGATTTGAGTTAGTCATGGTTGATGGTTTGCTTTGATTCCAAGAATATTTTTTTGCCATTTCAAATGTAGCACAAACTCGAAACCTCACAGTTTTCATGGCAACAAACCATACATTGTTATGATATGAAATTCTTTAAAACTGTGTAGCTTTTAGCTAGGAAACATAAATCAGAATTAATTATAATATTTTACATCACCCCTAGAATGAAAGACAAACTGCTGCCATGTTTCTCATATCTCTTCATGCTGCTTCATTATACTGTTAGTACTTAGACCGTAGTGCACTCTAGTTTTGCAGAAATAAAGTAAAGACTGGGATGAATTGCCCTGTTTTTATTCTTTCATAGGCAAAAGAAAGGCACACTTTGAAAAAAATACTGTTAAATACCTTTGCCAATTCTTTGTTCTTGTTTAAAAGATATATACAAAGCTATTGTATTTGTATGCATGCAGTTAGAAAGGTATAATCTTTCAGCACAAGATAAGTGTTGCAGTCATGTTCACATTGCTGGTAGAAATCACCTGACCAAAGGCAACTTGTCTGTTTTGGCTTACATGCTTGAGGGGAAGCTCCATCATGGGAGGGAAAACAATGGTATGAGAAAACGGTGGATATCACCTCTTGGCCAACATAAGGTAGACAATAGTGACAGGAGAGTATGCCAAAAACTGGCAAAGGGGCACTGGCTAGAATACCCATGAGCCTTCCCCCAACAATACATTGTCTCCAGGAAGCATTAATTTCCAAATCTTCCTCAGCTGGAAATCTACCATTCAGAACACCTAAGTCTATAGGGGACACCTGAATCAAACCAACACATTCGGTCCCTGGCTCCCATAAACTGATAACCATATGTGATGTAAAATGTAATATATTCATCCAATTTTAAAAGTCCCCATACTTCTTATTGTTTCCAATGATGTTCATACACCCCCATAATCCAAAGACTTTTAATTGAGCCTTAATACCAAAAGATAACCTCCAAAAACCCATAATGGCACAGAATAAACCTTTTCCCTGCAAAAGATGGTATTAGGCATAGGAAAGAAATAGTCAACCATTAAAAGATTTAAACAGGACAAACATCAAACTCTGTATCTCCAAGTCCAACAACTGTGGTCAATGACACATCTCCAAGTCCAATAACTCTAAATAGCAACAAGTCTCTGGAATTCTAATTCTGCCCCTCCAGCTAGGCTACTCACAGTCCTGAAAAACTTCATCCAGGATTGGCAGCTCTCCTTGGCAGCCATCTTGTGGTCCCAACATCTCCACTCGATCGCCACTGACATCCACGATTCATCCTCATGACTCCATTGAGTCTCCATGAAGGCATCCAGAAAACCTGCTTCACACTGCTCATGCCCATTTTCAAAACACAGACCATGTTGAAAACTCAATAACCCTCTATTTCCTTCATTTCTTATACTCCACAATACCAGGTAGGATGCTAATTTGTTAATCTGGGGGGCTGGCAGGGAGAATAAAGCAGACTTTGAAGAATAAGACACTAGTTGAGCACTCAGGCCCCTTGAAAAGAGTCTATATTCTCCATGTTGCCCCAGTACAGGTCACCTGGCCCACTCTCAAAGTTTGTAGTCTCTCAATGGCAGATGAACAGGCAGCAGTTCACCCAAAGGTTTCATTTTATTTTCTGTGCCATATCCTTCTGCTCACACCAGTTCGTTTCTATGCAAAACAACCCTGCACAACTTCTCAAGATATGGGCATAACAGTAAGCTTTTCACAAAAACTGCTAGCCCAGTCCAAGCAAAGCTCTTTCTTACCCTCATAAGCCAAACCTCACAGTCTACATTCATGTCTTTGAACTCTGACCAGAATAGTCCATCAAGCTGTACTTACAGCACTGCAAGGCATCTTTTAGGTCAAGGTTTCAAATCCTTCCACATTCCTCTTGAAAATCAGCTCCAAAAGGCCAAAGCCACGCAGTCAGTTGTCTAGTAGTAACACCACTCCTCGTTACCACTTTACTCTTGTAGTTAGGTTCACACTGCTAGTAGAAATCACTCAACCAAGAGAAGATTGTGGGAAAAAGAGGTTTATTTTGGCTTATAGACTCGAGGGGAAGCTCCATGATGACAGGGGAAAATGATGGCATGAGCAGAGGGTAGACATCACCCCCTGGCCAACATAAGGTAGACAATAGCAACAGGAGAGTATGCCCAACACTGGCAAGGAGGAGTTGGCTATAACACCCATAAGCCTATCCCCAAAAACACACTGCCTCCAGTAGATGTTAAGTACCAAATCTCTATCATCTGAGAACCTAGCATTCAGAATACCTAGTTTTTGGCGGACCAAACCACGCAGTAAGAAAGACATTTTCAGCTTCACAATAAGAAAGACATCTTCAGGATTTAAAAAATATTTTTGAGGTAGGATTTTGCTCTAGACCAGGCTGACCTGGAATTCACAATGTAGTCACACTCTGGCCTCAAACTTGCAGCAAACATTGTACCTTTACCCCCAGAGTTCTGGGATTAAAGGTGTACACCACCACACCCAGAAAACTCAGCTGCTGCAAATGAACTCCAGATGCATATGCCACCATGTTATGTGGTTACACAAGGACTGGGGAGTTGAATTCTGGTCATTAGGCTTTGCAAACAAGATCCTTATCTGCCCAGCCATCTCTCCATCCACAAAGACATGTTTTAGAAGTGTACAAATTAGTAAAGAAAGAAAGAAATGTGAGAATAAGAAAATCTTAAAAAGAAAAAAAAAAGCTTGCAATGTGAAAGCCTGGGTATCAGCTTCAAGGTAAATCTTTCAGAAAAGACCGCATTCAACAGGAAAAATGTTTGATTAGAGGTGTGGAGGGAGAGACCTCTGGGATCTTTAGGATTTAATGGTGGGAACTAATTGTTAAGAGCAGTGATTAAAAGGACAAGTCAAGGTGTTTAACAGTGGCATCATGGCTTGTGTTCCTTCTCTGCGTCTATGAATATTTTGTCTGTTATCCAGGGAGTTCCTTGCAATTATATCTGGGCCCCAGCTGGTGGGTAAATAGTATTTATAAAATGTCAAGTTCACAACAGGACAGCCTTAAGGAGAGCAAAAGTAAAATTTTCCTGTATTTTTCATAACTGCCAAGCAAAGATTCTTTAGGGCCTGAAGAAACAGATTCATGTAATTCAAATCATATGCAGCTAAATTGGTGACACTGCCAAGGGAACACAGACACAAGTGTCTATGAATAGTCCAGACCACATGGACACTGAAGTGTAAGTCAGGTACTCATTTTATTCCCAGAACTCTTCTCTTCAATTTTAGATCAGAATATCAATTCATTTCTCAGTATATCAAATCTCCTTTCCCTTCAAAAAATGTGGTCTTTGTGCAGAGTTATTTTTATTCAAAATCTTCATAATGGAAGTCTTAGATTGCACTGTGTTTGTACCCACAGGATAAAGATAGCCATTAGAACCACTTCACCTGCAAATTTCTCTCCCACATGACCCTAATGGGAGTCCTTCCTGGATAGTTAGGGATCTCAATGTTCTTGGAGGGAATATAGCATCTGCCAGAAATGGGAACATACCCTTCTCAGGTATTTCCATGATATATGATTGAACAATTTTCTCTGATAATATTAGGACAGGGTAGGAAATAGAGAATGATGGATTTTATATATTTTATGGTGAACAAAGAAAGTATATTTAGAATTAACCAGCTGGATATAATCTAGATGATCCCAATTTTGTTGGCAGCATCCAAAGCCTAATAATTGGGAGCCAGCTGAGCACATGCCTTCTCTCCATCACACAGTGACTTTGGTCACATCAGTGCTTGATCTGGTACTTATTAGGATTAGTATCAATAATTAACGCTTGTGCATTGTTGCCTTCTATCATCTCCATGACTGACTAGGTGGTCAAGGGATGGCATAATGGTCAACTGGGTTTCTTCTGAGGATGCACTTCCAATGGTATTTAGGTTGTCTGTGGAGGTGCAGTGTCTTGGGCCACTGGTGGCCAGAAAGTGGGTGATGTGAAGATCTTTTTTTGTGGCTGTGGACACCTTCCAGCACTGCCTTATGACATTCTAAGCCTTTGCATTGTTTCACTTCAGCTTGCAGGGGCGGGATGAGCAGGAACTTCCTTCTTTGCTTTTGAAACCATCTTGGCAAAAAGGGGATGATATATATATATATATATATATATATATATATATATATATATATATATATATATATATGTATATATATATATACATACATATATATGTGTATATATATATATGTGTGTGTATATATATTCTTTGTTTTTAAAATTATTTTTCACAAATTTTATATAGGTAAATAATGTATTTGGTGACATTTCCTCCAACATACCAAGATGTAAGCTACTTTGGACCAGTTTTGTAGCAAATGCATATTCTAGCTTGTAGTTTCCTAGCTAATTTGGATATATCATATCTCTCTGTTGCAGTCCGGTTCGCATTGCTGTTAGAAATCACCCAACCAAGAGCAGCTTCTGGGAAAAAGAGATTTATTTTGGCTTACAGGCTCTAGGGGGAGTTCCATGATGGCAGGGGAAAATGATGGCATGAACAGAGGGTGGACATCACCCCCTGGCCAACATAAGGTGGACCACAGCAACAGGAGGATATGACAAACACTGGCATGGGGAAACTGGCTTTAATACCCATAAGCTGGCCCCCAACGATGCACTCCCTCCAGGAGGCATTAATTCCCAAATCTCCATCAGCTGGGAACCTAGCATTCAGAACACCTAAGTTTATGGGGGACACCTGAATCAAACCACCACACTCTCTATATAAAATATTTAAATTTATTATTGGTTAACTCATAAAAATTCACAAAGTCTGTTGATGCAGAGTTGCTTATCTCACTTCAACCTCCACCCTTGACTCAGATGTCCAATAGTAAGCAAACTTCAGAGACCCCAAGGTTGTTTCTTCCCTAAGGTTCTTGTTCCATACCCTCCTTATTTTCAGCATGTCAGATCCAGGAGAAACCTCTATTATTATTATTATGTGGCTTTCAAGCACAACCAGCTTTTGCTCTTCCATTTCTAGCTGCTGCCAATATCCTGCTTATTCAACTTCTCACCTCCTCACCACCATGTGTGTCTTACAAAACACCTTGTGTCTTGGTTACACCCAAGGTAGCTCATATCACTCTCAAGGCAGAGCTCTGTCATGGCCTTTAATCTCCCTCAGACAAATACAAGACCGGTGACGGCTGCTGAGGCAAAGGGGACCTCTGACAGCAGTGTGAAGCTCATTTGTGTCCCCTCCACCCCACTCTCCACTTCCTATCATGCCAGCCTCCTCTCTGTGGACATCCATGTTGGTCGTGGTCATCTGTCTTCCCAAGCTCTAATCTAGCCTTACTTGGTCCTGTTATAGCCCCAGTTTCTCACAGACAACTTTATCAGAGTTGCATCTCTAATCATCTACATCAATGCCCCAAGCTTGTACATACCATAGGCTCCGATAGCCCTTCTCTGCTTGGTTTCACACACAGCTGTGCCATCTTCCAGCACTATCTGTCACTTGATTTGACATGGTCATGGGCTTCAGTCTGTGTGTTGTCCTCTTGGGAAGGGTGACATTTCTGTTTCATTCACTTAATATTTCCCCTTGAGGCTGAGATGGTGTCACAATATAGGTTCCTGATAATCATTTATTGACTAAATTAATTTCAGATCTGACACTGAATATGATAACTTGCACAGTGATATGGGAGTCAGTGCAATTTTAACTTGAGAAAATCTGATGACAAACTTTTGAGAGATTCTAGAAATCTTGAAAAGTTACTAGCTATTGCTTTTATGTGACTCTTCCCATTCACTTTGCAGATTAAAAGAGGAGAATGGTTTCCATCAAATGCTTGACTACAGTCTATGATGAAGAGAGTCATATCTTTCATAAATCACCTACTTTTCTTGAAAGTATTATTTGTGAAAGTGCCCTTTGTAAAGCATAGTTTGTAATGTTCATGGACAATGAGTAGAAGTTATTCCAGCCCAATGAGAAGGGTCCCTGTGGAGGGGTGAGGACATGGAGGAGGTTAACAATGGTACCAACATGACTGTATACCCTGTGAACATAACTAATAAATTAAAAAAAAATATTCCAAGTAAGAGTTGTTTAATCATAGTTCATTTTGTCTACTTTGAAAAGGAAATACAGGCATGTATATGCCTAGAATGTCAACCTATGTCAAAAGCAGAAAGAGTCGCATAGCTCACGTTCCAGAGTGTGATTCTAGTGAGGTGAATTTCTGCTTACGAACCTTTTCAGATGTAAAATTATCACATTCTCCATTCTCCCAGCATCAGGAATCAATGGCAACGCTTGCCCCATTTTGATACATGAGGGTATGGGAATGAAGAGAAGTAAGAAAGTCATGTTATACAAGGTTCTCAAGATACTGAACAAGTCAGAACTTTATACACACATTCAGAAAAGAGAAATACAGAGAAAAGTAGGAGATTTAAGAGGTGGAAAAGAAGGAGAATAAGGAGAAAATTAATACGGTATTTGTTTACTCATAATTGGAAAATCTGGAGATGTAATTTAATCCAAGTCTGAAGCAAGATAGAAACAGCCAGGGTAAAATGTGCACATCTAGTGTTCAGAGGAAAATCCACTTTACCTCTTCTGTTTTGTTCCATTCAAACCCTCCATTGATTGTACAGGACATTTCTTCTTAGATTGATCTATTGGTTCATGTGCGGATCCCTTTGACAAACTTCTGCTAATACAAATGCAGCAGCTATGTTTGCAGCTATTTGGGCATCCTTGAGCCTACCCAAGGAGCTCCTGAGGTTACTGTGCACAGAAGCAGAGCTGAAGGAATGGGGAGCCTGGTTCTGGGGTCTGTGCTAAGAATGAACATGTAGCCAAAGGCAAGGAGTTGAAGGAGATTTTTTTTTTTTAATTAAGAACATTCTTTGTAAGGATACATTATGTGTTCATACAATCTTTTCCCTCCTCCCTGATTCCATACAACTGGGATCCTTCCTCAGAGGGGTTTCTGGTATTTCACTTTGGTTTTGGGGTTATGCATTATGGGAGCAACATCAGCTATTGGGGGAGGCAATGCCTCTGGGCATCATGTCCCAACATGTGACTCTTATGATCTTTCTGCCCTCTCTTCTGCAGAATTCCCTGAGCCTTTATGGGTGTGTCTTAAGTCTACTTCAGTGATGAGCTCTTAGGAGTCTCTGGATTTCTGCTTTGATATGTGTTGAGCATTCTAAGTATGTGTTTCCTTCACTCTGGTGCCGATTGTCAGGCTCACCATGGAAACAGCACTCTTGGTTTCTTTCTTTCTTTTTTTTTTTTTTTTTTTTTTCCCAATTCCTCTGTGGAGTCACCTGGGCTTTGGATGAATTGTGAGGGGTGGTTTATCTCCTCGTGTCTTGTGACTATCTGAAAAAGAAAAACATTCTCCAAAAGATAATGGAGTCAGCATAGGTTAAGTTGGATAAGCCTTATTAATTTAGGGTGATTTTGATGGAACTTGACATTGGAGAGCATATTCGGTTTCCGTAGGATTCTGACCTGGTTTCCGGTTCCAGATATGGGTTTCTTTCCATTGAGTGATCACTTAGCCAATCAGAGAGCTACTGGTTACCTACCAAAGCTGTATGCCACTATTGCACTAGCGCATACATCCTGTCTGGTGTTTACTTCTGAGTAGTTTAGACCTCTGGTTGCTCAAACCATTATTGGCCACCATCACCGCCCCCCAGTAGCTCATGTAGCACTTCCCAGCAGTAGGCAGGCTAAATGTCAGAGGAATGGCTTTCTTCTGGATTCCAGTCATGTCTTTCCATGCTCTGTGTTGGCATCAGACACACACACAGAGAATGGGCATGCCAGGGCCTCTAGCCACTGAAGACGAACTCCAGACATGTGTGCTGCCTTGTGCATCTGGCTAACATGGGTGCTGGGGAATTGAGCCTCAAACCAGGGTCCTTAGGCTTTTCAGGCAAGCGCTTAACCACTAAGCCACCTCTACAGCCCCAGAACAATTCTTAATAGCTAAGAACTGTAATCATTTCAAGTGCCCATCATTGAACTAATGGGTAATGAAGTTGTGGTACATATTCACAAGAGAATCCTACTCAGCAGTAAGAAAAAAAAATGATATAATGAAATTTGTGAGAAAATAGATGGATTTAGAACAGATCATACTCAGTGAACACACAATTACAGAAAGACAAACACCACATGCTCTCACTCATCTGTGGTTCCTAATCTGGATCAGCTTGAGTTGCTGCCATGCCTGATAGGCAAATTGAGGCCCAGAAGTTAGGGTTGGAAAGGTTTGGGTAGAAGAAAGGTAAAGTTGTGGGAAAATAAAACAGAAAACTGAACCCAAAATGAACTGGTACCATAGAAACATTTCTTCTTAAAGGTAGACTAAAAGCAAGATTTAACCCTCAACAGGCGTGTAGGGAGAACATCTGAAAAGAAGGGCCTTGGAGAGGGTGGGATGAAGCCTAACTTAAAAAAAAAAAAAAATGTTTCTGTCCTGAAGGAGAGTTCTAAGATCCAGAGCATGTGGTGCTTTACTGGGAAGGAGAGCGTCTGATTGTAGAGCACATGAGAAATCACTCTTCCTGCCTCCTGTCTTCTACTTTATGTTCATATCAGTTATTTATTTCCCATGACAGCAAGCTAGATCTTAGGATATTAAATAAAAGAAAAACTAACAGTATTCAGAGCATGTCAATATTCTCCTCTTAGTATTTGTAACACTAGGGCATATTCATTTTTTTTTTTTCAAATAGCTGCTCACAGCCATCACTAGCTTATATGTTGTATATTGTAGTATCAATAGCTTATATGTTGCATATTGTAGTATTTGTATTTATTTGGCATTGTAAATTCTATGTTACAATTAAAATAATTGCAAAAAATCCAACAGGTAAAATGAATCCATTACGATTTCCTCATCACTATAAAACAATGTGAGAGAAAGTGGGCGGCTTAACAAAAATTGCAAAGCTTTCAGGTGGCAGGCCTGGTATGAGCACTCCTCCCTTCTGATATCAGAGCAGGAGATCTCAGACTCTCTTACTGTCTGCAACCCCTGGCTTTGTCTTTGCACCATCATGCCCTACAGGCTCACCCATGACTTCCTGCAGCACTTCAATTTTTTATTGGAGAATGTTCTTCCAGTGTGTGTAAAGGCATGTTTTTGGTTTTTGTATTCATCTATCAATGTTGAGAGTTTATGTATCTTGGATATTGTGAATAGTTCTATAGTAAATGTGAGAGTATGGCTACTTCTTTAAATTTTAATTTTTTGTGCATTTTTATTTATTTATTTGAGAGTGACAGACAGACAGAGAAAGAGGCAGATAAAGAGAGAGAGAAAGGGTGTGCCAGGTCTTCCAACCACTGCAAACAAACCCAGACTTGAGCGCCCCGTTGTGCATCTGGCTAATGTGGGTCCTGGGGAATCAAGCCTTGAACCGGGGTCCTTAGGCTTCACAGGCAAGCGCTTAACCACTAAGACATCTCTCCAGCCTGGCTACTTCTTTAATACACTGGTTTTCTGTACTTTGATCTATATCTAATAATGGGTTTCTGTATCATATTATGTTTCAATTTCACTTTTTTTGAGGGATTTCTATGTGTTTTGTATCTGAGTTGTACCACAGTGTATGAGTCCTCTTTCTCCTCTTCCTTGAGAGCACTGAAAACCACAGTTTGTCTCATAGAAGTGCATAGTACAGCACTGGTGAGCAGAGCCTGCTCAGGGCACACATGGATAGGAGGAGCTCTACTGCATGGGATAGATTGGGTAGCTATGGATTAGAATAATTGATTAAATGTTTCAAAATTGTCAGTAGAGAGGAATTTGAATGTTTCTAGAACATTCATTTTGACTTAATTATTAAACATCTCATAGATGTCTTCAAGTGTGCCACTTAAGAAATAGTGTATTTCAAATGTTTAACTAGTTCATTCAGTATAGCATCAGAATTTATAAGTTTTGTATACAAGTGTGGATATGGGTGTCTGAGTATATACTTAAATCTTAAAAGCAAGAAAAAAAATCCCTCAAATCCATAGTGTGTTTACAACTGTTATTACTTTTCTGCTAAAATGATTACAAATTATTTCTTTGATCCTATGAGTTAGTTGTGAGCATAGTCTGGTAAGGAGACCTACATCCCTAGAGGGCAGAAACCACACCTCAGTCACCCCATATGGGTTGGGGTCCTCTGCTGTGTTCTATTCTGAATTAGGTTCTCAAGGCTGTGTCCTGATATAGACATTGGCATATTATACATGCAATTAAATTAATAATAAGATTGATAGTCTATCTTATGTTAGCTCTTGTGCAAATTCTGTGCCATTTTCAAAGTACTTTTCTCTAACCAGTCATTGTGAACTTTCAATGTTGTCTGTTATTTCAGCACTTTGTGGAGGCTACATCCATGGGAAAAGTGGAACAGTCCTTTCTCCAGGATTTCCAGACTTCTATCCAAATTCTCTCAACTGCACATGGACCATTGAAGTATCCCATGGAAAGGGTAAGACAAGGGCAATATAATACATGAATATATGGTTCCACATGAGGGGAAACGGGCAGAGGGAAACAATAAGCAAAGCCAAGAAAGAGAAATAACTTCCTCACACATTTAGAATATATTGTTTTGACTTTTAGTAAGACTAGAAGAAGTAAAATAAAAAAGGTCTTCATCTCATTGGAGCTATAAGCCACTATAGACATTGTGTTTTGTTTTTTTTTTTTAATTGGCCGTAAACTTGGAAATCATGTAGCAACTAATTAAATGTGAATATGGATTAAATAATAGGACATAGAGGCAATTACTTAAAGTTCTATTTCTACTATTCATCTCAGATACATTTTATATTTGCATTTTAAAGTTACTGGAAATTATTCCATAATAGCCTATGAATCTTCGCTTAATCCCATGTTGTTTAAGTAGACAGAGTTCAGTGTTTTCACACTGGTGATATATCAAAAGTAGGGAGTTACATTTCATATAGGAAATGTAGATTAAAAACACTGGATGTTGCTTGGAACTCTTTATAAGTAAATCTGTGATTTTTTTTAAAAGGCTGGGCATGGTGGTGCATACTTGTTTTAAAAATAATTTATTTGAGATTGACAGAGAGAGAAAGAGGCAGAGAGAAAGATAGACAGAGAGAGAGAGAGAGGGAGAGAGAGAGAGAAGGGTCAGGGGAATGTGCTTGCCAGGGCCTCCAGACACTGCAAACAAACTCCACAAGTGTGCTCGCCCTTGTGTATCTGGCTTATGTGGGTCCTGGGGAACTGAGCCTCAAACCAGGGTCCTTAGGCTTCACAGGCCAGTGCTTAATGGCTAAGCCATCTCTCCAGCTCTAAATCTGATTTTGCAATTTTGGTCATATAAATGTCATGGAAACTTCATTTATCAACATTTATTTGAACTCACCTCAATGTTAGGTTAGCATTGTGTTCAGTCTATTCTGTAGTGTGCTTCTCTGAGAAGAGCATGGCTCTGGTAGAAATTAAGAATATATAGAACTGGGCATGGTGGCACAGGCCTTTAATCCCAGCATTTGTAGGTAGGAGGATTGCTATGAGTTTGAGGCCATCCTGATATTACATAGTGAATTCCAAGCCATTCTGGACTAGAGCAAGATCCTACCTCTAAAAAAAAAAAAAAAAAAAAAAAAAATTACATTATGAGTGACCATGATTTTTACTCTGAATCCCTTTCAGTATCTGAGCCTATATCATGAGTAATAAGCAATAAATAAGCCATAACTGAGCTTACTTATTTGAGTATTTATTTATCTTCACTCTTCTTCATTTCTAAAGCTACCTTCTTCTTTATATTCTTAGAAAGCTCAAAGTTGCATTTATATATGAAGTTGTTTTAATGTACTGATTCAAACCACTGATGTATATAAGGCCCAAGTAAGGTATCTTCAGTCTCAGTTAAATGTATTAATCCACACTCCCTTCCTTGCTCAGGAGTGCAGATGAGCTTCCACACTTTCCATCTGGAGAGTTCCCATGACTACTTGCTGATCACGGAGGATGGGAGCTTCTCTGAGCCAGTGGCCAGGCTTACTGGGTCAGTCCTGCCTCACACCATCAAGGCCGGCTTGTTTGGAAACTTCACTGCCCAGCTTAGGTTCATATCAGATTTCTCCATATCCTATGAGGGGTTTAACATCACATTTTCAGGTGAGTCATTTGCTCGCTCTCTCTCTCTCCCCAAATTGCTCACTGTGGATGTGGAGGCTGAGTCTCATGATTTGTAGTGCAAGGTCATATATCTGGTGGCAGGGTGTTACTTTGAATTGCAATACTTTTCAATTCTATTCCTTGTAGAATGATTAATGAAAGGAACTTTACTGAAGAAACCTTCTCCCTCATTTTTCTTTCTCACTCTGCCATTCTGAGCAAACTCTCTGTAGTGAAAGGCATGTGCAGCATGAGCTGTAAATGGATCATGTCTTTTCATGGAGAACAAAAGTGCCCCTATCATTCTTCATAATTCAAGTGTGTCTTTATAAAAAAATTCCTACATACTATCATCACACCTCCTTTCTTCTACTTTTAAAATCTCTTCATTTCAGATTTTTTTGAAGATGCCCCATTGCCACATGTGAGGATTGCTACAATGTGTGACAATAAATCTTTGCTCCTGAACAGAATAAATCTCATGTTAGGATAGTTTGTATTGCCACATCCCACCCCCCCTAAACAACAGCTCCATGACAATATACATTTACTACAATGAAATTCTGCCTTAACAGCATTCCTTAGGGTCTTTTCTCTAATTCTGTCTATGTCTACTTATTTGAATCTGACCTTATTGACCAGCTACTTCTCAGCATAATAGGGGCTTATAAGACTGTCTCAAATCCTTGATTACTTGGAAATTTACTATAATTAGCAATCATCAAGAGATTGGCCACATTATAAATCAGTGACTTTGGACTCCCTACCTTGGTACCTGAATCTCTGTATCAAACAAGCTTCCCTGGGGAACCTCAATATCAGTGGAGGCTATTATTGCCTTCCACACATGCTTCTATCATGGCCCAAAATGATTTTAAGCAGAGAGCGCCAATGGAAGAATGGCAGTCATGTGAGTCTGTGGCCACATGCTATATTTATTCTTTTTGTCCCAGTTGTTGCTGAATTCTATCATTCTCAGCATGTGGCTAAAAATGTGATCTATGGATTTCTGCCTTAGTCCATTTCTACTGTCATAACAAAATACCTGAGATTCTGTAACTGGTGAAGGACAAATATTCATTTCTCTCAGTTCTGATGGTTGGGAAAGTTCAGTCAAGGGGTATATATCTAAAGGGTCCTCCTGATACACCATTCCATGGGGAAAAACAGAAAGCAGGAACCACACATACAGCCTTATCATACTATGCCAATGATAATCCTTTCAGCATGGTGGTGTCCATCACCTCCAAGCTATGGACCCATTTCCAAGACATGAACTTTAGGACTCCAGAAAGTAAATTTTCAGCTGACTCCCTCTTTCCTAAATCTGTTCAAATAAATGACCAGGAAGATTGTGGCATCAACAAAGCCATCTTTCTTGGTCTTCACAGCTCTTTGAGGGAGTTTTAAAGTGTTTCTGTATGAGCTTGGCATGATGGCATGCTCATATAAACCCAGAACTCAGGAGACAGAGGCATGAGGATCACTGCAAATTGTAAGAGTACTATCAACATAACAAGACCTAGGCTAGATCAAACAACATTAAGACTCAAAAGAAATAAACTGGTAAAAAAATTCTGAGTACTGAAATTAAATGTATGGACATTAATAAATAATTCATACACAACCAAGGGAAATTCACAAAAAAGTCACAGAAGGAGCCACACACAAGCTGTCAGAAGCACAAAAACCACCTACAAAGGTAAAGCCAACTTCAAGGGACAGAAGCTTTCCATACATGCTACAAAAGTAGTTCATTTGAAAATGTTGACCTGAAACCAGGAAACAGATATTCAAGAAGTAAGCAGGTGAGACAGAGGCTGAACTTCCATTAGGAAATCACTCCTGGAAAGTACCACCAATCCATTCATGCAAGCAACACCATCTTGCCATGTCTTAAATGATTCCTCCTCTTAGACTGGCCACAAAGGCAAACAAATTCCAACATGGTTTAAGAAATCACACACAAAAATTACAAATCCTGGCATTTTTGTCTAGTTTGTACTACCATGAATTTTCAGTGGAGTGGAAGACATCTTTTTCTATTGTTGCACATTTAGTATTGGGGACCAAACAGGCACTCTTTTCTGCATTTTACTCACTTAGTGAGTGCCAACTGAGCAGTGGCATGGTGTCTACAGTGTTTCCAGACCATGACATGGAGGTGTGTACAGGCAGAAAAATTGCCATTCTGGTGCCCAAATCCCATATTACACACAAGAAAGGTTGTTTTGTTGGGAAATTACTGTAACAATAAATGAAGAAAAAGAAGAAAGGTAATTTCCCAGAGCAAAATTTTCAGTTGGAAGACAGATATAACCCTGGGAGCAGCACAGTTCTCTTGTGTCAGATAAATTAAAGGATATGTTACACAGTGTAACTATATCTCATAAAATAGTCAATTGATAGCAATTACTATGAGCATCCATAGATAACCAAATGGATGTGTATAAACTGATGCTACATTTCTCAGCTTGAGGGGTTAGGTCAGGTCTTTCCTATTCTGGCTGATGAGTTCAGAGTATATCATTTAAAGTATAACTTACAACACATGTAAGGAGCCACTGGGTTGTGGGGTTTCTTGGTATAAGGTGATAGCTAAGATATAGAAGAATATTGAATTATTAACCAATTTGGGAAAAAAGTTTTAACTGGTCATAAAATTTTGACAGAAAGCCATGGATGGAGAAGGTATGTATAAGGTCCCATCTATTTCTGAGGAGCTATTGCTGGACGTTCATTGTTTGGCGGAGCTGGAGACATTTTCTTGAGTTGTGTAGTCACTGGCAGGTAAATTGCCCGTGTTTCAGTGAATGAATAACTCCCATGCAAGCAACCATAATTCATCACAATGTGTCACAAAAATAAGGACATAAAAGTAGAAGGGGGACTAGTTGGGAAGAAGGGATTCAAGGAAAGTGGGAAGACAAGCCGGGCGTGGTGGCGCACACCTTTAATCCCAGCACTTGGGAGGCAGAGGTAGGAGGATCACCGTGAGTTCTAGGCCACCCTGAGAATACAGAGTGAATTCCAGGTCAGCCTGGGCTAGAGTGAGACCCTACCTTGAACCCCCACAAAAAAAAGAAAAGTGGGAAGAGATACAAAGAAAATAACGGGTAAATATAAACAAAATACATTATGTGCATTATGAAATTGTTAAAAAATTATTAAAATGACAGATCTTATTTTAACTAAGCATATGCAGTATATCCTCAAATAAAGGAATATTTTCAGTAGAATTTAATGTTCAGTTTACTGGATTGAGATTATTATTTTTCTCGAAAATCTCATTATATTTTATACATGATAAGCTTTCAATAAGTGTTTGTGAGTTCTATTTTGCACTTTTCTTCCTGAGTAATACTTAAATAAAGTCAGATTAATAAGTATATTTTTTGATGATCAGAGAAATTTGAATATAGTAAAGATAGGTCCAAAACACTTTTGTGTGTATGTGCATACACATATTCACATGTGTTTATATGCATGTTCATATATGTATAAGTGATTATGTGTGTGCACATGCATGTGGAGGGCAGAGGTCAAAATTAAGGGTCTTTCTCAATTACTTGTAATCTTATTTTGTTGACAACAGTGCTCTCACTTGAATCTAGATTTTACTCATTTAGCAAAACAAGCTAGACAGCAAGTTCCAGAGACCCTCATGTCTTTTCCTCTCCAGTACTGGGATTATTGGTACTCACCTTCACCTCAAGCTTTTATGTGGGTTCTGAGGAATCTAAGTGAGGGACATCATGCATTTTACCCACTGAGATACCTCTCCTCAGACAGTTGGCACAGCACTTTGACACATATATATGCTTATATGTGTGTGTGCATAGACATGTATATGTATGTGTACACACACAGAGATATGCACATACACATACAGAAAGTTACATTTTTAAATATTATCTCATCCTGTATCCTTGCTAAAGACTTATTTCTTGCTTCCCATTCTACTCACTCTTCTCTCTTTCGATTCTCAGAATATGATCTGGAGCCATGTGATGACCCTGGAGTTCCTGCATTCAGCCGCAGAATTGGCTTTCAGTTTGGAGTAGGTGACATACTGACATTCTCCTGCTTCCCTGGATATCGCCTAGAAGGTGCAACCAAGCTTACCTGCCTGGGTGGGGGCCGCCGAGTGTGGAGTGCACCTCTGCCAAGGTGTGTGGGTAGGTGGCCACACGCTTTCATTTCATTCATCCATGGGGACAGGGTGTGGCCAGTTAAGAATCAGAGCCAAGACTGAGCAAGGAGGATGGAGGCTGAAGCTGAAATAACTGGGATGTGAGGAGCTGACTTGAGTTAGCTCTTCTATAAAGCATGCTCCTGTCAGCTCTAAGGTTCTTTGATTAGAGGAGTGAAATCATAGTTTCCAGTATATCTATGTAGAGAAAATATATGTGTGTAATGGAGTTAATTATAAGAGTATAAAAGAGAAATCTGGCTGCAAAGCTCATCAGTTATATGATCAAGTCCCATGCTCTCCCATAAGGACAAAGACAGTTTAAATTGGTGGCTTTCTTTCCTTTTGTCACATGGACCCCTGGGTACTGTGCTTGTTGCCTACCAACGCAAAGTGGCCTCCTGGAAATTCAGAGGGAGAAATCAGTTTTCAGCGTGTATGTTCTGGAGGAATGCATGTGCTAAGTACACAGAGTAGCAAGGACATTTTTCATGCCTTACTTAAGTCTGAGCCTGCTAAGGATCTAGTGAGCAGATAATATGTAACTACAACTAAATGACAGGCAGGGGCAGCAGCTCTGAGAATAACTGAATGACTAAATCTGTGAAAATGCTCGCATGTTAGGTCCCCATGGCCCTGTACCACCAGCCTCTGAGTCTTTCACATGATGGACAATTCTTAGGAATAGTGTGTGATCCAGAAGTCAGTTTTGACCACAGATAGTCAAGACTTCACCATAAATAAAATTAAACAAGCTCCCTTATCTCTCCTCCCCTTATTATCATTATGATTTTTGAGAACTGAATGCAAGTTTATAAAACTATCTCAAAATTAGTTTGCAATGTTCTGAGGATTTGTTATAGATGGCTGTAATGTAGATCCTCCTGGTCAGGAAATAAGAGCAGTGGGAACTCTGTGACAAAAGACATGTGAATGAAATTAGCCATCTTTATAGATGGGTAACATGAGTTAGTCGGGTGATATCATTTTCTATTATTCTATCTTATCTAGGTTAAGTAGCTTTATAATATTTTTGTTACTTGGTGTTTTGCACTGTTGTTTTAAAGATGCAGTAATTTTAATATTTCCTTAGCTCTGACAGAGAGCATGAAGTGCTAGGAACTTGGCATATCAATGCATTTACTTTACAGTATGTCTGAGAAGTTAGTCTGATACTCCAGGTCTGTCATCATGTGGTCATAGAAGGGCACACAATCACAGAGCTCATAAGATGAAGGGGTCATTTTTAAAAATTTATTTATTGTTTTATTAACAACTTCCATGATTGAAAAAATATCCCATGGTAATGCTCTTGCTCTCCCCACTTTCCCCTTTGAAACTCCATTCTCCCTCATATCCCCTCTCCATTTCAACCAGTCTCTCTTTTATTTTGATGTTATGATCTTTTCCTTCTATTGTGATGGTCTTATGTAGGTAGTATCAGGCACTGTGAAGTCATGGATAGCCAGGCCATTTTGTGTCTGGAGGAGCACATTGTAAGGAGTCCTACCTTTCCTTTGGCTCCTACATTTTTTCTGTTACCTCTTCCACAATAGACCCTGAACCTAGAAAAGTGAGATAGAAATATTACCATGCTTAGCACTGTTGTCACTTCTTCCCAGCACCATGATGCCTTCTGAGTCATCCCAAGGGCACTACTATCAGAAAAGAGAAAGTTCTCCAACAAAAGTGAGAGTAGCATTTGTATGTGGGTATGAACATTAAGAGAAGTGCCTACTGGGCAGTTTGATGAGCATAGTATATACACTTAGCCAGACAACAGCAGAAGTTAAATCCCTCAGGCTCATGACTACCCATGTTGTAGGTTTTCAGTATCAGGGATGTATTTCTTCCCATGGAGCAGGCCTCCAGTCCAATTAGCGGGCAGTTGGTTTCCACCATAACAAATGTGCTACTATTGTACCCATTACCTCATTTTGTCTGGCTGGCAAAAGATAAGGCTTGCAGTCCACTGTTGAATATCTTTACTGGTGATTTCTCTCTCTCTTTGAACTGCATGCATAATGGCTTCTTCCACATGGAGGAGGTTATCAGCTCAGTTGCAGCAGGATTTCTCAGTGGCCTTGCAGTTCAAGTATGGGGAGTCTTCAGCAATAGGGTATTACCATCTATTCCTGATGGGAAACCAAGTGCTTTGACAATGGCCTGAAATGTTTTGGGGGCACCAGGGACATCCCTAGCCAACAACTCACTGGAATGTATCCCATCCCTGGCACTGAAATTTTTCTAGTAATAATCTACAGCTCCTAAGTGTTCCATTCGCAAAGGGATCATTTCTGTAGCTAGCTCTTATCCACTGACTACCCTGGGAAAGCATATGAGACCTTTGGCTGGGCTTCTGGATTTTGCATGATGCATTCTGATTATCTTCCAGCATACCTGGGTGTGAGAATCTATGAATAAAGGATCACTGACAGAAATCAACGGTATCAATGGGCATGTAGCAATCTGGGTGTCACCTCCACTTCTCTCCCAGTCCATAGTCCATATTCCAAAGGCTTACCCTGCTACTCAGCACTGGGGACAGGCTTGCCTCTAGGGACTCTACTGCATCTGTCCTGAGTATCTTGGGGCCTGTGTTGATCTGTGGGAACATGGCTCCAGAAATAACTAGCCACATTTAAAAACTCACCTATATGCCCCTCCCTTGGAGAGCACAGGCAAATCACAACCCTGATTCTCAACACAAACTCTTCTTTAATCCTCACCCATAAGTTCTTGAGTCCATGGATTGGCCTGTCTCTCTAGTCCTTGCATGTCTCTTACTTGACATACCATTGCCAGAGTCAAGAGAGGCTTCAGTTCACTATCCCTATGCACTTATCTTACCTCTGTGCCTGTGTCTTGGTTACAGCCTATACAAGAGTCTCATCCTTTCTATGTCTGTTTTCTGAGTGCACCCTTGGTTACCTTTGAAGATACCCCCCAACACACACACACACACATACTGGGTCAACTTCAGAGTTTCTATGGAAGCATCTGTGGGCAATGAACCTCATTTGTTGTCTCCCTCTGGGCCCACAACTCCTGCAAAATGGTACTCTTACTCCAAGAACTAACTCTCTTCATATGGTGGATACAAAGGATACCAATTAGAAGTTTCCCTTTTGATCTACAAACTTTAATACATTAATACACTCTGTTATTTTTTAAATTATGAAAGCCAAAATGATTTCTTCATGACCAAAAATTAAAAACCCATCCCAAAGACTACTGGCTGCATATTACCACCAGATGCATATTAAATAGGACATGGTGATGAAATTTAAAAAAAAAAAAAAACCTGAAGTTTGTTCTTACTGAAAAAGTACTCCACGCTGCACTGTTTATACAAAGATTATCTTTTAGGAATACATAAATGTTGACATGGTTCTACATTGTTAATTGGCTTGCCAATATATCAATGAGACATAGAAAAGAACAATCTTCTGCCTAATTTTGATTTAGTTTATTTTTTTTTTCTTTGCTACTAAACTTACAACACTTGATCAATCATGTTTGGGTATCATTCTGTTCAACCAATGACTCAGTAGTTTCTTTAATTCTTGGTTTAAAACTTTTAAATAAAAGTAAAATCTAAAATTTTGATTTATTTAGATCCTTAAAACTAAACCAATGATAACATTCAACTAGGGAAATAATTAATTGTAGTACAGTAAGCAAACTAAACACAGTCTCATTTTATACAATCCCTAGAGATGGTTTGTGAGACAAGATAGGACTTGCATTTCAAATGCTAGGGACTTTTGGTGCTTTGCACAATATTGGTGGACTTGCTTCATTATCATAGTAAGCTTGGTTTCAGGTAAAGGAAATGTAGATTTTCCCATTTCTATTTCTTTGGGTACTTTCTACTTCTCTGTTTGACATCTATGTTTCCAAAGCATGCATCTGAGTAAATTAAAGTAAATTAATAGACCCATCCATTTCACAATGACCTCAAAAGTTCCACATTAATTTCCACGCTCTTTTAGTAGCTAGATCTGTGTACCTTTTCTCCCAGTTCCATCCTGGAGTGAAGCCCTAGTTGTGCTGTAGCCTAAATATCATTGAGATGTGAGGTTCTATAGCAGCAGAGCTGAAAATCCCTCTAAGCATTAAGCATCAGACAAGTAGATTGCAAGCAAGGTCATTCATATATATATATATATATATATATACATATATATATATATATATATATTACAACCAAATGAGTAATGAATTTATATCACCAAAAAGGAAACTTCTTAATATCAACATTTGTATATTTGTTAACATGCAGATCATGTGGCTAGTGTGTAGGAGTGGGTTTACAGCCTGTCTCTAAGCAGTGGGTGTCTAGGGGTGGGTTGTGACATTTGGCCCTGTCCGTAGCATGTGCTATAGTAGACTGCCCCTGAAGCTAAGGATATTTGTTTCACAGATTGACACTTTTCTACAGAAGACTAAGTTGACCCTTTTCTGTCACACTTAATTTAATTTTAATTACTTTAGTTCCATTGTGAAACTCAATAACAATTCAATTCAATTATAATTTCAGTAGATTCTTTATAAAGTAGCAAACGATTCATGCTATGGGAAATTATATTCAGTCATCTTGAATCAGTATTAAGTGTGTTATTGAAAGAAATTACAAGGTGAAACATTTAATTGTTTTGATAATGAAGAATTACAATGGATTCATCAACCAGATTCAAAGAAATTTTGATATTTTGAACACTTAAATTCTGTAATTGTTTTGAGCATTTGCTTTCTAATGATGTCATGTTTTCTGTAAAAGTTTTCCACAGGGTTGAAACCCAGAGGTGAGAGTTTTCTCAGTCTCTGACACATTTCACTTTTCATTTAGATATTGTGTGGCATTTTGTACACCAGGAAATTTGATTTGGGAACCAAATTAAGTCATAAGAATTGCTCCACCGAATTCTCCCATGATTTCTCCCACTCATTTTGGATGCATTGAAAACATTAACAGAAAATACTCAGTATGCTTACAGAAATTGTACAGTCATCTGCTTTTGAGGGTCACAAGTTAAAAGGGAATCCTTGACAAAAAGTCCTCATCCTTTATTTCTGCAAATATAACGATCAGGGATACAATGTAGTCTCTAGAGATTGACATTAAACTATGGACACTTCAGACTAGACTGTGCCTCTCCCACCTTGGTGACTGTGAGGAAATGAATTAACTTCTCCATGCCTCTGTTTCCTCATCTACCTCAAGGGATTTTTTATTTACTTCATAATGACTCATTTAAAATACCTATTCTTTTTGTATGACACTTGGCCCAAAAGAGAAATACATTTCTATTCAAATGGGTACTTTATATTATATGTTATTTATGCCAAATTTTCTTGTTTAAATCCTCATTGCAATTCCTGGTTGTGGGATCACCTACCCATGTCCCCTTCACAAGATTCATATTTTGTTAGATTTTCAATATAGTCCTTAAGACTCACTTGCTTGTAGAGTATTTACTCATTTTCAAATGTACTTTTTATCCAGGACAGACTCTCGTTGCAATGTGCCACCATGGATCAAGGCAGCAGGCCTTTGCATCCCCACAGTGTGGCCCAGTGTATATTTGTACCCTGGCATCAATGGTTACCTGGCATGGTGCGCAGTCCAGCCCTACTGTCTGCCACAGTAAATAACCTAAGAGTCTGGCAGTCCTCTTTACACCCCCAAACACCCTTATGCAGGTAGAGAAGCCTTCTTATCAGAGTACCATCTTAAACACTGAGTGACCAAGGTGGTGAACTTCAGCATAGGATGATAGAATTGGGAAAAGATGGCAAAAGCTACAATAACTCAAGGCTATTTTCAACTCCAGCATGGGTGGCTCTTCAAAACTCATGAAGGTGACATATGAAGAATCTATTTTATTTAATTCCATTGTGTAAAAAATGTGCCTGAAAATCCTTGAAGAATGTAAACCATGTGAATATATATCAAATAATAACAATGAAAATTAGCATATATTCAATTACCATAAATTGTCTATTAAATACAAATTTACTTCCAGATATAATTATTTCTAATATATATATATATATATATATATATATATATATATATATATATATATTCAATTATCATTAAGGTAATATACCATGTTCATTAATCAAGCAAATTTATACTCTAGGAAAGAGGCTTTCATGACAGAATGAGTGTTTAGCCATGCCCTACTCTACTCTAGATGGGAAAGCCACCCATTGGGTGCTCACATGGATTGCCTGGGCACAAAAAGCTTCACTAACTGACAGTGAATAAAGGAATACATATGGCATACTCATTGAAAAGTATCTAATATGTCTCAGGTCATGGGGAATAATTGTTCTATTCTAATAGAATTCATTTCAAAGGTTTGCATATTAAGTGAACTGTAAGGAGTTTTAGGAAGCTGTCTGGCTTCCTCTATCCTATCTATGAACTAAAGCAATGCAGGTTTTCTATAGAGGGCTATCTTCTTCAACTGGAAAGTTCATTTTCTACACTTGTTCTTTGTATGTGGCCTGCATAAATATGAAAGTCCCTATTTTAAGCACTAATGAAGGGCATAAAATTATTTCTTTTGGTTAAATTCCACGTTCTTCCAAGGTTCTGTTAAATTAATATATAATCTGTGTTAGCCAAATGGCCTTAAGAAAGACAGCTGGTTTGTACATTAGGCTATGCCTCAGTTTCCTTATCGGTACATGAGGATTATCTATCCACCATGTAAGAAGACTGTATTAGTAAGTTTGCAGCTATACAAAACTTAGATAAATCTGTGGCTCAAAATATCATCACATGCTACCTTTATCATGATGGATTAAGTTCCCCCTAGAATTGATACTTCTGAGTCTGTGAAATTTCCCTATATGGGAACTTGGTCAAGGACAAGAAAGAAAAAGAAACAAAACAAGCAAACAAAACAATATAAAACTTGATTGAATTAGGGGTAAGAAGACCAGAGGAGTCTCATATGAGCACAACCAGAATAAGAGAATAAGGCTTCTGTGTAAATCCAGCCCAAAGCAGCTAGTATCATAGAGGCTCAAGCTCCCAGGAGACAGTGAGTCTTGTCTAGAAGTATATGTGGGTGTGTGTGTATGCAAAGAGGAGGACCTTTGTTATTTCAGGATCATTTTCCCTAGAAATGTAGAGCTTACTTTCATAGACTAGAGGACAGGTTCTTAGCCTATTTCTGGCTTCTTGGTGTCAAGGGAGAAAAAATAATAATTACCTTGATTAAAGATTTTTTTTTTTTCAGTTTAATGAGGTAAGGTCTTATTGTAGCCTAGGCTGACCTGGAATTCACTAGGTAGTCTTAGATTGGCCTTGAACTCACAGCAGTCCTCCTACATCTGCCTCCCAAGTGTTGGAATTAAAGGCGTGCACCACCACGTCCAGCAAGGATATTATTTTTCATACAAATTTTGAAGTTGAAACTAGCAACCCTCTTCTTTTATCAGGACAGAGGAAGAGAAATATATTGCTTATGGCTCTTTTATCTCAGATAAGATGTGATCAAGTTCAGTGCTGTGCAGATTATAGGATAACTCAGTGTCCTTTGTCTATCATTAGGTTCCTTTTTAAATGTGTCTCAGTTGAGGTCAGAAAATTTAAACATAGGAAAAATCACATCAATACAACAGAAAAATAGGCATTTGGAATTAACTAGGGCACATGATAGGACAGGAATGAGGGGTGTTGTCCATCCTGAGATGCCACCCAGGAGCCAGGACACTCAGAGCACATTGATTTTATTTGGGAATTCTTTGTAATAGCAGGACTCAGCTTCTGTGTAGCAAGAGGTCATGCTACCTATTAAGATGAAGGAAATCTTGAAAATGAGGTGAATGGGATATGTTTCCTGCACTAACCTACCTTTGAACAGATAGTTACATGAAGAGAGGGTGTACATTGATAGATGAGTGGGCAATCATTATGTTGGAGGTTTTAATCTGTTAGGATCAATTATTCCACCTTTAAATGCTGTTTTTTTAATGTCCTATTTATTTTAGCTGAATGTGGAGCAAGTGTAAAAGGAAATGAAGGAACATTGCTGTCTCCAAATTTCCCATCTAATTATGATAATAACCATGAGTGTATATATAAAATAGAAACAGAAGCCGGAAAGGGGATTCATCTCAGAGCACGCAGCTTCCAGCTCTTTGAAGGAGATACTCTCAAGGTAAAGGACTGTAAGACAATTACTGCATCTATTATCCTCAAGAAAGCCATCGCCCATCATTCTATTATCCCTAAGTTTGTCAGTCTTTTATCATCCATCTACTAGCTGCCATCTCTTCATCATTTATCTATCTGTCATCTTTTTATTTATTTGTCTGTCTAGCATTTATCTATATCAACTGTCTTTTATATCAACCCATTTACCTATCTGATTATTTGCCTATTTAAGTAGATATTGACACCTTTATTTACATATTTTAGTCTTATTTATATGTTGAAAAGCTGTAACGTGATACCACTTAGAATATTCTGTGTAAATATGGAAATAATTTTGTTTATAATCCTAGATCTAACATTAACAAGCCATGCCTCCTTGACAAATTATATAACATGTTTCATACATAGATTCCTTATGTATAAAGACATGCAAGGAGAAAACATGCAAGGCAACTGATTGTTTTAAGAATTAAGCAACATAATTTCATGGATGTTTCTATATTTATGCATGACAAATGATAATTATTGAAACTTTAGGGTCCTCTTCCTAATTATTTCACTTTTCAAAAGCAGTCACCACACTTAAAGCAGTGGTGGAAGGAATCTAGCTACTGGCTGGAGAAAAGAAATTAAAGCTAGATAGAATGTTATCAAAGACAGAATATTGGGGGTACCATATCTTGACCTAAGGGACCCCATCCTTGCTGAAAATAGAAATCTCTCTTAATCCCTAAGGCTTCATACATATATCCCTTATCTTTAGTAATAATTTCAAGAAAGTAGGGGCCATGAGGACCTAGAGAAGAAGACTCAGTCACAGAGAATTAGAAGGTTAGACTTTGAGCAAAATGACTTAACTGGGTATAATCATCTATGTAATCAAGCACCTGTTCCTTCCAAGGAGAAGGGGAGCAATGTACCCATGTTACAGAACCAATCTGTGCCAATGGGCCATTATTTGTCTAATGTCTTTCTAAAGCTCCAGGTTTTCTCAAGTTGTGATTCTATCTACACAGAGGAACAGTGACACATCTCAATTTTCATGAATTCAGCTTAGGTTATGCAAAGAAACACTTCACAGAGAAGAGTGGACACCTCCCTGTTGTCATTCCTTTACCCAGGTGCTACAAGGACCTCTCTGGACTGGGATTTAATTTTATGAAAATCCGTGAATGGGTCAAGAGACTTTTAGAGATTAATGGGCCTTACTTTCTCTTCTGTGAAATGAACAATGTCATAATTTAGCAGAGTGATTTATTCTAGTTATTCTTCCATTTTAGAAGTCTTTTGAAAGAAAGCTCATGCTGATAGCATGGGCAGTAATTAAGAAATGGTTTTAAGCTGGGAAATAAGCACATTCTTGTTAAAGTGAAAAGTATATGTAACATTAAGTCATAGACAAAAAGTGTCTGAATTCTTATATCACCTCAAATTTAAAGGTCAGTATACTTTTAAGACAAAAATTTAGGCAAAAACTATCATCTAGTGCAAGGCAGCAGTTAGAAACACCTCATCAAATGTATGTCACTAAAGATTACTGGAAGAAAAGAGTGGTGTGATGTTCTTTTTTGACTAAGTGCAGTTGAAAATTGTCAATTATTAAACAAGAGGTTGTCAATCTTGCTCACCACACTTAATTGCAGAAGAAAAAATTCATTATGTTTAAGTGTTTTGTTCACATATATTTTATCAAATTTACTAGTCAAGCCATCAGTATTATAACTGTTTGAAGTTAAATATCCTAATTAAGGGCATGTGCTGTTCACATTGGTCTTTTCTACAGACTATGATCCACTAATAAGGACTGTGGTGTTACACATATCCCCAAGGTACTCACATAAACAAAAAAGATGAGGTTCTGTGAACAGAAGATACCATGGGGAGAACAGATGGCTTTGAAAAAAGCTCCAGGGTACCACTCTGGAAACCAGAAGAGATTTCCTGAGAATGCACTGCTTTGTCACTCTGAGTTCATTTAGTGTTCTCTGATCTGATCTTCAGCTACTGGGCTCTTCCCTACGGGCCTATCACACACATTAAATGTCCAGCCCATGGGAAGGTTGCAAGTGCCTTCTACAGAATGGAAGAATCTGGTAGGTTTTTGCTAGTAACTGCAAGGGCTCTGGGAGTCCCGCTGCTCCTGGCTGGCAATGCCACACAAAGCTAAACACAGCCCATCTCCAACCAGCTCCAGGCAGAACCCGATCTATGAGGTATTCTATGACTAGGTTTTTCCTTTGTAAACAATGAGAGACATGGGCCCTGTTTACGCAGTTGCTGCTGTTTGAAAGCTGCATGCTCATTCTATGACAACTGCTGTCAAGTGTACCTCTAAGTGCTGGTAACACAGAATTGGGGCCACTTTGCTGAGAACTAATGGTATAAAAGGAGGCCTCTATGAGTGAGATGATCTCCCTACAATCTGTCAGAGCTCTGTGGAAGGCTTCATTCAGGGCTATGAGGACAGTGTTCCAGGACTAAGAAGTAGACTCACTAAATGTCTGCTCATTTCTGGTCCTTCCACATCTCCATATATGCCTATAGTATAGAATATAGTCTGCCATATGGAAGGGGCCAACACCCTTCTTGGGAACATAGGCATTTCTCTAGGATAGAAACCAATCCTTATTTTTGATGTCAGACCTCTCCTGATATATAACAAAGCCAAATTTTAAACCAACCAAGACAATTTTTGAAACTATGGCTCATGATAATATACTTTTAATGAATAGACTTGAAAGCATTTGAACCACTCTCAAAGTATTTGCTTTTGGGGTAGCAGTGAAATAAGCTATCTGCAAAACCCATTTTTGAATGTATTTATTTTTCATGAGCATAGCTATGTGCAAGTCTCTTGACCAATATGTGGGTTATGCACTGGTGGAAGAGAGAGAGGTGATGAGAAGAAAAATAATAGGTCTTAGAGGAAATGGAAATGACGAAGGTAAGTGTTGGAGGAGGCTGTGCAGAATTCTAATAAAGTATTTATTAGAGATCCTTTTTGTACCAAGGAAGGCTGCATATTCCTCAATAGAGTGAAATAAAGTTTTTATTGTAACATCCAAGAGAAGTTGCTTTCTTCTCAGGAGAAAGATGGATAGGCAGTTCTCAGTAAGCCAGCTAGAGTCACAGAAATTCAAGGGACTACCACGCTCCATTCTACTTGTGTATCTAGGCTATCTCATGAAAATACCTTCACTCAATGAGTACAAACAGCATAGTGGGATTTGAAATGTGTTCAGGTGCCCCAGGCCCTGCAGTAATCTTCTCTAGTCTCCATTCATAGTGTGGGTTTGTGATCTGTCTCACAAAAGGTTAGATAACTCCTTGGAATCACTGCTCTCCATCAAAACAACTATTCTTAGCCAAGCTCTGGCACTCCTGTTCTACACACAGATTGCATAATTCAAATCACACCATTGTAGAATAATATTTTTGTACAAAGCGTTTCAAGTCATCTGTAATTCTGTTGTTACTGTGTGATGGGATCACATCCTTTTATCACACTATATTCCCATCACAGATGTCCAAACACTAACAGTTTCTGCACTGAAGTGGTTTAATGTGTTTGGAAAGAGGGCAAGGAGAGTGGAGTACTCTGTTCTTTACCTAACAGCTTTCATGGGAACCTTGAAATAACAGAGGGACATGGAAGACAATAAAACAGTAATGACACAACTTGGAAATTCACAGGCATTATTTAATTTTTAAAACATGAAAAATAACTCTCAAAGAAATGAATTTGAAATGATTATAACACAAATGGAATTCTTTGTACTTAGACCAGAAAGTATAAAACTGAAAAAATAGATTATTTAGAAGGTCATTCATCTTTCTACAAATTAAAGCATTAAAGTACTATATGTAGTCTCATCTTTATAGTTTTGAATTACTTTTTAAAATTGCTATGTTAAGAGCACTGTTGTGAAATATGGGACTCATGCTGTGGATGTTTACTAGGTTTATGATGGGAAGGACAGCTCATCACGTCCACTGGGTGTCTTCACAAAGAGCGAGCTGACAGGGCTGGTACTCAATAGCACATCCAATCACCTGTGGCTGGAGTTCAACACCAATGGTTCAGATACTGCCCAAGGCTTCCAGCTCACCTATACCAGTGAGTAACCCACAGTGACTTCATGCTTCAATTACTTGTCCCTTAGTTTTATGATATGTGTATGTGTTAGATTTCTTTTTCTGGTTGCCAACTGCATTCTTATTTACCACTGAATTCTCTAAAGTGTCAACACCTTAAGAAAGACAATGATTTTATGATGATCTGTTTTGATTTTAATAATCAAATGGCTGGACTTGAAAAGGAAACATCTTATGACATTTAGGACTTCTGTTTATAAAAATATAGATTGAAGTATATTTTTAGATATCAAAAACTCATGAACACATGTATCAAAGATTTAGATGGGATATTTGGCACAATGACTAGTAATCTTAGAATGAATGATAATAGTATATATGTACATGTAATAATACTCAAATAAGCACACACAAAAATTACTACAACAAGGTATAGTTCATTTCTTCTTAACACTGATTTTCCAAAGATACTAAAGTAAATATTTTACAGATTCACACAGTGTTGAGCTAGAATTTGACCTGTATCTCATAGCTTTAGACAACTATGTACATTGGAAGTACAATCTTGTAAATCAATGTGGGAGAGATAGATGATAGCTAGATAGATAGATAGATAGATAGATAGATAGATAGATAGATGGATGGATTTGCAATATTGCATGACTATAATATTTCTAGTTGCAAATAAGGATACCTATTTGGTTTGAAGAACTAAGGATAGATAGCCAATCAATTACAATACTGAATATCTCTAACACAGCCTGACATGTTACTAATCTATTGATTAAAATAGTTCATGATCCTGACTCCAAGACATGGGAAATTTAAAGATCTATATGTTCAGCATGGAATTAAATGAGGGCTTGTCAGAACTGATGTCTTTATTTGATAGATCTGTAAATGGTCAGGAAAGGTCACTGTCTCCCTATGGCTGCTACACTGTACCAAAGCAGACGACTATGATATAGATAAACTCTCTCAAATCCTCCTCTGTAAGTGAAATTGGAGAACTGAAAGACTTTGGAGAAAAGCAGAGTTAGAATGACTAAGGGGGCATGAGAAAACCAATTTTTGACATCCCTAATGTTAGTGAAAACTTGTAAAATTGGGAAGAATGTTAGTTAACTTGTATGCATGGTAATTTAGTAAAAATAGGCATTATATGGTCACTTTATCATAATCATGTTTTAGGAGAATCCTGCTTTTCAGAATTTCAAGATCTCTTTTGAGACCATGATACCTACCATTTTCTTCCACAACATGCTTTCCATACACATATTTCATGGTCTATGTTTTCTTATTGAGTGTTTTAATCCCAACTCCTAGCTCCTATACCACGCTAGGATCAATACAGGTATTGAGAAGAAGAGTATTGGGAAAATATTTCAGTGATGTTCAGAGTTTAGTGTATGTTACAGGAAGGTGCTATGTATAGCTATGGTGCTTGTTCAATTCTCTGGACACTGACAGCATTTTGATGCTTCATCAGTTCAACCACAAACTCATGTCATGATTTCTTATCACCAGAAAGTAGGAAGCTGTATCCCAGGCACCTCTCTGGCATCTATTACTCACCCTGCACACTACTCCAATCCCACAGGTAGCTAAATTCCTACTTCGCCTCCTACACAGTCCCAAGTAAGTCTTTTTTTTTTTTTTTTGCCTGAGGTAGAGTCTCACTCTAGACCTAGGTGACCTGGAAATCACTATGTAGTCTCAGGGTGGCCTTGAATTCATGGTGATCCTCCTATCACTGTCTCCCAAGTGCTGGGATTAAAGGTGTGTGCCACTGTGCCTGGCCAGCTTTAATTTTATGTCATTGCTTTTCAAGTCCTTTGAACTGTTTCCTCTTTCACTCCTACTACTTCCAATTGATGTAATTCTTGATCTCATCCATGATGAGATTTATTATGCTCAGCCCTGTATTCACATAAGTAGGATTTGGCTTCCAAAGGCGATCACAATATTTGCTTGGCACTCAGCTTCTGACTTTACTTCACTTTCCAGTTAGAAAGTTCCCTGTGCTGTAAAACTCTGGGCTGAGGGGAGACTGGGAGTAAAAGGCCTGTGTGCTTTCAGTGTCTATGCACCCATGCTGGTAACGCTTCTACTGTGTGGTCTTCTCAGCTCCATACCCAGGCCCTTTGCACATTGGAACTCTGGACGTTTCCCCTCAGTATCAGCACAGCTGAGGACCTGTGGATGCTCCTCTTGCTTCACTAAGGAGCCTTCTGGAAGCTTGAATATGCCTATGGAAACTTTCCAATAATATGACATATCTGATTTTATAGAAGCACGGACATTTACAAGACTTGGCATTTGGTTCTCATTATGAGCTATCTGAAAAGACTACATCCCCCACATCTGTTGTACCCCCTTGGCTCTGACTCTTTAGCACAGATCACCAGCCTGTGATTATTTATGGTTACGTTGTCACATGGCAAAGGCATCTGCAATGTGGAAGGAATAATGCCCATGGCTATATATTCAAAATATTATTAACTTCACACATTAAATCTTTAGTTTTAACTCACTAATTAAGTTCAATATATCCCAAGCTCCCACAATGTAATTGAATATCCAAATCAAACTTTCATTCCTGAATCATTTATTTAAAATGATCATGACTATTTTCAAAAGATATATAATTGTCATTGCCACTAGCTAGTTAAATACATTACTTAAGAAAATATTTGTGTCTTAGGGCTTCCGATCCACAATTAATGTTCATACATGATTGGATTACAAAACGTCAACACAGAACATCTATAGCTTTGTAAATAAGATTACAATTTTAGAAGTAGATACAAATAACACTTGTGTACTCTTTATTACCTATAGAAAAATCATGTAACTTCTTCTTTTGATTTGAATTATAGAACTTCCTTTTTCTCTGTTTGTTAATGACTTGTCTATAGACAAGTGCCAGAAGAGGTCTGCCTACAGGGGTGCTGCCTGCCCACCAGATAGATGGTCCTTCCTGGGGGAATATTTGTACATGAGCTTGTGTTATTGGAAAAGTTTTTAGTGATTGGCCAGTAAATAACTTCTTCACAAATACTTTTCTTCATAAATAGGAAGTGGCCTCTAGATTTGATGCTCATAGATTTTTCACATAGGGAGGGGTATAGATGGACCCAAATCTATACCTTCTAACTGAACCCCCAACTCTTGTTGAATTCATTTCCAAACAGTGTAAACCTCCCCACTTCAGTAAGTACCATGTTTATGGGTTAAAACTGATTGTTAACAAAAACATTGGCAAGAAGAACAATAAAAGGCCAACCCTGGATCAGATTGTAATAAATACATTAATTAGTAATCACTTCTGAAGCAACTATAATTTTCTGAGTAGTAAGTTAGGCAAAAATAAAACTTTGAAAGTATAGCTCATTACAAAACACTGCTTCTTAGGAATTGTTAGATGATTTCTTTCATGATGAAACCTTATAATGGATCTATATGCCATTAGCCCTCTGAGATCAGAAACCAAGGCGTCCCTTCTCACCTTATGTTGATGTACGATCTGAAGACAGCATAGAAAGCTGAGAAAGGTTGGGCTTAGGAGTGGTTCAGTGGTGAAAGTACATGTGAAAGAATTCTGAGTACCTGAGTTCAGATCTTCATCCCCTACGCAAAAGACAGTTGTCTGTAATCCTAGTGTGCCTGTAACAATAAGGGAGGAAGAGATGCTAGTATTTCCAGGAAGCTCATGGAGTGAGCAACAGTGAGAGACTCAGCCTCTGGATGAGGAAAAGACCTGTGAAACACTATATAGAGCATGAGTGTTACTCCCATGAATTCATAGCAGCTTCAGTGTCCTTCATAAGGCTGAGCATGTCAATACCATCAATGGAGGAATGATTCATGAGACCCCATAGCTCTCAGAGTAGCCAATAGTGTTTAATGCCTGCTGAGAGAGAAGGAGTCAGCTTTATCAATGGTATAGTCACTGGTCAGTTGTGCATTCCAAAGTAAGTAACCTTCCACTCATGATCACACAAGCAGTCCTAATATAACTTAATATGTAAAGAAGAAGGTATGAAAGTTAGAAGAGGAATAATAGAAAAGAAGAAGGCTATTAATGGGAGAAGGGATACAATCATCATGCATTATATACATGCACAAAAATGTCAATAAAAGAAAACAATATTTTTTTAAATCATGTTTTTTGTTTTTTTTTTTTTAATGAGGTGGAAGGCAAGGACATATTAAAAGGCTTCCTCTGACCTCCACATGCATGCAATGGCACATTTTTCACATGCAAAAACACACAAATATGCATACACACAAAATAAATAAATAGAGAATATTTGTTTTGTTTGCTTTTCTTTTCTCTTCCATTTTTTTTTATTTATTTGTAATGAGAAAGAGTAGAAAGAAGAATGGGCATGACAGGGCCCCTTACCATTTCAAATAAACTCCATATCCATGTCCCACAATGTGCATCTAGTTTTACGTGTATATTGGGAAATTGAACCCAGACCATCAAGCTTTGCTAGCTAGCACCTGTGATTGCTAAACAATGCCTTAAGACTAATAAATATATATATATATTTTTAAGAAAGTTTGTGTTCTCCGGCTTACAGTGCTCTCTGGGGCACTGAGCCCACCCAGGTGGCATAGTCAGTAATGAGTAAGAGCTTCAGTGGATACGTATTTCTGTTTGGCTTTCCTATAATGTTGGCAAGCCTTTAAAAATGTCAGCAAACATTACAAATAACAATGGGTTACTATGTCTTCATCATATTAGATAAATGAATCTTATAGAAAGGGAATTCTGGAGTGTTTTGAAATTTTATCATTAATTCATAATTCCCTTAAAATATGTTTCCTCTTTTAGAGTCTCACAAGAATGTTTCTAGACTAGTATTGTATCCATCCACAATGCAATTAATCTAGGAATTAACAATAACAACAAAAGAACACAGAAATTTCACAAACTCTTACAGATTAATAAGCACACTATTTTAAAAAGTCACACTATTGAATATGGCCTTTGGTATCACCTTTATTCCCATAAAGTCAGTGATTTTGGTAGTGTTTGGCACTGTACTTGCACAGAAATCTGTAATTATGTGAAAGATAAGCTCATGATAACATAAAAAGCAGTTCTGAGAGTATGCCTGTCACTCCAAATGGCCCTAAGTCATCACCATCTTTGTATGTGACTTCTGAGTAAACATGCAAGTCTATGTTCTGAATTCACGTGACTTTAGAAGAAATAATGAGTCCCTATTATTCATAAGTTAGGTAGCTGTTTGAATACTTTTCTGTCTCTTCCCCAACAAGGTTATATAGAAATGGTCAGCAGTAGTAAAGTAGACCAGATGGATCTTAGAGAGGAGAGCCTTTGCAGGGACTATGCTGATGTATCTGGGCTGAGAAACCTGAGCAAGCAGATGCTGAAGTCCAACATCATTGAGAACTTTAAGCTATCATGTATGTATATTAATTAGGCTAACTTCCCCTGTAGTGTGCTGGCCTTGGTTAATTAACTTCCTCTCTGATCCCAAGCTTCCTAGGCAATATCCTCATTATGGCATGGATATCAAGGGAGCTCTCCCAGCAGAAAGAGGATGATTTATGGGCGTAGACACAGAGATTCTGGTACATGGGCTGACTTCATTAGTTATTTTAAATTGGGAAATTGGCACCCTGGCATTGTATTAAGTCACAGAGGCCCTCTGATGTGATGAGGCTATTTTCAGTACTCCGACAAAAGCAGGTATTTAAGTAAATAAAATGACCCAGAGAAGCCTTTGAAAGACTCCACCCTCCTGGCTTATACAAGTGCCATTTACCATTTTCTACATGTAAAGGACAGGCAATTGAGTGGGCAACCCCCATCTACATTGCAGATGCAGTGATGAGATTCATAATGGTCAGTTGGAAGTATCTTCCTGTGCAATTCTATCATCCTTTGCAACTTTGTAGTGATTTCCCACTAGAGGACATTGGCAGTTTAAGCAGTGATAACAAGAGCATCATAAGCATTTGTGGTTTGAGGGTGTGACAAATCCACTTGAAGATACAGTTTTTGTGATGACAAATAAAATAATTATTATCATTACCTTCCTAAGACACTCACTCCAAAACAGGGTGTGATCAATGACAAACCACACAGATTTCAGCCTTAATTCAGCTTGATATGAACCTGAGGCTATGACTTGGTCTTTTCTATAACTGGTTTTGTGAATGTTCCTTCTGGGTCCTTAGCATTAGGGGACATGCTGGTAATGGAAGGACAAATATCCTTTATTGAGAGCTTATACTATCCTTCTTTCTTTGTGTTTTATTTCTGACAGTCAACTTTGCATCACTGTGAGAAAATACCCAATATAATTGAAGAAGGAAGGTTAAATTTAGGTATTGTTTCCAGTCCATGTTCACTTGGCACAGTTACTTATAGGCCTGTGTTGAGACCATGCATTATGACATAAATGTGAGAAAGCTGTTATTTCATGGAAAATGGAAAAAGGGTTACAATACCTTTCAAAAATACATCCCAATGACTTATCAACCAAAGTAGATATCATTTCTCAAAGTTTCCATGATCTTCTAATAACCTATTAAGCTATGAATACAGAAACAGATTAATTCATCCAAAAAGCTAGATGCTTCATGATCCAGTCCCCTGCCAAAGGCCCTACCCTTTAACACTACTGTATTGGGATCAAGCTTTTAATACCTCAACCTATATGGACATTTAAGATCCAAATCATAACATCATCTTTAAGATATACTCACAAACCCATAGGAAACTATCCAGCCATCAATCCAATCCCAACCTTAAATTTGATTCTACAATAAACCTTCAGGTTCATATAAAACTACTAGAAAAATACCTCCCATTGCTTATGTCAGATGCTTACTAAACATTTGTTATACAGATATGAAAATCTTTAATAGGAAAGTTATTAATAATAAAATAAACTCACCCCATTAACTTCAGCATGCTTTAGAAAGCTTCTTTATTCTGTCCCTGATTCTGTGCACTAAAGAGATAGAATTGAGGTATATTTATGTCATGAATAACCCAGTGACTGACCTTTGTATTCATCCCTAAGGCTTTTGGGGAATGCCCCAGTATGTAGTGGGAACAGCAATTCTAGCACCCACCTCTCTGCCCTGTTTCAGACATCACACCTCTGCTGGGATTCACACACACCTTAGCTAGGAAATTTTCCAGGTTGACCCTAAATTCAGTTTACCATAGATACAGGAGACCAAGGCTCCTTGGATTGAATCTGGGCATTTAGACATGTGCACACGTGAAGGTATTAATGATTTGAACCCATGGTAAATATCTTTGATATAACCTGTGTTGAGCTAGCTACCTGGGAAGTCTCCCCTAAACTGTAATTCAAAACTATGAAATGGTGATCTTAGCTGTGAAACAGTCTCTCTTTTTTTGTGGTAAGGCCTCATTCTAGCCCAGGCTGACCTGGAATTCACTATGAAGTCTCAGGGTGGCTTTAAACTCATGTTGATCTTCCTACCTCTGGCTCCTGAGTGCTGGCATGCACTGCCAAGCCCATATTTTTCTTCTTTTCTTTTTGTTCTTAACTGTTAACCCTTTTGGGGTAGGCTGGGGGCTTGGAGTAAGGTCAGGGGTGTTGAAACCCCAGACAAGCCCTCTGAAGATCCTACTGTTCTCTCTCCACAAGCAGCAAGGCTTACACAGATGCAATGCAAGAGGACTAATTGGATTTTGTCATCAGTGTTTACTCTTAGAAATGACTCTTCCCCTGAGAATGGATTAAGAAAATAAGTCTTTCCTTGGCCATAGTAACTGTCACTTTAGTCTTGTCTCTTCTATCCACAGGATAAGACATGATCCTGGACTGATCTCTGAGGGTTCTGAAAATGTATTTCTGTGCATGATCATGTAGAAACTGAACATGAATAAGTACTAAAATGAAGCAGGCATTAAGCTTTGTTAAATCAATAAGATGCAAGAAGAAACAAGAGCAATGAGCCAGCCTGTGTCATCCACATTATCAACATTAGGAGCATTAGATAAACTGGACAGATGAGGGGTGTGTTCCATGAGTGTCAGACACTTAGGCAACAGCCACTGAGAAGCATGTACACATGATACTTTCCTTTAAGGATAGGCCGAGTTCTTTGTTCTGTAACATGCTTGGAGGCAGTTCTACACTGTGCTGGAATCTGACCTCCATGGAAGGTGGTGATCATTCTAGTCCATTCAGTCAAGCACTTGTGCTGCAGCATGTCAGTGCTTAAAAAAAAAGATACACATCTCAACAGTCTTTTATAACACTTTGTGTGTCATCTCTCAATCTATGTGTTTAATATCTATTTATCTACATGGTTGTTCTGTCTTTTCATATTATGTATCTTTCTTGGGTATATCTACATGCAAACTAGATGATTATCTATTTATGATCTACATATCTATTAATCTATTCACCAAGTGCTTATCTAAAAGGAACAATCATGGGATACACTGCACCCAATCTATGAAGGGTATAACCACAGATATATGTTATCAGGCATTGTGGGAAATATGTGGTTGTCCAGTATAGGTCACACACATGTTGTTGATAAGGGTGAGCCAGGGCCAAGTGATATGCCTAAGAGGAAGTGAAGGTGTGTGAAGCACTAGGAGGCTGGGCTGAGCATGGTGGCATAAAACTCTGGGGAAGAAAACAGTCTTCATTTTCTTTAAAAAAAAAATAAGCTTCAAACTGACATTTTTCTAAGTAATTTGTATATTGAAAAAAATAAATTATGTTCTCAGAATATGCTGTGGTATGTAAAAATTGACATTGTGAAGAGGGCCAACTTTGATTTCAAGGGTGTGATCACAGCCTGTGATTACATTATTACTCCTTATCCCATTAAGACATCCAGACACAGCCCTCTATTCCTTACACACTTATACTACTTCCTAATGCTACATGTTAACTGCTTCTGTAAGAAAAGCCTGCCAATAAAACCATGCTGTGTCAAATTCATTTTTAATATAATGACCCAAGTGTAAATATCACAAAGACAACTAAAATGCAATAGAGACATGAGCTTCTGAAAATGAGTATAAGGAATCTAATATTTATTATAAAACAAGGTAGATATTCTATCAAGAAGAAGGTACCTCCACACTTGAGAATTCCATTCTAGATAGAAAACAAGTCCCTAGTCCCAGTATACAATGTGTATCTTGCATTAGAATGTTTAATTTTTGTGTGTGTATATTTTTGGATAAGCAACAAAATGAAAGTTTAATAACTATAACAGCCAACATCAAGAAAATACTTGGAATGAAAATTGATAATTGATAATCATTAATGATAAATAAGGAACAATGATAATTAAGAGAGACTTGGACTGAGTGTATTAGTGTCTTCCCTTTGAACATAGACCCCACTAATTCTGGTTACCCCAAAGTGAGGCTATGGGGAAATGCCGTACATCTCCTTTCATTTCTCAAAGGGAGGAAAGCAGATTGTGTTATCTTGTCATTCAAGGAATGAAAGCCACAAAAGGTCATGCTTAACTTATTAACTCAATGTCAAAAGGCAAGGGTGAGGTAAATATTGGCACACAGTCATATTGCTTGCCTTTTAATTGGATATGTTATCACCTTCTCTAATATACTAGTAGTGGTAGCCTGACATAGATAAAATGGGAGTTTGTACAGTGCTATAAAAAAGCCCCACTGAAATCTTCACATGCTGGAATCTGGGTTAATGTGGCCATTGCCAAGTAAGGCCTTGGGATTCCCTGGTGACACACAGTCACCCACACCCTAGAGAAGTCATTAGCTGAAGGTCAACTCAGACATACCTTTATGTCTTTTTGCATTTTCCACTAGCTTTACTTTGATCATTCATTATTTTTATCATATACAAAACCCGATCTTTATATTTTTGATACTTGATGGTAGATATACCCTGACATCATCTTTCAAAAATGAGATATATGTTATTGGCCACCAATATTGCAAAATAAATAATTCAATTATAAGGATTAAATTTGTTCCTTATGACTTAATTGAGAAATAAGATGAAACTGGAATGATATCATCAACTAGTATAAAATGTGAAGTGTTATAGGAGAGATGATGACAGGAATCAGAAAATGTCAGGCTGTATCTCAATGTGGAGATGTGGGTAAGGGACACACATGGGTATTTGGAAACTAAGAACACACCTCAGCTCAGTCAGGGCACAGGCAGCTGCTGGGCCTGTCGCATCCAGTTCTTGTCTTTCTTCTAGGTATAAGCAACTATTTTTAGACATTAATAATCATAACATTCAATGATATTGAAAAAAAGTCAGGGAATATTTCTGCTGTTTGAACTGATTTTGATATTTTTGTAATTTCTCTTACTTCCTCTAATGCTTAGATTTGGGAGGTTTTGAGGGATAGAATGTGAGAGAAAGAGAGCACATGAAGATGGGTTTGAGTTCCTTGCTTTGATGAATTTCACTTGATCTGAAAAATGCCAAAGAGTAATTTTTCAAAGTTAAAAAATAAGGAGAGGTGACATTTTATTTATTTATTTATTTACTTTTTATTTTTTTGAGGTTGGCACTCGCTCTAGCCCAGACTGACCTAGAATTCACTATGTAATCTCAGGGTGGCCTTGAACTCACGGCAATCCTCCTATCTCTGCCTCCTGAGTGATGGGATTAAAGGAGTGCACCACCATGACTGGCTGAGATTTTATTTTTATGTAGGTGAATTTTGACATAGGGTATGTAGAACTGAGTTTTTCATCATCTTACCATTTGTTGGAAAGATGGTAGAAACTAAAGAAGAAAGTAAAGTTCATTCTTTGGAAGCTATATGACTGGTTCCTGAGAAAATATATATATATATGGCATACAGTGAAAATGTTTGTGAAACTTCACAAATCAAATTTAATTTAGACAGCAGTTATGGAGTGAATTTTGAAATGATAGAAGGAATAAAACCCACCTCTGAAGTTTGTGTTCCAATTAACCAAGGAGTAGTTAAGCTACATAGAAAAGCAGGGACCTGCTGAAGCATGATAACATTGCCTATGCCAGGTCTTTGCCAAAAATCTTGTCAGAGATCCCTTATGTTTATCAGAAATATGGAAACAAATTTGTAAATACACTATGTTGAACAACACCCCTGTGGTAGAGTCTGAAGACTTTACATGAAATGGTGGTGTCCTTGTCCTGACCCTGAAAGGACAACTTGCCCCCATTCTGTGGGATCCATGACCATGAAGCCTAAACCAGCAATATGACCATGTCTGACACCAGGTATTCAATAGATTCCAACTGCTCCAATGGATGAGCTTACTGGAACTCGAATATTATGCCACCTGCATCTAGCTCAATGAATTAAGTATTATAAAGTCAACCTAGGAAAATTTCAATGTTAGCCATTTGCTATCAAGGAGAATGGCTGTCCCTTCTAGACCCTTCCAGTTCTGACAATTCCCTTCATTGCAAAGTAAGTCTTGTTTGGAGCAAGCTTGATTGGAAGAAGGGATTATTGATGTGTTGTCCTCCTACACAAGTCAATAATTAAGGAAATTTTAAGAAACTGCTCATTTGTAGATATTATATTCTTTTTCATACAGACAAATCATTATATAGATATATTAAAAGTAAAAGACAAATTCATACCAGTAGGAATAGTTGATTTTCTTAGGAAATATAGATAAGAAAATTATCAATCCTTGTAGGAAGTTGCACATGGTGGTTCATAACTGTAACTAAGCTCTAGGGAATTGGGGCAGGAAGAGGGCCTGCTACAAGCTAGTCTGGGCTATACAAGCAGATCAAATCTCAAAACAAAACACAGCAAACAAATCCTAAGGGAAATTTTTTCTTCCATTGGGAACCCAATCTGTTATTCCAGTTGTTAGCTGTCAAAACAAAAGGATTTGTTGACAGTTCTTATTTCATCCTCAGACTAAATTCACTGTGATCAAAATAATGATATTTTGTATTTTAATGAAGATTTCTGTACTGAATTTCATGTAATATAAAGCAATCCATGCAAATATCTGTCTTAATCTGTACATATGCTTCCAAGCATTCTCATATCCACACAAATTCAGGACTGATGGTATTCCTTGTTGGAAGAGTTTATTAATGGAGAAACAGAAAACTCAATAGCATCTCTTTTATCTTTCTGAACTATTTTTGAATCCCCTCTAAAATTTCATTAGAAATGCATATCTAAGTGAATCTCTTATTTATGTTTTCCAAGTTTTGTAGAAATTGGGTAGTATTGGAATTTTTAAGGAGCACTGTCAGCTCTGTGTTCAGTGAACATTGTTTTAGTAATGCTTGGAAATCAAAGCTTGAAAATTTACCTGGGTAAAAGGCACATATGGACTCACTGTTAAAACTAAAATGAACATAATCACATTGAGACAAGGACATGTGTCACAAATTTACACTAAGTGCCAGGCTTACAATGTCTGTGTATCCATCAGGGTAATTAATTTGTGTCATAGGGAGGCTTCCTTCTACACACAGTAACAAGGTCTGTGGTTGGAAAACAGAAGAGTATACAGCAAGAGCACTGGTCCTCATACATCTGTGGCAGGATTCAGACAAAAATTCTGGAGGGCATCCAGGGCTTGGGATAATGGCAAGATTGCTTGAAACAGCTACTGCTCTCTTTGGGGAAGAGATGGAATTCATGGACTTTGTTCTACTTTTCCTTTTTGTTCTGTGTGGTATGAATAAATGCATTGTACATATAAATATAAGTGTGTACACATGAGACTGGAGAAAACCTTAGATATTAGCCCAGAAATGTCATCACCTCTTTTTCTCTCATTGACACAGTGCTCAACAATTTCAGATAGAGTACTGGCCAGGGAGCTCCAGGGATTCTCTTGGTTTTTACATCCTCCATGCTGGAATTACAGACATACCTCTATGCTTGGCATTTTTTAGGGGAGGTAGGGAGCAAACTCAGATCCTCATGCTTGTCCAGCAAGCATTTTAACCACTGAACCATCCCTTAGTGCCTGGAATTGTTCTGGTTCTGGAGTTTTTATGTGTGCTTTGACTTTGCAATTGAACACTTTGAAGCTCAGCACATATGAAATCTCATGTCACACATGTAAAAGTGCATGGGAGACAAATGTTTCACTCGGCTCCAATTTGTGGGATGGAGCTACAGCTATTAATCAGGTGGTGTCAACATTCATGCCTCTGGCAGACTGGTTGGCACTTAAGTGTTACAGTCAGGCTGATGGATAGCAGTCACTCAGCAGGTCTGAAAGAGTGAGCTATGGATCCCAAGGACCAGTATGTGGTCCTTGATAAAGGGATAAGCCAACTGTGCTTCATCTGTGGCTGGCACTTCTTGGTGATGGATTGCCTTGCTCCATCATGAGAGGTGTCACATTCCTGTGCAGAGTAGCACCATTCGTTTGTATTTATTAGTTGTAGAAGAATAAAATTACCAACAAAATGAATCAGAAAGGCTGCAATAAATACAAGTAGTGTTGGTAATGCCTTAAATTTATTCATTTTATTTGTGCAGAGCTCACGGTGTATTCATACATCCTTCATTTTCCTAAGAAAGCCTCTATATGCCCTTTACATTTACCACTTGCAAAACAAGTCAGACCAATCACAGGGATGCCAGGGCTTGGGCAAGAGTATCACTAGGCAGAGATATCCATTTCCTCCTTGCCCGCCATCCTACTCCCAGAGTCCCAGGACACCTTGCTGCTGTGCTCCTAACCTCTATTATAGTGTGGAACACGGTATTCCTCAGTGCTTCTGATGGAGGTCCTGAGACACTCTCCATGAGGGGCTTTACCTTTCACTAAGTGGTTTCTTGGCAAGGAATAAAATGAAGACAGAAAATGAAATTGAAGTCCAATAGCTAAGGATTTGGGGTCTGTGGTAGTCACTGTTCCAGGATCATCCCCAGAATTTAGTGTGAGTATATACAGATGTGAGTCAACTTCTATATATATATATTTCAATCCAAAGTAAGAAGTGTTTTAAAGTAAATCTAACAGTTATCTATGTGGAAAAAAATAATTAAATCTTTAGTGAGGCATTATAAAATTCTTATCAGACAGAAATTTTTGGGGAAAAGTTCATATTATTTCACTCAAGCAAATAGGAGCACTACCATGATGCCTCAGCAGTTAGTCAGGATGTCTTTCTTATAGCATGGATACCCATGTGAGCTGCAGAAAGGCTGAATCTGCCAGCAGGATGCTTGCCAACACAGAGAGGCAGGCACTGCTCAGCTGGAACTGGACATGCTCACGGTCAGCATATTCAAAGGTTTGTTCTTCACCCACATGGCTTCAACCTCTTGCCCAACATTCCCCACATTCACTTTTTGATACGTGGCGAAGTTATAGACTCTGTGCTTAGGAAACCCCTGAAGTCATGCTCCTCCAAGGAGCTTGAACTTCCCTGAATTTCAAACATCTTATTCAACTGTGAGTAATTATGTATCCTGCCTCAGAATTCTGTGACTTTAGCCATCTTGCCAGATTATGTTCAGAGTTCAAAGAGACATCACAGGCAAAACTTCCTTGTGTACTGTGTGAGGTGGAGTATGTGCTGTGGAAATGCCAGTTTGGTCCCTCACAGGTAAAGAATACATTCAAGGTCATGATCCTAGAACTTCACATGGTGTCAGGCCCGATCCTCTGACTTCTATGTCAATAGTAGATATCTAAATTCATGGTGAAACTAATAAATTATACAGAGCAGGGTAGGATTAAGACTAACCTAAATCTTCTACATCTTCCCTCCCTCCCTCTCCCCCTCTCCCCTCTATCTCTCCTCTCTAACTCTTGTATATTAGTTATGTTTTTCCTCAATTTCTTAGTGGGCACTGACCTGTAACCCCCACTTCCAGCTTGGGGCTACCATCCTCAATGAGCTTTTGATCAGAGAAACCTACAAGGTTTCCCAAAACAATGACAGACTTCTTTTACAGAAAAAAAATATTTTTAAGTGGCTGTCAATTTATATGTTGAAATAAAAAGCAAATTACTATGGATGTAATTATTACTGAGTTTTAGACATAGGAATTGAAGTTATAGCTTGACCAGCTATACTGCTAGGTGGCATTTATAAAAAATAACTTATTTAATATGTTTCTAGTCATTGCAGTTACTTTCTATTGTTGGGGAAAACACCCAACCAGAAGCAGTTTATGGAAGGAAAAGGTTTATTTTGGGCTTGTAGCTTCTAGCAAAGCCTCATGTTGGTGGAAGTTGGCTCACTTCATCACACATCCACAGCAGAGAGAGAACCAAATTGCCAGACATCAAGCTGGCTGTGAGCACACAGTAGGCTAGAATCAAGACCCACACCCCCAGTGTCCCCTCCTCCTCCTCCATCAGGGCTCTGCCTGCTGAAGGCTAGCTAGAAGGCTTAATAAAAAGTAGCCCACTCCGCCAGGCATAGTGGCGCACGCCTTTAATCCCAGCACTCGGGAATCAGAGGTAGGAGGATCACCACAAGTTCGAGGCCAATCTGAAACTACACAGTGAATTACAGGTCAGCCTGAGCTAGAGTAAGACTGTACCTCAAAAAACCAAAAATAAATAAATTAAATTAAATGCAGACCCTTCCAGAGGTCTTCCATTATTATCTGGAAAACAAACTAGATAAAAATCACTATTCTGATATGTAATAGGTTCTGAAGATAAATCATGTCCTGTTACACGAAAGGTGGAATGTTCTTGCTGAATTCATTTTGACTTGCTACTTCTGATATATATGTATGTGAGTATATGAGATTTTATCTGTGAACTGAAGACAGTACCAACATCATGCGTGATCACATGGCATTCCCATCAACAGCAGTGCATCCCTAGGGAAGTACAGGTGGCTCATTTAGAAGCAGCCATAGGTGAAAGGAGTGGCTGCCTGTACATGGGCTGCCCTGTACTCTGCCCTGAGCTCACATGCTGCTGTCATGGATGCTCTGAAGAAAAAGCCACAAAACTCCACCTGTGACTTCCTCTGCTGTGGCCACAGCACACAAATACCTCCTGTATCTTTCTTCAGTGCACATCAATGGAGTTGGGAAACCCTCCTTAGAATGAATGAGTCCTACAACAGAGGCTGGATATGTACATAGAACAGGGTGTGGTGTCCAGGGAAAGAAACCATGTGTTTGGTATGCATTGAGCTAGTCAATAGAGTCCCACTAATTTACAATCTCTTCACTGTTACCTCCCTGAGTTTTAATCCAATGTAGACTATGAGCTCCTGGTAGGCAAGTACTGACTATGTTTTGTGTTTCCAGCATCTAGGAAAATGTTCCTAGAGGGTGTACTTCATAAATATATGAACATGAGGTTTTCATGAATTAATGAATAAATGAGCATACCAAAGATAGTATGCTCCAGTAAGCATTCTCAACTAATAACATGTGTTTGTTCTTTGTCTCTCCCTCTTTAATTTTGACTTTCATGGCTGCATTGTGTTAAAGAAAACATATTGTCACGTGTATTTCATCAATAAAAAGAAAATAATGGAAAGCAAATAGAGGGTTGCATTAATTAGTATAACGAGTTTTTTCATTATTGAGAAATATGATTAGAATACATTTTGACCAATAATAGTCTCGCCTTTGCATCAGAGTAGGAACGCTATTCACAAAACATTTTCACTTAAAATTAAACTCTGTAAAAATGCCATATTTGGACATGGTAGTGGTTTGAACCAGATGTCTCTCATAAGCTCATGCATTTTCAATGCTTGTTTCCCCAGCAGGTAGCAATTCAGGAAGTAGAGCCTTGATAGAGGAGCTGTAATGCTGGGGCAGGCTTCGGGGTGATCTATACCAGCTTTCTTCATGCCTGGGTCTTAGATCACTCTTGTTAGTATCTTCTACCTGCTATGGCCAGCCTCTGCTCTACCATTCTTCCTCTGACATGCTATGCTGGCTGAAACTTGCCCTGAAGACTGGAAGACAAATTAAACTCTTTCCTCCCATAAGCTGTCCTTGGTCAGGTGTGAGAGAGGGCACTGCAACAGAATATTGAGGACTAGTACTAGAAAGCACTAATGATAACACAGGCCACTGCATGCTGCTCCTATGTGATGGGTGAACTTGTAGAGCCTATGAGAAAGTCTAATGTTTAAAGTATGAGCATTCTGTGCTTTCTCTATATACCTCCTCCTTCTATTTAGAAAGAATAGGTGCAGTACAGCATATGCATACTGGGAAAGAAACAGAAAAAAAAAATAAATAAATAAAAGAAAATGGGGAACCAAAGCAGCAGAGAGCACCACTATGACCTAGCTATGACACTGTGGCAATGCAGGCTTGTGTCATGTTCTCATTGTATTATATGGACAGTTATTACAATCTTTCATTAATTCTCACTCTGTTGATTTTCCCACTGGAGTCTTTGAAAACTTATATTGTCTTTTTATGCACAAATGATTTTCAAAAAATGTTTTATTAAAAAAGTGGTTATTGGGGGCTGGAGTAATGGCTTAGTGGTTAAGTGCCTGCCTGTGAAGCCTATGGACCTTGGTTCAAGGCTCAATTGCCCAGCACCTACCTTAGTCAGATGCACAAAGTGGTACATGTATCTGGAGTTTGTTTTCAGTGTCTGGAGGCCCTGTTGTACCCGTTCTCTCTCTCTCTCTCTTTCTCTCTCTCTCTCTCTGTGTGTGTGTGTGTGTGTCTGTCTCTCTCTCCCTCTTTCTCTGTCTCTCTCAAATAAATAAATAAAATATACAAAATGTCAGTTATTGAAGCTATTAATGAATGGATCTGTTTCTTCACTGGAATGCTAGAAAATCTATAGTGTGGGCAGAATAATTTCTTCCTCCTGACATAGTTCAGATATTCTTGCCTTCCTGGCTGTAGTCCATCTCTCACATATGAGAACCCCTTTGCTGTTCTCCTGCCTGCATTTTCTTACCCCATCCACTGGCCCTTAATTCCAGATGTCACTATCTTCCATTTTTCCCATCTGTATATTTTTCCTCACTCCAATCCATGGTCCACATCACCATAAATGATTCCCAAGTTGCTTACATGTTTGTGGTCTATGAAGCTCCAAGATTCCCTGTGGCAGCCTGAGTAGGTCATCAGTCCTTTCCCATGTGACCTCTACTCCTCTGTCAGGATTCTGCAGTTATTGTACTTTCTTCTTTCCCAAGACACTGTCCTCTCTCACTGCCACACTTTAAGAAGGATTTGTCTATTTGGTGTGAGGTCACTATGGTTTGAAGCCTTCAGGGATCCTATACTTTCTTCTAGACCTACTTGAATGTCTCCCAAATCTTTCTCTTCTGCATTTTATGGTCTGGACTCACCAACTTTTAGACACTTCCATTTTGCCTTTCTAGGCATCCACAGGCTTCTATCTGGCATTTACCATGATTCCTTGCCTTTTTTTTTTTTTCTTTTTAGTCACACAGTGGGAAATAGAGTAATGCTTCCTCTAGCTATTTGGCCCCACAATATCCCTGGCTCAGAATTGGCAATAATTCTGTTCTGAAAATTGAAGCACAGCCCTGGTCTGAAATTCTGACCTCAGCATTTAGGCAAGGATAGCATTCACGGACTAACTATGTTATCACTTTCTTCCATGATCCTGTCTGCCACTGACATGTGGAGTGAGAAATCAGTCAGAGGTGTATGAAGCCATATTGCTTTCTGGTGATGTCTTATAACTGATGCTAGCTGCTAGAACCTCATGAAAATAGTCCATTTAAACCTGAAGGTTTATCTTACATTTAGAAAACAAATTTAGAACTGTGTAGCATTTCAAGTTGGATTTATGATTTTTTTAATGTTTACAGGCTGGTATGTTGATTTAATCTTTCATTTTCTAAATTTTACATTAATATATATTCATCATAAATTATTTCTTAACAAATTATTGATAAAATGGACATAATTATTATAGAAAAATAAAGAACTATTTTGATAGTAGATTTCCATTCTTGACTTTAAGAAACAAGCATCTTATCTCTGCCTGAAGATAAGAAATTCACATGAATGTTTAAGAAATAAGTACATTCAATATCACTGTTTTTTGATAACTTTCCATGGAAGTATACAACGTAGTCACAAAATAATAGTGATGATAAAACTTAATATGTGGGGGAAATTAAATTATCTAAATGAATTAACCTAGATAAATACACCAATTGATACTTAAAGCATGGATCATTGAAGAATGGCCAAGATTTATAACTTAATAGATTTAAAACCACACTAACACAACTATACCCAGAGCTTCACTTTTATGCAAGAGCTGTGTTTAAAAACAGGTCAACCTAGCATGTAAAGTAGTTCAATATTAATTAACTTTAGTTCTGAAGTGAGCAATACCCCCTATCACCTTCTGTTTCTTTCTGCATGCTTGAAAATAAAGGTATCAAAGTGAATATTCAACCTTTTCTCAGTATAGTTCTCCTTTTGACTGCAGCTTGTTTGAAATCACCATATCTTTTCACATGATATGCTTTCTTAGATTATTAAGAAAATTATTTCACCAAAACAGAACCTTATATAATCAAAGACTTTTAGATAAAGATATAATATAGTTGGTATCTGTGACAGAGGATTTTAGCTGCTCATGGGAGAAGTCAGAGGAATGCTTAAATGGCAAGTACATATTCCAACTCTTCCTTGTATCTCACCTGGTATGAGGCATTTTCTCTAGTCAGGGCTGAGAACAGCTCCCTCCTGCTCCTTACTTCCCACTGGTACACATATAGGGAAAAAAAAAAAAAACTAGTTCATACACTAAAATATGAAAAGGAAGTGTACTCTAGTTCCAGGATTTTGCTAGACATAGAAGACATGGAGGAGAAAATATACATCTTAGAAGATACAAAGTATAAAGAATATTAAAATGAGTAATCATTGCAAAGTTAGGTAGCAGTAATTTTTGTCTGCTAACCCAAGTGTCATTCTTCATAATGTTTTGACATGAATAACTGCATTTATTTTTTAAAGTGCCTGTGGAACAAAGAAATGCATGCCAAAGTGTTCTAGGTTTGTGGTTCAAAAATTAAAAGGATACTCTCTACATGTTGAAAGTATGAGTCCTTAAGTCTTAGGACTTAACATAGATCATTTTTAAATATTTTAATTTTTATTTTAATATAGAAGTCTCTTCATTAGAAGAATATCATTGTAGTTTGAAGTATAACTTCTTTAAAAACTTAAGATTAAAACAAAATAAAACAAAACAAATTCTTCCTCAAACACAGAGAAGACTTGCATCACAGAGATACATACTGCCCTTGCAGAAGACTGCAGCCACACATCAGTTTGGCTCTGTTTCAATACCTAGAACAAAGTTGTGATTTTCAGTATATGATAGGTGTGTATTCCTCTTTAAATGTCATGCAAGTGATGTTCCATTGAAATGAATCCTGTAGAATTCAAGGAGAAATCACTCACAAGTGCTAAGTTCCTGAAGACAGCTTCACATTGATGGAATGAACATCCAAATCAGACACAGTTTGCAGGAGGAAGAGGATTATTTCAAGCTTATACATCCAGGAAAATTCCATCTATGCTAGAAGAAGTTGGCTCTCATTCATAAACACAAACAGAAAGAGAAACCACCATCAACCAGCAACACCAAAAATGCAGCAAACAGGGACCTACGTTCAAACTTCTCTGCATACTTTTGGGCTAGATTTCAGATCCATCCCAAACATACCTCAGACTTGGAACCAAGATCTGCCCCCAATGACACTTCCTCCAGCCAGGTAGCTGGAGTCCCACATTGCCAGCAAGCTTTAATAAAACACCCGAGTCTATGGCGGACATATATTCAAACTGCCACATTCTGCCCATCCTTGGCCTCCAATAGACTCATGAATATTTTATATTGCAAATTGTATTTGGTACAACTTCAAAGGTCCCAATAACCTTTACCAACTCTGGTATATCCAAAACATCAGATCTCCATTACAAACTGTGGTCCATCTTTCAATGGGCTCATTGACCTCTCTGTCAGGGACCTCACCCTGATCCATTTGACACATCTCAGCAGTGGATCCTGGGATCATGTGCATTCCATGACCCACTTCCATGTATTTTCCATGCTTCTAAAACTAATACCAGTGGTGTAGGGACTCAGTCTTTGTTAATCCAAGGAGGAAATACATTGTGACCTTGAAGAGCAGATTTATTCCTTTCAAAAATATCTGCATTTCTACCATTCAGTCTTTCCTTGGTGGAATCACCTCAGCCATCCTTCCCATTGTCTCAATGTTAAACATTTAGCTGATCATCAAGGGTAGTAATCTGCTTATCAATAGCAGCTTCAGTAAAATGAAACTTGTCTCTATGCTTGTAACTTCAAACTTCCTTAAATTGCTCCAACTTTAAATCTTATATCTTTAATTTCTGTATCTTCCACTTAGCAGACCAGTCCATTACATTCAAATTCAACCTTGGTCAAACTCTCTGGGCACGGGCCACAGAATTCAGCCAAGCTTTGTGCCAGTAGCACAGTTCTAACAAAGATTTTAGTGGCCTTCAATTCAATTCTCTCTAAATTTGACATTTTTCAAACTATCACAAAAGTAGCCTATAAATCATGGATCACCACACTGTTATGCTTCTGTAGTCATAAGTTCAAAGTCTACACATATTCCTCTGCAAGCACACAAGTTTCAAAACACCAAAATCAATATTGTCAGATTCATTTCATCAACACCCCACTCTTCTTCTAGCACCAAATTTATGTTGTAGGCAGTTTCACATTGGTAGGAGGAATATCCAAGCCATTCAGTTTATGGGAGGGATTTATTTCAAGCTTACAGATTCAAGACAAGTTCCATGTATGGTAGAAGAACCTGACTCCTATTTATAAATCCAAGTAGAGGGAGCAACCATCATCAGCCAGTAATACCAAGAAGCAGCAAGCATTAAACAGCAACAAAGAGGAACCTAGAGTCAGATCTCTCTGTGTACTTTTGAGCTAAGTTCAGATCCAATACACATTAGGGCTGGATTCCTGGAATTGCCCTCAGTGATATCTCTTCCAGCTAGACAACTGGAGACCCAAGTTACAAGCTTTAATAAAACACCTGTATCAATGTGGGCCATACTTTCAAACTACCACAGCAGAGCTCAGGGAACTAGCTGTCTCTATGTCCAACTCATGATCTCTGTGGCCATGAGGCTGGAGATGTGAATAGGCTCTGGCACTGGTTCATCCTGGTTAGCCTGCACAGGCAGCACCTCTTCCATAGTAGACAACCAGAACATTGCAACTATAGACAACTTTTAAATTTTCAAAACATCAATCAGGTTGCTTGCTATGCATTACTCATGTGTATAAAAATTCTTTGATTCTTCCTCTGATTGTATGAATCCATAAGTTATGAGAAGGATTGTTTTTGTTGTTTATTATTTTTTGCATATGCATATGTATATGCTGTGAGTATGTATGGGTATGTCTGTGGGCACATGTGTATGGGGAGGATACATATGTGTGTGCCTGAATGTGAAGACCAGAGGTTAATGTTGAGTGTCTTCCTCAGTCAGGCTAAAACAATAGTTGTAGATACAGGTTCTTGCACTGAACCTGGTGCTCACCAATTCAGCTGTACTACATAGCCAATAATCCCAAGGGATCCTCCTTTCACCTCTACCCAAGTACTAGGAATATAAACCCATACCACCACATCCAACATTATACTTGAGTGACTGGGATCTGAATCCATGTCTTCATGCTTATACAGGAAGGACTTTAACTACTGACCATCTCTCCATCCCCATGGTGAGACATTTAGGACAGCAAAACTCTCTCCACTGGATTGAAACGTGGAAAGCTGAGTTCTGAAAGGGGCAAATGCTTCCCAACCTTCTGAGGGGGAAGTATACCTTTCCTATAAGACACCAGGTAAGCCTAGAGACAAGCAAGAGTCTAGAGAAGGACTTTTTATGGGATTACAAATTTTATGATGACCTTTTGAAGGAACAATAAAAGTATCAGGAGAAATGGCACAGCACACAAAAAGTGACTGTCCCTCCATCAATAACTGACTTCACTGGCTGCCATAACAATATACAGTGGTAAAAAACAGCGTTTGAGAATATATGACAGAAAAAGCAATGAAACCAGTAATTCTCTGAAAACATCCTCCCACTAAAGCTTAGTAGACATTTTTATAGATTTGCATTTATTTGTTCCCTTGCTTGTAGTGTGTGTGTGTGTGTGTGTGTGTGTGTGTGTGTGTGCGTGTATGTAGTATCTAAACACTTACTTATTTGAAAAGTAATACATGGAATAGGGCCAACTTATCCCCATTCTGAGTGATGCAAACCATTTCACCAGGTGCCTACATTTTACAGATACCAGGCAGATATGCTTGAAAACTTGATCTAACAGCAAATTTTTCAATGTTATTGGCATAACTGTGGCAGCTAATTTCTCATTGCTTTCATACAACATCTGACAAAAAGTGACATATGGAAGGAAAATGTTTATTTCAGTCTCCCTATGTAAAGGGGAATTTTCATCATAGCAGATAAAGCATGGCAGAGAAGGCAGCTGGCTCATATCTACATATATCAGTAGCAGGGCAGGAGCAGCACTCATGAGCTATCTTGTAAATACTCTGGGTGGCTGGATTAACAATTCTAAAGACCCACCCCTAGCAAAACACCTCCTCCAGCAAATCTTTACCTCCCAAAGGCTCTACAAATTGGGGAGTAAGTGATTGGGTATGAGCCTTAATTATGAACACATGAGGCTATGAGGAACATTTTTCAAACTAACACAGTGACACTTCATCAATCCAATACAGTGCTTTAGACAATTCTACCTTAAGAATATGGGTCCACATGAGTGACTAATTTATGAGTTTATAACACCCAGATTTTGAGTGTCCTGAAGAGATGGGATGCTGGTTTGCAATTGGAGTGAACTTCAGAAGCTCAGTACTGTCTGATTGCCTGAGGGGGTTGACTGAATAGAGGTGTGGAGTGGCTGGGCCTGAGGTGACACAGTCTCCCTTTCTGATAGGACCAGATATCCCATTAGTGTGTAAGAAATACCCTGAGGGTTCTGCAACAGTGGTGCTAACATTAAAGCTAGGTAGTGCATTCTTGGTGTTTTTATTTTTTTTCCATCTGGATTTTGTCTCTCTAATGAATATTTTCATCATATGTTGTACCTGTATTTTACATTTAGTTAAGTCAGTGGGACATTTCAGAGCACTGTAGCTCTCAGGAGTAGGAAAAGTAGATGGTACCATCTCCTAGCTAGTCATTCTGCCCCAGTGGTGAGTGTCATCCCCTGAACTGGGCAGAATCACTTTCTGAAACACAGTTTAGAGGATATCACTTCCATACTCCAAAGAAAGGCCCAACAACAGAAAAGTCCAGGGACAATCATCTGTAAGGCCATTTGTATCCCTGATAATCTGGACTTGGTCATGCAAGACCTAAAAGTTTGATGTTACTAAAATAGTTAAATATTTGTACAATCCCTGAAACTACATATAATAGGGGGGCATTCCTTTCCTTCTACTCTCTTTTGGGGCAATTTTAAAATATACTTTTGCTCTGCACATGCCCCTCTGGTACTGCACTCTGGGCATCTTAAATTTCATTGCTCACCTTTCTTCAGTACCCCAGAATTGTAAAGATAATAACTTCATAGAGGGCAATGACTGGCACTGTATAACAGTTAGCTCTGTAGAAGTGAACTTCTTAGACACCCAGTGGAAATGATCACACATGTTCTTTCTCCTCTCCACAAACTCCCAAGCTCAATCATGTTGTTTTAGAGATCACTGGGGTAAAATCCTTCTGTACGTTTAAGGAATTATTTTCCTCAAAGGATTGCAAGCTAGATAGGCAGTCTAGCTAGAAACAAAATACACATCCATTTTGATAGTTAATTATTTTTTAGGAAGGAAAATGTTGTGTAGAAATAGAAGAAAATAGACCTCGTGGCTTCTTGAACACCCAGTACAACTTTTCATAATTGTTAAAACGTGTATTGAAACATGAAGATAAATATGTTACTGTGAGACTATTTCCACTGAGGGCCTGAAAATATTGCCTTCCATATAAACAATATACAGTGCTCAGAGCTTTAGCACCTAAATCTTTATTTCTGCCACCTGTTTCTTTAAGAGCTTAGTTGGAGGATATCAAAGTGATTCATTTCTAGGGTCTGTATCATAGAGTCCTTGAGTGTCTTGTGACTGAGCCATAGGATGGCAGCAGGTAGAATCTCATGACACTCAGTTTTGTTGGCCAAGAACTTTTGTTTCTTTGCACATGCATGAAGTATTCTTGTGTGTATATGTGATTTTATGTGTGTGAGTGTACATGTATATGTAGACCAGTGGTCTATGTCAGGTGCCTTCCTTATTCACTCTCCACATGTTTTTGAAACAAGGTTTTGCTGAACCTAGAGCTCACTGATGTGTCTATACTAGCTAGCCAGCAAGCCCCAAGGATTATCCTGCAACCACCTCCTCAGTACTGGGATTACAGGCATGCCCAACTTTCACATAGGCACTGGGGATCTTTTTGCACAACAAGCATTTTACTCATTGAGCCCATTCCCTAGTTTAGGTAAAAAGAACAACTTTTTAATTCATACAGCTTGAGGTCTTGGAGTTTATGGACATGTTATTAAGAGGTGGGTGCCATGAGCAATGGCTGTGAGCATTCTGCATGGTACACTTACAGCACTCTGAAACTCTGAGTTGTGACAGCAAGGGGTTTGTGAATGAAGCAAAGCTTGTGGCCAAAAGGAGCTTTGAGTTCCTAAAGGAAGCAGCGTGAATAGAGGTGTGGATAGATAGATAAGGATGCAGCACAAGGTGCCCAGCCTATAAGAGACAGCAGCATGTTTGAAGTATGTGGGTCTTATCACTACCAACAGTGCTCCCCATTTGAAATAATTATGCATCTCTTTATTCCTATATTTAGGAACATGAGACAATCTGGCTTATTCCATCTCGATTTTATCTATCTTGAGTTTGCTAACCTGCCCCCTTCTCTCTCTAGGTTTTGACCTAGTAAGATGTGAGGACCCAGGAATCCCTAACTATGGCTACAGGATCCGTGACGAAGGCCACTTCACCGACACCATGGTTCTGTATAGCTGCAACCCAGGCTATGCCATGCATGGCAGCAGCACCCTGACCTGCCTGAGTGGGGACCGGAGGGTGTGGGACAAACCTGTGCCCTCTTGTGTGGGTGAGTGGGGAAGTCCCATTAGACTCCCACCCAGAGCCAGACTGGAGAGTGTGTGCTGTGTGTGGCACATGGCTTGGACGTCATTCTTGGGAAAGGACAAGAATCCTATTGCTCTGTCCATGTGTCTACATGTGCTCATGAGCTGTGTGTGAGTGTGTACGTATGCGCATGCAGGGGTATGAAAGGCAAACATTCTGGTACTGCATGACAACTGTGCCCAGTTACCCCAGGAATCATGATGTGAGTGTGCATTGTCTGCATGCTCAACTGGGCTGCCCTGGGGAATGAAGACTTTCTGTGCAGGTGTGGATTGGGAAGAAGTATGGAAGGAAGACCATGGCAGACTGATAGATGATGATGATGACTTTTCTGGGAAAATGCTATCGATATGATGGCCTATGTTTGAAAAAGTAGCTAAATGGAAGTCCAGACATCCAAAGTAGACTTTACCCTCTGTGTGTCTTTGCAGCGGAATGTGGAGGTCGGATCCATGCAGCCACATCGGGGCGCATACTATCTCCAGGCTACCCGGCCCCATATGACAATAACCTCCACTGCACATGGACCATAGAAGCAGACCCAGGAAAGACCATCAGGTTTGGTATCACTTGATGTCTATTGTGGAGGTGGGGAGAGTGCTGTTTTCTATTTCACAGATAATTTCTGAGAAAGAGAGCAGGCTAGTTCAATGAGAGTCCCAGAAATGAAATGTCATTTAGTTTATTTTTAGTTTATTTTTAATTCATTTATTTATTTGAGAGAGAAAGGGAAAAAAAGAGGTAGAGCGAGAGAAAAAACATGCCATTTTAATTTTTTGTTGTTTATTTTTATTTGAGAGTGACAGACAAAGAGGAAGAGAAAGAGAGAGATAGAAAGAGAGAGAGAGAGAGAGAGAGAGAGAGAGTGTGCCAGGGCTTCCAGCCACTGCAAACGAACTCCAGACGCGTGCACCCCCTTGTGCATCTGGCTAACGTGGGTCCTGGGGAATGGAGCCTTGAACTGGGATCCTTAGGCTTCACAGGCAAGCATTTAACCGCTAAGCCCCAAACATGCCATTTTAGAATTAAATTTTTGTAGGTTAGGTGTAATACTATGTCACAGCCTGCATTGTGGTCTAGAAGCCAGAAAGTGAAGGAGATAGAGACATGGAGGGAGAAGTAAAAACAGACAGAAATACTGATTCTGAAAATATGAAGAACAAAGGAAGCCTCTTCCTTTGTATGAGTTAGCTTCTGGAAGAAGGGGGAAAGGTCAGCCTATATATGAAAGAAGCCACAGAGGTAATGGAAGGGAGATTGGGAGATGAAGAAGTCATAGGTGTTGGGGGAAGCATAAAGGCACATAGATAACAGAGTAATGTTCAAGATTTCCTCACCTTGGGCAGCAGTGAGGCTGGGCTTGCCTTGTTGGCTTTGGTCTAAGGCAGCAGGAAGACTCTGAAAGTGACTCATGTGTCTAATACTATCATTGTAGCATAAGTGGAGTACATGGATCCCATGGTCAGAGTTCAGCTTCACTACCTCACACACTCACTTTAAACTCTTTGTAGTTGTGTGTTAAGCCATATAATAGTAATAATAGCCAGGCATGGTGGTGCACGCTTTTAATCCCAGCACTCGGGAGGCAGAGGTAGGAGGATCACCATGAGTTCAAGGCCACCCTGAGACTACATAGTGAATTCCAGGTCAGCCTGAGCTAGAATGAGACCCTACCTTGAAAAACCAAAATGATAATAATAATACCAAAGAGTGAAAGTGTTAGTTAGTTTTGCTATGTAAAATTCTATCTTGAACATAGAGCAACATTAACCTCAACTGTCTCTGGGCTAGTGACTTTGGGGATTGATTGTCTCTGCACCTTTCATTTGGGTGAGCTGAGCTGACCTGAAATTGAATGGTCAGCCTCAGGTGTACAGCCTTGGCTGTATAGTTTGGGGTGACCAGATACCTATCCTCAGATTCTGATCCTGCAAAAGTGAGTCACGGTAGAAGGTTCTTAGAAGCAAGAAATAATCAATTAAACCTTCTACTGGATTTACATTTGCTGGTAGGTCACCTGCCAGAGCAAGCATCAGAGACCAGCCAGGGATCCAGCCATAATAAGAATGTGACACAAGCTCTCTACCTTCTTATGGAAGAGAAGCAAGTGATATAAATAACAAAGAGGGAAATTGCAGTTGTTTAAGCATAACAAGGAGTTATGCTTGTTTGTTTGTTTGTTTGTTTGTTTGTTTGTTTTTGAGATAGGATCTCATTCTAGCCCAAGCTGACATGAAACTGATTCAGTAGTTAGGCTGTCCTCAAACTCACAGTGTTCTTCCTATCTTTGCTGGGAATAAGGTATGCACCTCCATGACCTGCTCAAGGATTTTAATGCTGTAATTTTCAGTAAAACACTGGACTTCATTAGGCATCTAGGAATTTGAAGAAAATAACCTTAATCTTTAGAATAACTTTTATGACAGAATGCTACTTTTAAAGAGCACATCAGCGTTTAAAGCATTTCAAGTTGTTAAGCATTTATTAAGCACTTAATAGGTGCCTAGGTAGTTTTAAAACAAAGCATGTCTTATATACTTTTTTTTCTCCTAGCTTTTATGCTCTTTCTACCTTCTTTATTTTGTATGATATAACTCTTACTATTTTAATACAGAGTTTGTTTTAGGGATGGTGAGATAGCTTAGTAGTTAGGGAATTTAACTGAAAAGCCAAATGACCACAGTTCAATTGCCTAGGACCCATATAAGCCAGATGCACAAGATTACACATGCATCTGGAATTTGTTTGCAGTGACTGGAGGCCCTGGTGTGCCCATTCTCTCCCTCCCACTCTCTCTCTCTCTCTCTCTCTCTCTCTCTCTCTCTCTCTATCTATCTATCTCTATCTCTCTCTCTCTTTCTCTCTCTCTCTCTCTTTCTCTCTCTCTCTCTCTTTCTCTCTCTCTCTCTCTGTCCCTTTCTCTTTCTCTTTGCCTCTCTCTCAAATAAATATATTTTTTAAATAAAGTTATTTTATTACAAAGAGAGGAACTTGCCTGTAGGGATGGGAAGAAAGTGTGTTCACTTTGTAAAACACCAATGTAGCTTTGAGGGAGACAAAAAAGCATCCTAATTTAAAGTTATATAAAAATCATTAAAAACTTCAGAAAAATTTTCAAACATTTAAACAGAAGTAATGTGTTTCAATGAAGAGTTTATTATAAAAGCTAGGAGGATGGCTCAGCAATTGAAAGTCTTGCTTGCAGCTCCTTAGCCAACCACATAAGCTCGATACAAAAAGTGGATTAAATGTCTGCTGTTGGTTTGCAGCAGCAGGAGGCAGTAACACAGCCATTTACACGTGTGCACACATACACACATAGAAACACACACATACAGAAACACAAACAAATAAATGAATAATAAAGAAAAACAAGATATTATGGCGATTTTCATAAAACCACAGAGTACTATTTTTAAAGTAATTTCTTTATATTCTAGTGGACAGCCTGTGCCATAGCCAGAGCTCACAGCACAGAGGCAACTTTAAAGTAAGTTTATTTTAAACACAGGTTTGCATAAAAATGAATAGGGCCTCAATCTGCTTAAAAATCCTTTTTCTCAGGCTGGAGAGATTGCTTAGTGGTTAAGGCATTTGCCTGCAAAGCCAAAGGATCTTGGTTCAATTCCCCAGGACCCACATAAGCTAGATGCATAAGGTGACACATGCATCTGAAGTTCATTTTCAGTGGCTGGAGGCCCTGGTACACCCATTCTCTCTCTCTTTCTCTCTCTCCCACCCCTCTCTCTCTCTCTTTCAAAATTCCTTTTCTCCTTCAACTATTTTTCTTCATTAAGTGCAGATGCTTTTGAGTCTCACTAAAAGTTTATTCTAAGGAACGCTGACCTCCCACAGACCTAACCCCCAGGTGCCACACCTTCTTGTGGGGTGTGATTGTGCCTCCTGCCTGCTCCATGAATCTGTCACTTTCATTCTGTGGAGAAAGATGAAGAGAGTAAGAGGTTAAAGCCTGAGCTTTTCTGTGGTGTGGAAGGCTGGATATGCCTATCAACTAATGAGTTCTGTCCCTAGGTGCAAAAAGTGCCCTATCACACTTGGGACTCCTTCAGTGGCATCACAGTAATCCCACTGCTTTGATATAACCAAGTCAGAAAAGATGGACAGGGCAGAATGGGGTGGGACAGGAAGCAGTGGATGTAGTTCCTAGCTGCTCTGTTTATCCCTTCTGGCACTTTCCTCCTAACCTTCTGTTGTTTTGCTTTCAATTTCATCATATTACCCTCTTGAGGGCAATGTGAATTATCATGGGACAAACTTGTCACTTATAAATCTCACATGAAATTCCCATTTTGTAAGAGGAACAAGAAAGAGAACTCAAAACAAAACAAGTTTAATGCCAAAACCTATCAAAATTAAAGTGGTGTGTGTTTTAACATTTTTTTTTTAATTTATTTGAGAGGGAGAGAGAGAATGGGTGTGCCAGGGCCTCCAGTCACTGCAAACAAAGTCCAGACACATGCACCCCCTTGTGTATCTGGCTTACATGGGTCCTGGGGAATTGAACTGAGGTCCTTTGGCTTTACAGGCAAACACCTTAATTGCTAAGCCATCTCTCTAGCCCCAAGACTTGAATTTTAATGTGTGCTTAGTCAAGATAAATTACTGGTTAAGTAATTCTTGACATATTGAGACAATAAATACTGGTTAACCCTGAGTAACAAAAATTCAAAAATATTGAGTTTCCATTGAATGAAACAACATTAAATATTAGTTCTTAATTTTGAATCTCTGTGTAGAGAGTAATAACATTTTACCTACAGAGAAGAATGTAGAAAAAATCTAATTAAATGGCCCCATTAAAACAAACATTATTGTATAGGGGGAATTTCACATTTTTCTTTCCTTGGGGTTCCCTTTGTACTCTGATTTTCTAGATGGGAAGAGGCCTTCTCTTACCCTAAATGCTGAGTGATGGGGTCACACTTTGTAAATGTGAGTCTCCTTTGAAGGTAATTTTGTTCAACTTCTTTTTATCTTAACTCTTATTTTTATTGTAAATTTAATGTTTCTTAAAAGTTCATGTTCTTGCCATAATCCCAACAAAAAGATAAAAATGGAAAGAAAATTAGCAAGTACAACTTTTATAGTAAAATGACACTTAAGAGTTGGTAACCAAATAGTCATTATACACATCCCTATATTGTTCTATAGAGATTCTCATCCACATCTTTCAAATATGAGGGTATATACTATCAAATTTATGGCAAATGTTTTTAATTTTAAGAAATAAGATTTTGAAGTTAGAAGAGAGAGTAATCAGTAACCATTTACTCAGTTTTTATTCAAGTGCATCCTGTATGTCTGATGACTGAGACACCTTCCATTCAGAAAATACATGTGATTTTTAATAATGATGGCTTTGAAAAAGACTAAATATACAATGTGCATTTAAAAATAATCACTATACTCACAAAAATAGAACATAGTCATGGTTCTAATATCTGTTGGTAGTTAATAAACTTAGTAATTTCATTGAAGACATAGTCAACCTAACCTATGTTCTCATTGATTTTTTTTAATAGTTTTACTGACAACATAATACACTGAACCTACATTTTCTGCTTAAACATGAGTTCATCAGCCATATAAGCCTGAGTCCAAAATAAATTTTTAAAAATTATGTTTTCTTGAAAAAAAAATGTTTGTTTATTTATTTAACAAAGAGAGAAGGGGAAAGAAAGAGAAAATGGGTACACCAGGGCAAAATCCAGACATGTGTCACTTTGTGCATGTGGCCCTCTGTGGATACCAGGCGTCACACCTGGAGCAAGCAAGCACTTTTAATCCCTGAGACATCTCCAGCCCTAGTTTTCTTAATTTTTAACAATGAACTTCATTACTATGTATGCCTATTGTGAGTTTTAAATGCAAATGCTTGTATTCTCAAAAAAAATGCAAAAAACAATAGGACTTATAAAAATGTAAGAGGGCTTTCTTCAGCCTCTGGGCTAATTGTCACTTGGTATCCTTTGAACTCACTGAGGCCCCAAAGTATTTTCTTATTGTTTAATACCACCAATTTTTGCTTGAGCTAACAAAAGATTACTATGATGATGCACTTGGTTCTGGAAGAGATTATTTTGACAAAGTAATTGTTTAATTCATTGTCCATGTTACTGTGTCACATAAAGACTTTTCATACAAGTGTATGTGGTATCTGTTCATATTCCCCCCAAGTCCTTCTCTCGTCTCTTTTCCACCTCCTCCTCCCATTAGTCCTCTCTGTTCCCATAAACATTTGTGTTTCTCCTTCCATTTTTAACTTTAACATATATCCTCTAAATCAGTTACTTAGGTCATATTTAATTAAAAGTCTAATAAAAAGACATTGTAGAAAATTTAATCCCATTAAATGTTATGTCTTCATGTATCTCTGAGAAGCTCCTGTACATGGTTCTGAGCAGAGCACAGCTGTGGTTTGTATTATTAAGGTAGTAGCAGTGTAAATACTATCACCTAGGGCATCCAAGGCACTGCTCTGTGGAGTCATATCAGTTCATTGTGCTTTGGTTATAACTGCTGGTCTGCAGTAGTTCAGAAAGCTCGCTTTGCATGCATTTCGGTTCCTAATTGTCCACAGGAAATTGCTTTTGGTAATATAGTTGAAGGGGATTCTTAATAAGCTTATGCAGTATTAAAATCATCATGAGGGCTGGGGAGATGGCTTAACAAATAAAGCTTTTGCAGCAGCCATGTGAGGACTAGAGTTTGGAGCATGAGATCCCAGGTAAATCTGGACACTTTGGTGCTAGTTACTATATGTGATCACAGAGTGCCTAGAGTGAGAAGGGAGGCAGAGACAGGAGAATCACCTGGAAGCCAGCCTCGAGAACACTGCAGTAAACAATGACAGAGCTTGCCTCAAATAAGGTGGATGGCAAGGCCCAATACCCAACACTGTCCTCTTACCTCCACATGCACACTGGGGAAAACACATCATTTTGAGAAGTTAAAAATGAAGACATATTATCTCCTTACCAGACATCACCGCCAGCATGTTAACAAGTGCCTTACACATACATATGGGTCCAGTTGCTTGCCCATTGCCCCATGGAGGTTTTGGTTCAGGAACCACTCTAGGTTCCAAGATCCATGGATGGCCAAGTACCTTATAGAAAATAATGCAGTGTTCATTTGTAACTTGTATAGTTTCTTCAGAATTTAAAGCGAACTATCAAGGTTTCCTACCCCACTACTGTGAAGTAAATGCTACGCTCATATTTTCTGGTCTATAGGCAATAATGACCTATAAAAGGCCAGCACATGTTCAGTGAAGATGCATTTCTTCAAAAATATTTGTCCTGATTTCATTGAATCCACAGATGCATAACTCCAAAGGAAGGGTGGACTACATACTATAGTGTGAACATCTATAATTAAATACTGTGTATCCTGGTGGATGTTTGTGTTTCTAACTTTTGATAATATACATAATGATATGGTAAATGCCCTTGAAAATAAGACCTTGTCCTTATGTATAAATAATTCTTTACAACCCATCCCTAGGACATAATTTGCTGAATCAAATGGTCTAAACATATTCATATGCATTCATGCAAATCTTTTTGTAAAGCAGAGCTGATTGTTTTGGTTCACACCATAAACTCTTTTGTGTGTTCAAATTTCATCTGTCTTTTAGTTTGAAATCATAAAGTGTTTTAGAAAAATAAAATCTCTAAACAAAGTTTAGGAACCAAAGATAGCCACACTGAATATGTAGTATATATTTTACATTATTGTGAAAATGCAAATATGTAAATTTTTGGTTGCATATATATCAACTTATTTCATAGTAATAACATAATACTGTATTATTCTGAATGTTTCCCATTAATATACATCATCAATGTTAATGTTTTTTACTTGTATTTTTAGCAGTTAGCCTTCTCATTGCTGGGATATAACACCTATTCACAGGCAGCTGATAGAAGGGTTTCTTTGACATACAGTTTTGAAGGGAAGCTTCTTAATGGTGGGGACATATAACAAGCAGACAGCTGGCTCACATCATAACATATGATGAACAGGAAGACTGCAAAGTGAGTGAACTGACCTATGAACAGCCTGTGGGCTGAACCTCAAGGTTTACCCCCAGTGACATACCTGCTCTAGCAAATCTTTCACCTCCCAAATTGCCACCAGCTTAAAACCCAAGCATTTGAAACACAAGAGGCATTTCACATTCAAACCATGACACCACCACACTGCTATACATTATCCTATGTAGTTATTGAACAGAATTCCATTTCTTAGATGTATCAGATATTTTACTGATACCTGTTGGGGATATTTGGTTTGTGTATGAGTTACTTTCTTTGTTCCTGTGTCAAATTACTTCACAAAAAGCAATGTAAATCAGAAAGAGTTTACTTCAGTTTGCAGTTCCAGGTCACCTTTCACCATGAAAGGCAAGGCTTACAGGAGGCAGGAGCAAGATGCAGACAGCCTCATTGCATATACAACGGCAAGCAGGGAGTTATGGATGTTGTTGCTCAGCTTGCTGTCTACCTTTTATCCCGTCCAACACCCCAGCTCATGGAGTGGTACTATGGAGTGGGTTTTCTTGCCTCAACTAACCTAATCTAGGGCCTCCTTTATAGACATTCATAGGGAAGTATCTTCTAGGTGAGTCCAGATTCAATCAAGCTGACAATTAAGATAAACTATCACAAGTCACTTTCAAGTTTTTCAGTGGTACAAGCAAATGCTTCCTTCCTCCTGATAATTCAACTCAATTATTTCTTCACAGCTTTTACATTTTGACTTTTTTGGCATTGGGACATATTTGTTTAGTGTTCTTTTCCCTTCCCTTCTGTACTTTTCTACTAATAAAAGTCCTGCCATCTCCTTTATTGGCTTTCCCTTCCTGATTTCTCCCTGCCTCCCAGACTCACTGAGGCAAGTTAGGCATGTGTCCCTCTGAGTGTGTCCACATGGGTATTGAGTGGTGAGCCTGCCTTCACAAGCCAGTCTTGGATAACACATTTCCAAGTCCCTTAGGAATAAGACACACTGTCTTCAACTTTTTAAGCTCCCCTCCTGATGATATAGTGTCTGTATTTATGCTTTCAGTATTTTTTTTTTTAATTTGAATGAGATGAGACTGTTCTTTATTGGTATTTACTTGTTTTACATTGTTTCTGCTTGAGTCACAAGATGTAAAGCTCACACCCCAGGAGGAGGCCTGTTTGTATCAGCCTTCTGTTGGTATGTAATACACATGCTTAAATTGTCAGTGCGGATCGTGTTCAGGAAAAAGAAAAGCTTTTGTCCCAAGCACCAGATAAGGCAGAAGACATCATGAGGATTCCAGAGGGATCTTTGTTTTGGCTATCAAGTAGAAGTGAATTGTACTGTTAAAATTGCGGACAAAATGTCAGAGCCACACGTTAGGTCATGATATGCAGACATTTCTCCTACCCATACCTGTTGGCTAACTCCACAATGCATGACCCCTATACCTCAACAAGGAGGGGCCAGGGGGAGTGGGTGGGACAGGGATGAACCTAACAATGGGGTCATCTTGACTGTATTCATTGAATACAAAAATGATTAATAAAAAAATATTCCTTCATATAAATATTCACCAATTAATTCTAAATGTGTTTTAGTTTTTTTAAGATTTTTGATTTTATTTATTTGTAAGGGTGAAAAGAGAGAGAGAGAAGAAGAGAGAGGGAATGAGAATGGGTACTCTAGCTGCAGCTACTAAACTCCAGATTCATGCACCACTTTGTGCTTCTGTCTTTATGTGGGTACTGGGGAGTCAAGCCCAGGTTGTCAGGTTTTGCAGACAAGCACCTTAACCACTGAGAAATCTCTCCAGTCCATATTCTAGTTTTTAAAATTGCTTTTAATGTGCACAATCATGTTATCTACAACTAAGGAAGTTAGTTATTTTTTCCCAAACTCACTTTTTATTACCATATTGCATTGGCTAGGGCTCTATTATAGTATTGTTTGTAAGTTTTTTTTTTTTTTTTAATCCAGCACCACAGTCCTATTTCCAATATCATAGAAAAAAAAATGTTTTGTTTCTTTTTCCATAAGTAAATTTTCACTTTAATATGTACTGAAACTTTTAAGTTTTGTTTTAAATTTGTAACCAATTTTAAATATTTTCATAATTATAGGATGGATATTTCCATATTGTCTATATTAATCTTGTATCAGTCTCTGTAATTTTTATTTTCTAAAAATCTTTTATATTCATGTTTAAAATTCAGAATTTTGTAATCTTTTTGTTTATTTTATTTATTTATTTACTTGACAGCAACAGAGAGAAAGAAGGAGAGAGAAAAAGAGAGAGAATGGGCACACCAGAGCCTCTAGCTACTGCAAATGGACTCCTTGTGTGTCCCCTTGTGCTTCTGGCTAACATGGGTCCTGGGTAACCGAGACTCAAACCAGGGTCCTTAGGCTTCACAGGCAAGCGCTTCACTGATAAGCCATCTCTCCAGCCCTAAAATTCCTTTTTAAGAATTTATTCATACTAATCATAAATTAATTCTACCATTCTTCTTCCATCATCTTTTTTTCAAGCTACCATATCCAGTCAATATATACTCTCAAATAATTTCACAGTTACTATGACCAGTAGTAGCTGTCTATCCTACCTTAATTTTGAGAGTTAGTAGCCAAAAAAATGTCATTCAATAAGGTTAAAGGAAAGTAACTTGGAAATTTAACATGTTCACCAAGGTTTGGAAACTGTGGTAGAGATGCCTTACTTATTTATTTCACGGTAAGGTCTCACTCTAGCCCAGACTGACCTGGAATTCACTGTGCAGTCTCAAGGTGGTCTCAAACTCACAATGATCACAGTAATCCTCCCACCCCTGCCTCCAAGATGTCTCATTTAGTCTTGAGCTGTCAACAGCCTCTTATTTTGAGCTTTGTTGATTATTGAGTCTCCTCAGTGTCTACCACCATGTCGATAAAGGAGTTTCTCTGGCTACCTGTAAGAGCACTACTAATATTCTTTTTGAAACCTTGTAGTAGTTTGAATGTATGGACCCATAGACTTAGATATGTTTGATAAAGCATTGCTCCTGTTACTTGAGTGTTTAATGGGAAGTGCCCTAATCAGGAAAATGTATGTCACTGGGGCTGGATCTTAAGTCCAGTCCTCAATATGTGAAGAGCAGTTTGAGCTGTGGCAGTTTTGTAGGGCTGGCTCTGATGGTGTCTCTATGATTGGATCTATGGAAGTGAGCCATCTTCTTTCACTGTTGATGGCATTCCCCTGGAATATGTAAGCCTGAAATGATTCTTTCCTCCCATAATCTGTTTCTGGTTGGATGTTTGTCTCAGCAACATGAAACTGACTGCTACACACATCCTATGTAATAGTAGACATAGAAGATGAAAGAGAAGAATCAGCCATCAAAGTAGAACTATTTAGAAAGAAGAGGGAGCTCAATTCAGTAGATGGAAGGAGGACAAAAGAGACTAATAAGAAGGGAATTACAGTGTCCATGTGTTAATATTTTCAGTAAAAATGTTTATTATAATTTAACACATAAGCACTCAGATAATAGAAATTTGATAAAAAACAGTATCAGACTAAATTTAAAAAAAAAAAAAACCATGAAATTAGAAAAACATGTATTTGAAAAAAACAAAACAAAACAAAACAACAACAAAAAAAAAACTAAGTGTGGTGACTCATATTTGAAATCCAGTACCTCGAAAGTTGAATCAGGAGAATTGCCTTGAGGTTGAGCATACTCTGGATTAGAAACTGAGTTCTGGGCAAGCATGGGCTATAGTTTGGCCATATTTCTATAAATAAATCAAACAAAAACAATTAATAAATATAGGAAATGATTATTACCAAAGAAAGTAGCTGACAAAGTTTTTTTAAGATGGAGGATTCATGAATAATTTGATTTATAAATAGAGATAGTCACATATAGTAAAGATTATTGGAAAATTGTATGAATATGTTGGAAATATTTTCTAGCACAGTTTTTTTTTTTTTAGACATCACCAATATAGGTCCAGAAAGCAATTGTGTTTCATGATCACCCATATCACAGTGTAAATCACTCACCTGCCCATTGTGTAAGTGGTAGGTAACTTCTTGATGTGAGGAAGGACAGATAAAAACAAATTTCATCAGGACATAAATACTGATTAAAAAGGTGAATTCCAGGGCTGGAGAGATGGGATAGTGGTTAATCACTTGCCTGTGAAGCCTAAGGACCCCGGTTCGAGGATCAATTCCCCAGGACCCATTTACCCAGATGCACAAGGGGACACATGCATCTGGAGTTCGTTTGCAGTGGCTGGAGGCCCTGGCATACCCATTCTCTCCCTCTCTCTCTCCCTCTCTCCCTCTCTTTCTCTCTCTCTCTCCCTCTCTCTCCCTCTCCCTCTTTCTCTATCACTCTCAAATAAATAAAAATGAACAAAAAAAAAATTCAAAAAAAAAAAAAAGTGAATTCCACAAAATGAAAATGAACTAATGTGATCAGGTATGGCAGAATCTATGGTCTTTTTCTGTCTCTTTCTATCTCTATCTATTGCAGTCATGTTCATATTGCTGGTAGAAATCACCCAACCAAGAACAGTTTGTGGGAAAAAGAGGTTTATTTTGGCTTGTAGGCTTGAGGGGAAATTCCATGATGGCAGGGGAAAAATGATGGCATGAGCAAAGGGTGAACATTATCCCCCCCTCCCCCAGCCAATATAAGGTGGACAATAGCAACAGAGGAATATGCCAAACACTGGCAAGGGGAAGCAGGCTATAACACCCATTAGCCCGCCCCCAACAATGCACTGCCTCCTGGAGGTGTTAATTCCCAAATATCCATCAGCTGGGAACCTAGCACCCAGAACACCTAAGTTTAAGGGGGACACATGAATCAAACCACCATATTCTGCCCCTGCCCTCATAAACTGATAACCATACATGATGTAAAAGGTTATACATTCAGTACAACTATAAAAGTCTCCATGCTTTTTGTCAATTCCAATGACATTCATATATCCCCATAGTCCAAGATCTTTTAACTGAGCCATAATACCAAAAAAAAAAAGAAACCCTCAAAAAATTTATAATGGCACAGAAAAAACTTTCACATTGCAAAAGATAGAATTGGACATAGCAAAGAAATATTCAAGCAATGTATGATTAAACAGGGGAAATGCCAAACTCTGTAGCTCCAAGTCCAACAACTCTAGCCATTGACAAATCTCCAAGTCTGATAATTCTAACCAGCAACAAATCTCTAGAGCTCTAATTCTGCCCCTCCAGCTAGGCTACTCACAGTCCTGGAAAACTTCATTGCATTCCTTAGCAGCCATCTCATGGTACCAGTATCTCCACTGCAATCCACAGTTCATTCTCATGGCTCCACCTGGTCTCCATGCAGGAAGTCTTGCTACACACTGCCCATGGCCATTTCCAAACAAAAGACCATGTTGCAAACTCAATGACCTTCTCTTTCCTGCATGTCGTATACTCTACAATACCAGGTAGGGTGCCAATCTGTTAATCCATGAGGGGGGGGGGGCGTTGATAAAGCAGACATTGAAGAAAAAAAACATTTCTTGAGCACTCAGGCCCCTTCAAAAGAGTCTACATTCTTCCTGTTGCCCTAGTGCAAGCCAATTTGTCCAATCTCAAAGATTGTAATCTCTCAATTGCAACTGAACACGCAAAAGTTTTGGCCTAAAAATCTCTTTCTGTGCCATATCCCTCTGCTCACACCAGTTCATTTCTATGCAAAGAAACCCTGCACAACTTCTCAGGACATGGGCATAACAGCAAGCTTCTCACACAAACTGCTAAACCAGTACAAGCAAAGCTCTTTCTCACCCTCATAAGCCAAACCTCACAGTCCATAGTTCTTACTGCACTCAGGTCTTTCAACTCTGACGAGAATAGTGCTTCAAGCTGTACTTCCAGCACTGCAAGTCATCTCTTAGGCCAAGGTTTCAAATCCTTCCACATTCCTCTTGAAAATCAGCTCCAAAAGGTCAACACCACTCAGTCAGGTATCTCGCAGCAACCCCACTCCTCAGTACCACTTTACTGTTGTAGTCAGATTCTCATTGCTGGTAGAAAACACCCAACCAAGAGAAGTTTGTAGGAAAAAGAAGTTTATTTTGGTTTGCATGCTTGAGGGGATGCTCTACAATGGCAGGGGGAAATGATGGCATGAGCAGAGGGTGGCCATCACCCCCTGGCCAACATAAGGTGGACAGTAGCAACAGGGGAGTGTGCCAAACCCTGGCATTGGGAAACCAGCTATAACACCCATAACCCCCCCCCCAACAATACACTTCTTCCAAAAGATGTTAATTCCCAAATCTCCATCAGCTGGGAACCTAGCATTCAGAATACATAAGTTTATGGGGGGGCACCTGTATCAAACCATCACACTATCCATGTCCTTATATGATTTTACCAGTGCTGTTGCTTAAAACAAATCTTTGAAAACATGAATGTCTTGTATTGCCACCTAGACCTCCCCTCAAGCCTCTCATCATGAGTAAGACCTGCCTACAGGCTCTTGCTCTGTGTCTTTATATGCCTGAGCTCAGCAGGTTAAGAGAGACCCCACTATACATTGGCTTCACACATGCCCCAGCTGCAACTTTTTTCAGCTCAGATGATGGCAAGCCCCGCCCTTCAGTTTCTGAAGCTAAGCCTTCCCCTCATCTTGTTATCCTATCCTCTCTCCCCCCATGTCATCTAGCCCTGTTTTCTCTCCCTTAAGAGTGTATACAGAATCTGCCCATCTCTTGGGATCTGTTGGCATTACTCTGGAAGGTCACATAGTCAACTTCCATAACACAGAGCAGAATAAACAAACACATTTTAAAATGTCTAAATTGTTGGTAAGACACCTGTTTCACTGTCATTTGACAAAGTACTTTAAAAAATCTTGCAAAACCTTGTTTCTTCCATCCCCTTTCCTGTCAGCCCAGAGCCTAGCATTCTCATTCTTTTTTTTTTTTTTTAATCTCAGGTCTCACTTCTCACTCTTTTTCTGCTCTGGCTACCTTGGGATCCTAGCTTTCCACAAAGTCTGGAACCATATGTGGTAGATAGAGGTTTTGTTTGCCTTATCCCCGCTCCTCCAGTGACAATTTCACACCCTGTTAGTTTCTTCAAGCCTCTGATCACATCTTCCTTCAACAGTGTAGCTAAGCATCTCTGTCCCATGCCACCCTCCAGTCTCTCCCTCTCCCCAAGCCTGGCAGTTCTGTATGCCCACCTCTCCTCTCTACTTTTGTGTTTCTTTCTGTTATGCTCACCATTTACTGCCATGTTCTTTTCTTCATTGCTTGTTACTATTAGTTCCTGTCTGCACTCACTGTAATATGAACTCTGTGTTAGCTCGCTGACTTCTTTGGCCTTCCTAGAGATGGACATGACACACTGATGGTTCACCATTATATTGGTTGAATTGTAGGCCTATATTGATGAAGAGAAGACCTATAAACATAAAAAGATGATTATGAATGGAAAAAAAATAAACAAAATGCCATCCATCCATCAAACTTACTTTGGGAGAAACTGGAACCTACAGTTTAGGGAATTGGGCAAAATCAGGGCCTTTGTACAACACCTTGAGGTCAGAGGTACAAGAAACAGGAGGGGGCATTTATTTCTTTATGCTGGGCCTGGAGTGACCCTTGCACTGGTGTTCCAGAGTGTCTGCTGCAATGCCATAGGCCGTCAGGGAAAAGAAGAGACCAATGAGGCTTAGATACAGGGCTGCAAAAATAAAGTACCTACTTATGTTTTTGAATTAAATTAATAATTTGGTATGTTTTTCAGTGAAGTACACTCATGGTGCTACATGTAAAAATGTCCTGAGAATGGGATGACACATAAGACCCAATTGGACACTTAACATGAATCATACACAGTGGGCCATTGTCATGTCACATAGATACTTGCACACATGGAGATATTGAAAACTTAAATGGAAATGGCACAATGCACAGGGCAGCATGAGAGGAACAACAAGTGGTTGGTGGTGTGGAAGGGGCGACATGAATGGGTTCATACATTTTATTTGTAGCAGCCATTATAAAAATCAGTATAAGCAGGGTGTGGTGGCACATACCTTTAATCCCAGCACTCAGGAGGCAGAGGTAGAAGGATAGCTGTGATTTTGAGACCACCCTGAGACTCCATAGTGAATTTTAGGTCATCCTAGCCTGGAGTGAGACCCTATCTTGAAAAAACCAAAACAAACAAACAAACAAACAAAAAAACAGTATGGAGCCACCTCAAGAATTAGACATTGAACTCCCATGTAACTCAGGACACCACACTCTACAACAGAGTTAATTACCCATCCATGCTTATTGCTGCTCTATTTATAATAACTAATAATTGGAATCAGCCTAGATGCCCATTGTCAGGTGAATGGGTAATGAAAATGTGGTATATATGTACAATGGGATTTTATTCAACAGCATGGAATAAAGGAAATTTGCAGGAAAATGAACAAAGATGGAAAGAATTATATTAAGTGAAGTGGACCAAAACTGCATATTCTCTCTGATGCCCTAGCATGTGATACATATGAGTGCATGTATATAGGGGTTAAATGTCAGTAAAGCCTATAAAACTAGAATGGTAACCCAGAGTCAGTAATAATATGAGTCAGGAAAGGGCAGAAGATACACATGGCATGTTAACAGAAGGGGGGCAGCTATTGGTATGGAGGAAATGGGAGTTTGGGCACAGGCTGTCGAGGGAGAGGATGAAGGGCAAGAATCAACTAAAACAAATGGTTCTTGAAAATGCTAGAACGAATAATATCTAAATCTCTGTATCACAACTAAAAAATAATAAATAAAAAATAAACAAGAATCAAAAAAAAAAAGATTTGAAGCATCTAAAGCCAAATATTGGAAAAATGCATGGTGCGGAATGAATTCTGCTGTGTTCTGTACCTTATGTACCCTTCATCTTAGTGTACGACCAGAGATACACTACACATTTTATACTTTGCACAGATAAGTTATACCTGCCCTGGGCACATGTGCAAAGCAGCCTAGGGGAGGTTGGCATACAGTTCCGTGTAAGTCCGCTAAGGAGAATCTGTCTCCAGCCCAATGAACCATAAGCCGTTAAGTGAAAACCTGTAGATAGCTCACTCAGGAAATACAGATGTTTGGGTGCTTTAGCCAAACTCTTTGGCTTTAGCCAAACTCTTTGATCTGCTCCTCCCTATACAAAGGACTGCATGTTCCCTGTTGCCACGTGAGATTGGGAATGGAGATTTTTACGTTGTGGGATATGGCTAATAGAAGTGTATTTATTTGGGGCATTTCTGCCTTTGTGTTGATATCTCAAGTGCTGTACATTTTATGGAGATAAAACTTACAGAAGCAAATACATCAGGGTAGATGAAGCAGGCCAGGTAGGAATAAGGTCTGATGGAAACATCTTTCTGCTGCTGTAGTTGCTGCCATCTTATGGGCACTTTGAGAACAGCCATAATATGAAACACAAAACGGAGCTGTAACAAACTCATTTTTGGAATGTGTGGACCAGCTAGAATGATGAAAACATTCGGCAGTATTAAAGCGTTCCCCTTAAACATAGCTGATCTCTCTATCTTTATTTGCACCGTGGCCGCCTGGAGAGGTCTGTGTATCTTACACTTTTCACAAGGGAAGTCATTGCTGGGAATCTGGATCCCCTCATTCTTCCTCGATGTGGGTACAGCTGTTTTGGTGGGACTCAGTGGACATGACATGAGCTAGTGGTCCACTGCCACCTGAGGCTAGGATGGCTACTGTGAGGAAGAAGTGTGATTTAGACTGAGCACAAAGGCTGGGTTCTCTCTTTGCAGCCTGCATTTCATTGTCTTTGACACGGAGATGGCTCACGACATCCTTAAAGTCTGGGATGGCCCTGTGGACAGCAACATCCTGCTGAAGGAATGGAGCGGCTCAGCTCTGCCGGAGGACATCCACAGCACCTTCAACTCACTGACACTACAGTTCGACAGTGACTTCTTCATCAGCAAGTCAGGATTCTCCATCCAGTTCTCCAGTAGGTGAAATACTTGTACTTCTTTGTTGAAACCAGGGTTTGGGCACTAAGCTTCTTCTTTCATGGGTACAATATTTTGTTGTATGTAGCTTGAACTTTAGAAAACATACCTTTTAGTGCAGAAGGCATTTCTTTTTGTGTGTGTATTTGTTTTTCTTTTTCTTTTTCTTTTTTTTTTTCACTTTGGTGGGAAGTGAAGATTACTTTTGTTTTTTCTTTTTCCATGACAAAGAAAGAGATTAACAAGAAAAACAGAGCATAGCCAAAATTAAGTCGTTTACAGTTTCACAACATGTGGGAAAAATCATAAATGAAGAGTTGAGGGAAGAGGGAGAGCCATGAGGAAGCATGCATGGAGGAAAATGTTAATGAGGGACTTGGGGAACGCTGATGCTTAAGAGTTTCTACATTCCTGTTTACCTTCCTCTGGGCATAGGAAGGACTGTTCTGGAATGAAAGTCTCTTAACTGACCTTAGAGGAAGATCAGAGGATTTGCCATGGCCTATTTCAGGAGAAGGGATGAGGTTAGAGAGGGTCTCTTCTCAGATATCATGGGCCATCTTTGAGGGTTCTGTGTTCTAAACCAGTCAAGGTCAAGAGGACAGATAGTCTTATGAAACTGTTTCATTACAAGATAGGCACAATCAATACAGCTTCTTAGCTATGTCAGGGAAAGGGGGATGTTAAAAGTTTCAATTAGACAGTAAATATCGAGACTTGAGTGCAAAGTGGATGTGCTCCATGTAAGGAAATATGGTCTCTATCTGGTTCTCTCTAAACTCAGTAGTGGTTCTGTGCTTGCTGACTGTCCATTGGAATATGAGTGTTGGAACATCAGCCTGCCAATGAGATGCACATCAATTCCCTTCCGTTTCACCTCCAATCTTAGATGTGTCCTGCATCTCTGCTCTCTAATGCTAAAGTTTTAAGTAGCTAATAGAGTAGCTTCTGGTGAATTATTAGCAAGAACCACATTCACTCACTTAAACTATTATCTACTTAATGTAGCGCCTGTCCTTGCTCTCCAGCATATTGTAATGGGTTGTTCCCTGAGAAGAATAAAATGGGCATACCCTGTGGCATGTCAACCTTTTAGTATCCTTCAAAGAGCACCAGGTAAAGGTGCTATGTAATTTGGTGGCACTCAAGGTCAGCCACTGTCATAAAACAAGTGGATCTGCTTATGAACACATTCACACACAATTTGTCATTTGGCAGGTCAGTGGTGAGCCATATGTAGGATTTACATAAGGAAATTGACTTGGGTCAATTTAATGCTTTAAAAGGTTGCTAATGAAATTGAGGGAGGTTATAGTATGCATGCTTTCTCACACTGTTGTTTCTATGCTTTGAGGCATTAATTTGCAGACACATGTCTATGGAATCATTCATTTATGTGGAAGTATTTTCGCTGTTCTATTAAAGGATAGATCCCATAGCATCCAACCTTCCTTGAAGAATCCCGGTTTTTGAAGATTACAAACCTTACCTTACTTAAAGAAAATGTTTCATTTTATATGCAAGCTGACAGAGACCAAGAGAAGAGAGACACAGAAGAGAGAAAGAGAAATAAGAGAGAGAAAGAAGAATGGGTGCACCAGGGTTTCTATCCCCTGCAAACGAACTCCAAATGCATGTGCCACTTTGTTTGTCTGGCTTTATGTGTGTATTGAGGAAGTGAACTCAGGTCATTAGGGTTTTCAGGCAAGTGCCTGAACCACTGACCTATCTCTCCAGCCCTTCCTTGGTTTTTTGTTGCCAAATAAAAGGATTCTTTGTCTTCTTAATTTGCTGAACAGTATGTGGTAGCTCAGTGGTTGAAGGCGTGTGATACTTTAGTGGTTGAGGATGTGTGATCCCTCATTTGTTGACAGTATGTGGTAGCTCAGGAGTTGGAGGTATATGATAACTCATTGATGATTTGTGGTAGATCAGTGTTGAGGGTGTATGATTACTCATTTGTTGACAGTGTGTGATAGCTCATTGATTTGAGGTGTGTGATAGATCAGTGGTTGATAGACTTTACTTGGCAAAAAATTAATAATAATAATAATAATGAGGTGATAGATGAGATTCTGTTTCCTTATTTTCCATAATGTGAGATTTGGGCCTTTTATTCTCAGCAGACTTTGTGTTTACAACACTGTTAGTTTCACAGCAAACTTGAAGAGAAAGGACAGGGATTTATAAACACTCATCATCCCACACAGTCCCCCAAACTACGCAGTCATCACAGTCCATCCATTGCACTACCACATCATTATCCCTGAATGTCCACATTCATGCTGACAATTGCACTGTTTTTCATTCTATGGGTTCAGATAAACGTGCATTAATGTAGCTACCATCACTGTATCATACTGAATAGTAATTTTACATCCATAAAGATGCTCTCTTCCCCTGACCCTCACTCCCCCCCTCTCTTTTGGCCACCTCTGTCCTCACTTCTGTTCCTTTATCTATCTCTAACACCTCTAACCTTGTCCTTGTCTGTAGTATTTTTATCCCCAAATGCCACATAGCTGAGTTTATATAACAAACAACCTTTTTAGATGAGTTTCTTACTCTTAGCAGAATGCATTTAAATTTCCTCCATATCTTTTCAAGGCTGAGTAGCTTGTTTGTTTAGAGATGAGTAGCAGTCCATTGTCTGGATGGGTCTGTGTACACCTGTCTATGTCCTACTGAAGGGCACCTCCACTGCTTACAAGTCCATATGATTATAAATGAAGAAGCCAAGAACTTTCATGTGCAGATTTTTGTGTGAACAGAATTTTTCAATTCCATCAGGTAAATACCAAAGGGCACCAGTGCTGAATGGAGTGGGGTATATTTAGTTTTGTTGCTATCCTTTTGTTTATTTTCGATCTTCCCTTTCTCAAATTCTTGTCCAAATTCTAGAATAATTTACTTTTATAATGCACTCTTCTGCTTTCAGAGGGCATATTCCTAATTATCATTTTTAAAAAAGAATAAGTCCTTTACTGTAAATAATTGAGTATCATAAGTATTTCTTTTCCTCTCCATATAATTATTTCACATATTAAGAGCCAAAACAAAACACCTATATAAAAATTTCCACGCAATCAAAACTGACATTTTATTTTATCATGCCCTCAGTGCACCACTTTACCACATGTAGACTGGTAAATAAAGATTGAATGTGGACAATTCCATCTGACTTAGCAGAGCATCTATATATGATTTCTTCCCACTGCCTCATCTCTCATTCATAACCCTCCATGGAGTTTGGTATATGCAGAAAGACCATATCCCTGGGTAAATGCTGTATGCTTATACTCAGACTCTTTCTGAACAAAATTCTGTGAGATTGGATTTCAAAGTCTGTAGACAGGGACTTGGGAGATGCCTGATTGGGAAAGTGCTACTCTGAGTTTGATCCCCAGGACCCAAACAGAACTATCAGGCATCATTGTTCATGTCTGTAATCTAGCACTGGGAAGGTACAAACAGGAAAAACCCTGAGGACCCCTTGTCAGACAGTCTAGCCTAATAAGTAACCTCCAGGCCAATGAGAGATTTGGTTTAAAATAGAAGACGATCAGGTTCCTGAGGATGATATCTAAGGCTGTTCTTTGGCCTACACACACACACACACACACACACACACACACACACACACACACACCTGCAACAAAAAGTCTGTAGAAAGGAAAAAACAAGGTATCAAAACTCAGTCAGGGGGTTATGAATTTGAGTTCTCTTCTTGATCCAAGAAGAGGAGGGTGACTCCTATCCCTGTGCTCAGGACTCTGTTGGCCTAGGGCATCATGGACAGTCTCCACATTCAAAGCTGCACTCCTTAAAGATGGTCTCCCTATGACAACCCATGCAGCTTCCCTGAGCACAGTTGACCTGGGTCATATAAGAGATTCAGGACACACAACAAGGTGGGTAATTTCCACTGCATCCTTAGAAAGCAGCATAGAATGTCTGAGTGAGATGGTAGGTGGGAAGCTGTTTCTGTGAAAGCCAGTGGAGAAGAGAGTCAGACTAATAATAACAAGGATGATGAGGATAAACAATGATCATCCTAAAGAGAGGAAGAAGTTTGGAAATCACATAGAAAATAAGTGGATTCCTGAAAACTTCTGAAAAAAAATGAAAAGAACAGACAAGTAAGCTGAACACAGCTTCAGCGGCAGAACTCTCTGCAGGAGCAGGGTTGGGGGAGTCATGGCACTGCTGCTAAAAGCAGATGGTTTTCCTCTCCCAAGTATCCCAGCAATGAGTGCTTGCACATTGGGTGCTCAGCAAGAAGTTTCCCAAATAAAAAGGAAACCAAGCCAACAAGTGTGCAAATGACCACACAAGAAAGAAGATGGAGGGACTGGCAAGATGAGTGGTTAAGGTGCTTGCCTGAGAACGATGAGGACCCAGGTTTGATACCCCAGACCACTCTCTCTCAGATAATAAAGGAATATATATATGTGTATATATACACACACACACACATATATATGGTGAAATTCAAGTTAACATAGAATGTAATGTGTCTTATTATAGCATTTTCATACATCCTAGTGCCTTTCCCTATGTCGGCTTCTCCCAAGTCTAATTCTTTTCCTTCTCTTAGGTACACTACTTTCTGTTTTTATATCAAATTTATACCATTGAATTTGTAGATTAATTTTGATATTATAATCATTTTCACAATATTAATACTACTAATCCAATAATTTAGGAATCCTTTCATCTTCTTTTTTAAGTATTTTATTATTTATTTATTAGAGAGGGAGACTAGGATTGTCAGTGCCTCTAGCCACTGCAAATGAACTACAGACACATGTGCCACCATGTGTATCTGGCTTTATGTGGGTGCTGTATTTGAAAGCAAGTACCTTAACTACTGAGGCATCTCTCCATGTCAAAATTTTGATGTTTTTGTTGTTGTTGTTGTGCTTTTGATTTTTCAAGATAGGGTCTTATTCTAGCCCATGCTGACCTGGGATTCACTATGTCATCTTAGGCTGGCCTCCAGTAAAATTTTAATTTAAAACATTTTTAACACACACACACACACACACACACACACACAGCCACACACTGGATTTTGTTGGGCAATCAAGGAAAATAGATAATGGCAGTGTGTAGTACTGATATACTCTACAAATGCAGAACAGGCAGTTGTAACAGAGATGTACACTGTGTGTGCAAAACACAGAGTGTTATACAGACATATAATGTGTGTTCCAGACACAGGTCTTGACACAATGTGTCCCAGTATTTATAAAGTTCACACCATCATAACAGGCTCTGTCTGGCTCCTTAGCTCAAGGGGGAAAGCAGGTAGAAAGAGCAAGAGAAACACTTAGTGCTAGGTTTAGGGTTTAAAAAAGATTAAGTTTAGAGTTTCATGTAATGTTAAGGTTAGGGTTAGGGTTTCAAACATGTGTAAGTTTTGAGTTAGGGTTAGGTTTTCAAGTAGGGATAGCATTGGGGTTTCAAGTAGGTTTAGGGTTTCTTGTCAGTACCAGGTTATGTGTAGAACATCAAGAAGTGTGAGAGTTAGGTTTTGGGTTAGGATTAGCACTAGATTTTGAGTAGAGTTTGGGTTATGGTTATGATTAGGGTTATATTTTGGTTTTCAAGTAAGGTTACTTTTAGGGTTAGGATTAGGGACTAAAGTAGTGTTGGAATTTCTGGTTTGTCAGTTCCTAGAGAATCTTTGGCAGATGCAAGCCCTTTAATCCATCTCCTTCTGATATAGTAGTCAGAGCAATTGATGTAAGGAAATTATTTATCACGTGATAGATATAAATGTCTTGAGGGCAGAGGCCTTCATGTTTTTGGGTCATAATTATAAGCATGGCTTCCATCTCTGCTATATGGATAAGCCTGAAAAGCTCTCAGATATGTTGTACATCTGGGAAAATCTTTAATTATGTGGCAAGTCCCATTTTATCTGTTGTCAATGTGTGCTTCATAGGTGAATCCATTCTCAGTCAAACACTCCCACTGATCCCTTTAATAATTTTAATGATAAAGGCCCAACCATCTTCAGTGAAGTACCCACACAGTGGGAATCAAGGGTTTTGACTGGATGCTTTACAGAAGTATCTGCTGCATGTGCTTGGCTCTGCTGTGGATAACCTTATAATGCTGAGCACAAGGACTGGGCCTCTGTTCACCTTTCAAGTGATATAAGTCTTTATGAATCCCTCTTACTTATGAGATACCTGCTATGTAGGAGCTAGTTGGAAATCAAACATAATCTTTTCATTTTTCACAGTTCAATACACATTTTTGAAAGCAATAGTTTGACATAATATTAGTAATATTTTAATTAACAATTGTCACTTCCCCCATTTTATTTTTGTTTTTTGTTTTAATTTTTTCCTATATATGTGTATGTGGTATGAGCATATGTACATATGTGTGTTTGTGTGTTTTGAGGCACATAGAAGCCAGAGGTTGATATCAGGTCTCTTTCTTGGTCATTCTCCACCTTGTTTATTGAATCGGTGTCTCTTGCTTAAACCTCAGAGCTCTCCCTCTAATTTGTCTAGCAGTTTCCAGTTTTGGGGTGAACATCCAAACCACACACAGTTTGGGGGGGGGGTGGAAGGGACTTATTTTAAGCTTGCAGACACAGGGAAAGTTCTATCAAATGTTGGAAGAAGCTGGCTCCCATTCACAAAACCAAGCAAGGAGACACCACCAAGCAGCCAGCACCACAAGTAGGCACGGCCAGAGCTCAAACCTCTCTGCAGACATTTGGACTACACATCAGATCTGTCCCTGAACACACCTTAGGGCTGGACCCCAGTGTCCACCCCCACTGACAGCTCTTCTAGTCATGCAGTTGGATGTCACAATTACAAGCTTTAATAAAGCACGTGAGTTTATGGGAGGGCATATGTTCAATCTACACCACCAGCTTTCCTAGAAAACGCCCCCTCTACCTCCCAATTGTTGGCATTGCAGGCGTGTAGCCATGCCCACCGAGCATCTCTGTGGATGCTGAGGTCCTCATGCTTATGTGGTTAACACATTCAAATCATTTTCCAAGCCTACTTTAAAGTTATGTTCAGACAGGAATGCTTCCCTGAAGAGGAATCCACCACTGTTAATTCCTCAGTGTTTGTGTTTCAAGCCCTCAGTGTGTGTTTATGTCACTTCACTTCATGTCTGATAAAATGTCCTCCACTGGGAAATGAACTGAGGGTGCTCAGAAGACATCACCCCCATCAAATGTCCATTGTCCTGGCCACTTGTCACAGCATGTAAAACAGGGGGACATGAACTGACGGCTGCAATTATGTTAACAGTAATCAGGCAAACACTTCTCATTAAAGCTTAATTACCATCTAATCATGCAGAAAATGCAAGAAAATAGAGTTCAGCACAAAAAACTGACCTTTCCTCTTTGGTTGAATCAGCCAGGGATGAGGCTCCAATGCCTGAGACTCCAACACCAGCTCTCTTTCTCTTGAGGAAAATGGTGGGGGCAACTTTACATGGCTAGAGTTTAAAAGATTGATTTCTTCATAAACAGCGGTAGTAACTAAGGGCTCCATGGCATGTCTCCCCGATTTACTTTATTGAAAGACAATTTAATAGATGTATTTTCATTTAATAATAATTGGCTGTTTATAACACATGATGTCTGAACAGGATGGGACAGTTTTCTAGGAGAATCTATCAGAACCCAGTGGCTTGGGGAATGTGTTCCTATGCAGGGACAGTACACAGCACGTGTTCCTTATCTCTGAGTCTACTGTGCCCAGCTGCCTACTAAGAACCTTCTTTGGATTATAGAGGACAGACCACACATAGTTACGGGTCACTACTTGTGAACAACTAAAGAACAAATGAGTTGTATTCATCTTAGTTGTAAAGACACAATGTGTTCAGAGGTTAATGCAGATGAAGTTTTTAATCCTAATTTTACTAGATATTGGGATTTCAGATGTGTTTTATGCAGTGTTGGCAAGGTGAATGCTGCTGATGGTAGGTTGTGAACCTAAGTTTGTCCAGAATAAACCTTGAACCTGAAAATCAGCTTCAGATTGGGTAATTCCCGCTCTTTTCCTCGGTCCTCACCCATGCTCCATGTGATGTTTTCCTTTACCAACACGGTGCCTTCTGTGTAGAGACTATGTGTCTTTCACCTCACCTGCTACACTCATTTCTACCTGCATGCAACCATTAGTCCATTAAGCATGCTCAGCTCCAGTGAGAAAACCTGAGCTTGTTTCATATGTTTCAGACATTTGCTAAGGATTACTCCTGCAAATTGGAATGCTTCCTGCTGCCCTCATGTGCTAAGGTCAGAGAATGCTCATGGACCTACCTTCACTGTCTGCCTCCTATTTATACCTTGTGGCATTTGGTCTTCACCTTTTCTTTCTTTCCCTTGTGTATTTGTCTGCAATTCATTGTGTAGTTATTGGCTCTGGTGAAACAATGAGGGTTGCAAATGGATGGTTTATGTCTCTGTTGCAGTACTCAAAGTTCTTAGGAGCCCTCTCATAATAAGACTCTCCTTGTGATGTGAGGAATATGTGCACAATTGCATTTATGTGTTGAAGACATCAGCCACAAATAACCCTTGTTTTCATTCAGGTGGTTAAAGTACATTAGAAGCATAGGTGTGAGTGAGGCCCTTGGAAACACGTGGTATTGTTAAAAAGAACATAGCAATTCATGTGTCACCCATCCCACCCTTCACTGACTACAAGGAAAAAGTGTGTGAGTGTATGTGTGTGTGTGTAGTGTGTGCAGTGTTTGTACTCATGAATGGGTATGTGTATAATATGCATATATATTTATAATTGTAATTATAATCAAGCTCATTGGCACATAACTACATAATGACCAGAGAATCTCAAATGTATACACACACATATAATATGTGTAAAATTTTCTGGCAGGACCAAATGAACACAGTATCTGTGGCTGGGCATGACTCCTCCGTTCTCAGTCATGAAACCTCAAGCATGCAATCTGAATTCCATTAGCATCAATCTCCTGCTTAATTAGGTTAAATTATGACATAACACTCTTTTTTATTGCCACACATTTTCAACAAGCCCTGCCCACAAAGGTAAGAAGCACAATAGCACTTTGATTTATAAATCCCCTCCAAACACAGAGATTGTTATTATTTATTCTCAGTTCTAGAGGCAGACTGACTCCAGGGAAGCATTATGTGATAAGTGACTCAGTCTGCAGTTCTCAAATTAGATTTCTCCCTCTCTTTGGCCTCCTGCTTCACACCACTCAATTCAAACTGACAGCAGCAAGTTTCTCCTGACACTTGCTTGGCAGGATGGTACACAGTTGTGTGTCTCTACCTCAGAGACAGGGCAGACAGGCAGCACTTAAACATGGCTCCATGGAGCCAGATCTCTGCATCCTCCACGGTTACAGACCCCCTGGCATTGTGAGCAAGGCACTTGTTATCAATACAGAACAGGCAAGTTTACAGAATGTCTAATGGAAAATCTGTAATTATTTCCTCATCACAAGTCCGCCTTGTGTCAATAGACACATTTCTATTGTTCACAGCAGCTAGAAAGCTGAGAATCTATTTAACTGTAATTAGCAATGTGAATAAGTGTTTACCAAAGGAGGTTTTCAAAAGGAAAGATGAAATGTTTAATTCAGTTTGGATTTTACTATGAAGAAGCTAAAATCTGTATGACTGCATGAAGGATCCTGCAGTTTCATGAAAACGAAAAGAAAGTACAATTTTATGGTACTTTTAAAGTTTAATATTAGTACTTATATTAGATATAAAGTACTTTAATTTTTTTTGTTTATTTCTTTAAGAGAGAAAGAAGCAAAGAGAGAGGGAGGGAGGGAGGGAGGGAGAGAGAAAATGGGCGTGCCAGGGCCTCCAGCTGCTGCAAACGAACTCCAGATGCGTGCCCCCCCTTGTGCATCTGGCTAACGTGGGTCCTGGGGAATCGAGCCTTGAACCAGGGTCCTTGGGCTTCACAGGCAAGAGCTTAATCGCTAAGCCACCTCTCCAGCCTGATATAAACTGCTTTTAAACTAAGTTGAAATACTACTTTTAAACATCAAAAGACAAATTCTCTTGTTTTTCCAAGAAATATATATTTTATTTTATTTATTGGCATGTGTGTGTATGTGTATAGAGTATGTGTGATGTGTTGGGAGTATATATGTTGTATGAATATGTAAGGTGTTTATTTTTGACATACGGAGACCAAAATAGCTGAGTAATTTTTGTCTCATTCAGAGCATTCATATTTGCCTCATTAATGAGGAGAATTAATGAGTTCATAGCAGAGAGAAGGAGTGGACAGGGAGATACACATACAAACATCTCATAAGGAAACATGCATTCTAAGTAAAACATTAATATAACATTTATAAGAAATTGAGTTCTGTTATGCCTTATGTCATTTGTTATTTTGAGCAACCAGGACATATGGCTCTCTCAAAACAGGGAAGAGCACCCCCTTAAGCGCTTTCCCAATAACCATACTACAGCATTGTTGGTGTCATTCCTAACAGAGTAGCCATCCTCATGCGCTGGAAGGTATAGGCTATATTTAAAGGGCAGGTTATCACCTGAGAACTAAGCATGTCTGCATGTGTTGTTGATGTTGGTTTAAGTGTTTTTGCAGAGGTCATAAGCATTACATCAATTGTGGTGTGATGCCCAGGGCAGAGTTTCAGTAACTTGGGTATACAAAGCCATACATCAGCAGACACGTTGATCATCGGGTCTATACTCTGTACACCCCCCATCCCCAGATACTACAGCATGCAGGTAATCAAGCCCCTTACATAAAGTGGCACAGTATCTGAAAATATTCTTGTACATTTTCCTGAGTTCTTTACATCTCCATTATTTATTTCCAGTGTCTAATTCAAAAGCATTATATTAATAGTCATTCTGCTATATTGTTTAGGGAATAGTGATAAGAAAAAAAAAATCTATGTACCTGTGCATTACAGATACAACTTTATTTTTCTAAGAATTTTCAATTTGTGAATACAGAAACTAAAGATACTGAGGGACAATTACACTTCTATGAATTCAGCAAATATAGTTTTAAATGGTATGTAAAATATACAAGGAGAAGCCAGGTGTAGTGGTGCACTCCTTTAGCCCCAGCACCTGGGAGGCTGAGGTAGGAGTATCTCAGTGAATTACAGGCTATCCTGAGACTACATAGTGAATTCTAGGTCATCCTGGGATAGAGTAAGTCCATACCTCAATCCCCTCCCCCACAAAATGTAAAGAGAACTTTATTTACTTAAATTGATTTAACTTAAATTCCTTTTTAATAAGAACAACATTATTAAAAATTAGGTCTGGTGCTGGAGGGATGGCTCAACAGTTAATGTATTTGCCCGAATAAACAAAGAACCCAGGTTTGATTCCTTAGGACCCACATTATCCAGATGCACAGGGTGGTGCATGTGTCTGGAATTAATCTGCAGTTGCTGGAGGTACTGGCACACCCTCTCTCTCTCCCTCAATCTCCCTTTTTCTTTCTGTCAAATAAATTAATTAAAAAAGAAAAAAAAAAAGGCCTGGAGAGATAGCTTAGCAGTTAAACCACTTACCTGCAAAGACTATGGGCCTATGTTTGACTCCAGTGCCTGGGTAAACAAGATGCACAAGGTGATACAAATGTGCACAAGATAGCACATATTTGAAGCTTGATTGCAGTGTCTGGAGGCCCTTATGTGGCAATTTTCCCCACTTTATAAAAATTTACCTAGTTCCCTCTAGTAACTCTCCTACATCCTTAATACCCAATTTAATAAGAGAGGAAAAAGCCTCAAATTTGCATAAAATTGAACTATATTCTATAGAGGTCCAGGGTCAAAACTGACTATCCAGATGGAAAGAGAATTCATCACAGCTCCTTATTATGAAGAGTTCTATACAGCTTAGGAACAGTTATTAGAGGAAACTATGTAGATCTTCTACCTGCCATGATTACCCTGGCCTGTGGAGTGGTTTTGGATTCCAATGGCACATAGTAGGCAACCACTTGGAATATTCCAGGGACCCTGGAGGAAATTGAAAATATAAGTATTAGGATGGTTCCCCTTCCTACCTCAAAGAAGTGATGGGATCAATGCATTTGAAGGTATGGTTGTCTTTTTTTTGTGAAAGATGCTAGAAAGATTTAGAACAAAAATATTTCAGAGAAAAATGAGTGAAAACTATGCAATAGCACAAATCAGAATCTAAACACAGAAGATAGATGAGAGGATGTGCCATCAAGAACTTGGGTGTGATCCTAGGCTGAAAAAGCCATCTTTGCCCCAGTGGTATGACTTTGTTTGGGGGCTTTTGAATATATGAGAAATGAAGTCTATTGAGTTTACCAGGGAACTTCTAACCACAATTCATCACTAGAGGAAAATAACATGAAATTGATTTCAAAGACCCAACTGATGTATTTCCTTCAGCATGGTTTAAATTTGTCTTCATTTTCCTCCCTCAAGTCTTGTTATTTCAGTTTAAATCCAATCTGGACAACCATAGGCACTTTTAAAATTTTCATTTTATAATTACAAGGTAGTAAAGTTTGAAAGTTCATTTCCACCTGAGCAAGTCTCAGTAGTGGATTTACTTGGTAATCTCAAATAATTCTTGAAACTGTAGAAGTGACATGTGCATCCTCTCTCAACATTCAAAGGACTATTCGACTGCAATTCATGTTTTCATACAAGTGGCAAAACTTCTACTAACTACGTGGATCCAGTACTTTTGTTTACTGAGTAACACAGACTTTTTTACTTAAATGCTATTATTGTTATCACAACTGTTATTACAGATATTGAAAGGAAAACTTTGTTTTAGAAGTAGAAAAAAATCAAGGATAAATTAAACGTGTGTGTGCATGTGTGGTGTATGCAGATGTGGGTACCTGTGTGTGTGCAGCTGTGTACTCTCAGTACACATATGTGGAGGCCAGAGGAGAAGACAGAATATCAGATTCCCCAGGACCCATGTAACCCAGATGCACAAGGTAGCCCATGCTTCTGGAGTTCATTTGCAGTGGCTGGAGGCCCTGACGCACCCATTCTCTTTCTCTCTCCATTTGCCTCTTTCTATGTCTCTCAAATAAACAAATAAAGTACTTTAAAAATATGTGTATTGCCAGGCATGGTGGTGCACACCTTTAATCCTAGCACTCGAGAGGAAGAAGTAGGAGGATCACCATGAGTTCAAGGCCACCCTGAGACTCCATAGTGAATTTCATATCAGCCTTGGCTAGAGTGACACCCTACCTCAAAAAACCAAAAAATTGTGTGTGTGTGTGTGTGTGTGTGTGTGTGTGTGTGTGTGTGTGTGTGTGTATGCAGTTGGGGATGGTAGAGCATGCCTTTCATCTCAGCACTTGAAAAGCAGAGGTAGTATTATCACTGTGAGTACGAGGTCAGCCTGGAAGTTCAGAATGAGATCCAGGTCAGCCTGGGCTACATATTTAGACCCGTCTCAATAAAAATGTATGTGAAATAATAAGCAAATGGTTTGAATGTAAGAGCATATGAATGGATAAATACGCTTAAACATATCCCAAACCATCATATATTATTACTAAAGTTAATTTTAAAATATTAATCTCTAGGGAGCAGTCAAATTAAAGCATATGACAGGTCTAATTGAACTTTAAGCATAAACTTACCCTTCCACCTTAAATTGCTTGCATCAGTATTGTGTTACAGCAATGAGGAAACAGTGAGCCTGGCTGGAAGACTGCTATGGGAAGGCCTAAAACTATTGTAATTATCCAGAAAAACCAAGGAAGATAAAAACAACATTCTGGATATCCATTTCACTGCGGTGGAGGAAAGGGTGGTGACAGCCATGGTTGTTCATTGATGATGGTGTGTGAACGGCACCTTGTGCACAGTGGCTAAGACAGAGAGCTTCCTTAAATTGTTCTCATCGTGCTTCAGATACACGCCTTCCTATAATTCAGCAGAAACCCAGTGGAGGAAGCTGGCAAGCAGTTCAGACAACCCACATGACTTAGAGAAGAGGTAGAGAAGGGTAGGTGTGCCATTGCTTCTATTTTATCCTCCCAACTGGCTAATAACTCAGTTATTAGTCTCCTTAGTAAGGAGATCAGTGAGCTTCAGTGATCAGTAAGTTCTAATTACATCCCAATGAGCAGGTCTGGCCCACCACGGGGTCCTTGATGTTGGTACCAGTACACTTCCTTTCGGGAACTGGTTGTACAATCTTACTGTTCTGAGTGCTCTTCAATGTTCTGCTGGTTGGCACTCCTCCCGCTGCTTACAAGTCTCAGGCAGGCCTTTTTTTTTTTTTTCTCAATTTTATCTCTTAGCTTTTTATTTAAGTGGATATCATAGAACAAGCCACTTATGTATGTTTGAATATATAACACACTTGTATGAATTTAAATATATAACATATTCTATATGTATGTATGTGTGTGTGTATAATACATAGAATGTCTCAGAATGTACAGAACAAAACCAAAAGCCTATCAATAAATGTAGAAACTACTCAGATAGGGTGTGTGCATTGGGCTCTTTTTTTCCACTCCATCCTTTACCCATGCCAGAGCTCCTTATTTTCTTTTCTTTTTTAAAAAAATACTTTTTGTTCATTTTTTATTTATTTATTTGAGAGCAAAAGACACAGAGAGAAAGACAGATAGAGGGGGAGAGAGAGAATGGGCATGCCAGAGCTTCCAGCCACTGCAAACGAACTCCAGACACGTGCGCCCCCTTGTGCATCTGGCTAACGTGGGACCTGGGGAACCAAGCCTCGAACCGGGGTCCATAGGCTTCACAGGCGAGCGCTTAACTGCTAAGCCATCTCTCCAGCCCTATTTTCTTTTTTTTATTGACAACTTCCATGATGGTAAACAATATCTCATGGTAATCTCCTCTTCCCCCATCTCTGCGCTTTGAAACTCCACACTCCATCATATCCTCTCCCCTTGTCAGTCTCTCTTTTATTTTGATGTCATCATCTTTTCCTCCTATTATAATGGTCTTACATAGTTAATGTCAGGTTTTGTGAGGTCATGAATATCCAGGCCATTTTGTGTTTGGAGGAGCATGTTGTAAGGAGTCCTACCTTTCCTGTGGCTCTTACATTCTTTCTTCCACCTCTTCCACAATGGACCCAGAGCCATGGAAAGTGTGATAGAGATATTTTAGTGCTGAGCACTCCTCTGTCAATTCTTCTCAGCACCATGGTGCCTTCTGAGTCATTCCAAGGTCACTATCATCTGAAAATAGAAGTTCTCTAACCAAAAGTGAGAGTAGCATTAATATGTGGATATGAACATTAAGAGAAGTACTTATTGGACAGTTTGGTGAGCATAGTACATACATTTAACCAGAAAGCAGCAGAGGTTATATCCCTAGGGCTCATGACTATCCCTGTTGTAGGTTTTCAGTATCAAAGATGTATTCCCTCCCATAGAGTGGACCTCCAGTCAAATTAGAGGGTGGTTGGTTTCCCCCATAACAGACGGACCAATATTGCACCTGTTGGCTCATTTGTGCTGGCTGCATTCCAGAGCTCTTTATAGGAAATATAATTTTAGCTTTGGTCCCATAAACAGTGGATAGGAAGATAGGACTATAAATGTAAATTTGGCAGGTTGTTGGATTTTGGGTGCATTTCCTGATTTTTATTTTTATTTTTATTTATTTATTTTATTTTTTGGGTGTGTAGAATGGAGTGCATGGAAAGCTTTAGAAATGGGAGAGAGTAGCCGATCAGATATGCTCCTTGTGATGTTTGGGGTCAAGTTCTGGAATAAATACTGAGTTTTGAGGACCCCGTCTTGATTGATCTCAGGCAGCTGTTACTGCAGTGGGACTTCAGGAATGTTGATGAGAAGTGTTGTGATTGTCAGTGTCTGGTTCTAGTGTCCTCAGCCCCCTCCAACAGCCTGCAGATGCAGTGCCCACTGCACCTAACTGATAGGAAGTGCACTTCCTTCCCTCCTTCCCAAATAGATATACCTTCTTTTGTCCTTCCTTCCTTTCTTCTTTCCCTTTTTCTTTCTCTCCCTCTCTCTATTTCCTTCCTTTTCCCCTTTCCTTCCATTCCCTCTCCTCTCTTCCTTACCTGCTTGCATTCCTCCCTCCCTCCCTCCTATCCTTCTGTCATTCAGGTCATTGCTACTTTCACTAGACTGCAGTGAGCCATGGTCTGCATGCAAGACGGGCAAGTAGTTCTGGCCCACTTCTCTTAGAGTATCAATAGAGGCCACTGGTCACCACAAGGGCTCATAACTCCAGGAAATTTTCCTACTTCATTTTGTCAGAGGTTCCTTGGCTCCGGAACCATTTCATTAAATCATTTGAAGTGTGGTGTATGATTTTGTTAAAATATTGTTAAGGGGCAGATTAGAGGGGTTTGTGTGTATTGTATACTAAGTAGCAAATTTAATATTTATCATTTCATAAGTGGTTGCATTTTGCTATGATTTTGTTAGAATTTGTTCAACACAAGCATGATTAAAATGCATAGTATAGAATGTGCCCTTGGGAAAGGGAACGACTTAATTTGTTCACAATAGACATTTGGTGCATTATGTAAGTTCTGAGCACTCCATCACGAGAGGCAATATCTTACCCTGTATGTGTGGAAGACCCACTCACAATCATCTACCACCCTTGTCTATTCCTTGTAGCATCCATTGCGTCCACATGCAATGACCCTGGGATGCCACAGAATGGCACACGCTATGGTGACAGCCGTGAGCCCGGAGACACCATCACTTTCCAGTGTGACCCTGGATATCAACTTCAAGGTCAATCCAAAGTCACTTGTGTGCAGCTCAACAACAGGTTCTTCTGGCAACCAGACCCTCCTACATGCATAGGTATCTGCACTGGAATCCAGAAATACAAAGTTTTGAAGTTAACACATGCTATCATTAAAACTGCCTGGGTAATGTATTGTTTTGCAGAAATAATTCCTAGGAGATTTTTAATGGCTTTGGGCTCTCTGAAACCATAGTGAAATTCTATTACAAACCTTTATTTTATTAGGTGATATAAAGGAAGTGGTTTATTTAATACACAGTAATTGACATTTATCTAACATTTCCTATCCTTAATAATTCCTGTATAAATATAGATCAGCCAAATGCATGTGATTTAAAATTCCAGGTGGCTCAAAATTCATAACCAAATCATACCTAGTCTCATATTTTTTTAAAGTATAGAACTATGCCTTCAAGCAAAATCTATTAAAAAGTACTTTCTCTTTGAGATTTTTTCTATAGTATCAGTACATTTTAAATAGAATTGTGAAAACTAGAAATTATATTGCTTTGGGGAAAGTGAGGAAGCAAAGAGAAATTTGTTTATAAATTTCATTAAAATTTTATTGTTTGACCTTATAAAAATGATAGCAAGTGGCTTTTGCAAGATGATTTGAATAGCCATCTAAGATGATCTGTCCCAAATATGACATTAGGAAGACATTTTTATAGAAAGTAATAATCACATGTTAATACAGACTGCCCTTTATTAAAATAATATTTTATCATAAGATATCTATTTAGAGTATTTAATCTTAATTTAAAAAATTTCCACTAGAGTTTATGGTTTTGGTGAACTGTTATAGTGAGTAAGTACTTCTTCATAATCTGCTGAAAAAAGATAAACTCTTATTAATCTGTGAGAAAAGTTGGAGATATTGAAGTGATTGGCCTGTGTTTAATGGGCCTTTTTGCAACCTATGAGGTTGGGGGGGTTTGTGGAGTAAAAGATTTTGATTCCCAAATACACACTGCAGAGGCAGTCCCAATATTCTGTAGTGCTGTGGTAGGCAACTCCTTCTCTATGGCAGTTTTCTGAGGACAAATGAGGCTCCATGGCTGTGCCTATTAGTATTCACAGTCCTGCAGGGAGTGGCCCATGTTTATTTAATGTTTTCTTCCAATTGACACCACTCTTTAAGTTTTGTGAGCATAGTCATGCATTTTAGAGAATGCTCAGTCAGCAGGAGACATGTACCACTTTGCATGTTTCCCTTTCAAAATGGACTAATTACCTAGACTTGCAGCTACCATTGGCCTATTTTTAAATTAGGAAAGGCTTTTATTTTCTTCCAGTTTGTATTTTTTTTAAGCTCATGGAGCAAAGCATCAAAAAACATCTACAAGTTAATCTCTTCAAGATAATTTATCATTTTAAATACTCATTGTGAACCTGGGTCATTTTCCAATGACTCTAGATTGCTGTTTATCCATCTCTTGGTTACCTAATTTTGAGCAGCAGTAAATCAGCCAGCCCTTGGTAGAATGCATACTATCCTTGCCCCTGTGGCATACCAATTCCAAGGGAAAATCAAATCATCATCAGGCCATTCAATACTCACTTACTCACTTATTTTGGATATTAGGCCTGCCTACACTCACAGAAACTATGCAGCAGAAGGGTGGAAAATGTGTTTTTGGAAATACATGGCCATCACGTTTGCATTATGTTGTGAGTTTTAGTATTCAGATGTCAGGATTGTGCTCTCTGCATCATACATTCATAGGGACACACCTACAGATTATGGGCTAGCACCTGTATAAATTCTTCACTCAAGATTCAAGATGTTTCTCTATTATTTGAATATAATCTATGTGAATTACAGCTATTTTATTAGCTATAGTAAAACAGAGAGAGGAGAAAAAGCCTATCATCTTTATTAACTTTAGATAGTTGTTGTTCATATAAACACTAGTAAAGAAAATTCAATAGCCAGACATGGTGACACATGCCTTTAGTCCTAGCACTCAGTAGGCAGAGGTAGAAGAATAGCTATGAAGTTGAGGCCAGCCTGGGACTAAAGAGTGAGTTCTAGGTCACCCTGGGCTATAGTGATATGCTGCCTCAAACCATTCCTGTCCAAAAATAAAGAACATTTATCATTATCTTATGTCTATAATAATATGAACACACTGGGCTGGAGAGATGGCTTAGCAGTTAAGCACTTGCTTGTGAAGCCTAAGGACTCTGGTTTGAGGTTGGATTCCTCAGGACTCATATTAGCCAGATGCACAAGGGGGCGCACGTGTCTGGAGTTCATTTGCAATGGCTGGAGGCCCTGGTGAACCCATTCTATCTCTCTCTCTCTTTCTCTCATGCTATCTCTCTCTATCTGCCTCTTTCTCTGTTGCTCTTAAATAAATAAAAAATGAACAAAAATTATTAAAATAATAATATGCACACACTTTATACCAAACACATCAAAAGGTAATTCTTTCAGGATGCCTACACTATCTCACATTATCTTTGACCATGTAGCTTTTATTTTCCTGAGTCAGAAAACATAGCATATGATAGTTTTTAATCCTATCACTTAATTTGGCAGAAAACAAAGAATTCATCTTTGAATTGGAATTTAAAATAATCATGGAGCTGAACTTGTTTTTCTCCTTCTGCTTGCTGGCCAGGTGAACCTGTTCTTTGCAGATTGGCCAACCAACTTTCTCTTCCCCTAAACACTGAAGTCTTCAGTTCTCTTCTCTTTTAGTTCCCTTGCTCTTTCTCCCAACGTCACATCTATCACCTTGACACATATTTTTGGCATCTTGACGTTTACTGCTAGTTACACCAAGATCTGTTTCAGTCACTCCTTCTTTCTCTTCCTGAAGGGCCCCTGCAAACAGGCCTCCCCCACTTGACTTTTGCATCCTTGAGCAATGAAGTTTCTAGATCAGAGGCCCCTGTCTACTTTATAATTGAAATAGTATGTTCTTTCTCTCAAAAATCTACAATTTGCATTTGCTCAGCCTGCAGTCACTTTCCTCCCATCCAGACTCTACACCATGCTAAAAACCAATTCGGTGTGGAAGCTCACTTGCTGGCAGCCCTGACCTTCAGGGTGACTATCTAAAGACTAATTATCTCACTTAATGGTGAGAATGTTCAGGGTTCTGATGCAGAAATATTGGTGTGTCTCATTAAAAGCAGAAGTGCCTCTCCAAGCTGGCTAGAGGAGGGGGCTGCTCCATGCAGAAGGCTTGTGGGTGGAGATGGAGGTGTGGATGGTCTCTGACCCGTTCCTGGTGGAGTTTCATCCTCTAAATTCTAATTGCATGTAAATGTTTTTCAAGCTCTCTAATTAAAACCCAGTGAAGCCAAAATGAAGAATTCCAGCCCAAAGAGAGCACACAGGCCAAGGCAATGCTTCTTAACTCCACTCCAGCTTCACAGGGAAGGGCTCCTGGTCGTAGCTGGAATAAGACAGGGTTCCCCTCTGTTTTCTTTAAGTCAGTGTCTGAATTACATCCCTGAGCTCTTCCTTCTGGGACCACCCTGTACAAATACCCTGATTCTGCCATTTTTCATCTTCTAAACCCTGTGAGAATATGATCTTCTAGACTTTTAGGTGTCTTTTCTTTCTACTACCTCAGCAGTGCCTCCCTGTTCCATTCAGACTCCTGTGCTCAATGCTGTGAATGTCCACTATGTGGTGCAGGGAGCTGCCAGAGGTGAGAGCTAGATGATGTCCTTCACAGAGTAATTAAAAGGAAATTGTACACCAGCAGATCTAGTGCTTTCCTATTTTTGTGACTATGACTTTCCTATAGCATTATTTAAGTTTTGTTTTTTTTTTATTTTTATTGTTTTTTGGTTTTTTGATGTAGGGTCTCACTCTACCCCAGGCTGACCTGGAATTTGCTATGGAGTCTCAGGTTGGCCTTGAGCTCACGACAATCCTCTTACCTCTGCCTCTCCAGTGCTGGGATTAAAGGCGTGTGCCACCATGCCTGGCTTCAGGATTTGCTTTTGATTAGACTGTGCTTTTTTTTTTAAGCACTGGATTTGTTATAGTTATACCTTCAAACCTAACTTTACAAGGCTACTAAATGAGTTTATAAAAACAATCAATTTAATATCCATCATGGAAAACTGAGCTAGCTACCTTCTTTCACTTTATTTACATAAAAGTAATATTTTGTGGATAAACCTATGACCAATTAAGCAGTTTATCTATTTATATATTTCCTGTGTTCATGGTCAGTGAAATCTAGGAGGACTGGTAGAATTTAAATAGAGCTATATTTTATTTTTTATTATTTATTTATTTATTATTATTATTATTGTTTTTTCGAGGTCAGGTCTTACTCTAGCCCAGGCTAACCTGGAATTCATTATGGAGTCTCAGGGTAGCCTCAAACTCACAGCAATCCTCCTACCTCTGCTTCCTGAGTGCTAGGATTAAAGGCAGGCACCACCACAACTGGCTTAGAGTTGTATTTTTAAACAACTTGATGACAAGCACAGGACTGGCCATAAAGAACCTTTAAACCCAACAAGTGAGTGTAGATATTTTAAGTACATGCATTTAAACATTTACTCTGTTCTAACAACTTCCACATCATAGATGACTCAAAAGAAACCTCACCTACTTTCAGATTTGAGAGTAAAAAGGAGGTTGACCCAAGAACAATAATTAGCTATACAATCATTACATTACTAGTATAAGTGTCAGAACATGTAATTCAAAACTAATAACCACCAAGACTAATTTTTTTATTATCATATTAAATACTTTTTGTTAATAATATTCTAAACACTATGATCGAACTCAATCTTTAACAGGGAGTATTTTCACCTGTCCTCTTTCATTTTAGTCCCTAAATGTCACACAACTATCATATTTGCTTTGCTATTTTGCTATATGGGAAACAGACCAAGCCCTCTATTGTGAGAATATAATATGACATATATTCTTTCACCAACAACCATTTCCTCAATGTCTACAATGAAGAAACTGTGATTGTTACAGATGAAGACACCACAGGATAGATCTTAATGAGGCATATTTTCTAGAACACACAACATGACTTTGTAGCTGATGAAAACTGGTGAAATTATAAAACTACAGGATGATATCCAAATAGACTTTTTCTATCCAAGTCTTACATGTGTATGTCTGCACATGCATACATGTATGTAAAGTGATGGATGTAGTGGGAGTATTAAATAATCTCTTCATTTTGATTGCATAAAATTTTAACTTATTTTATTTGTGAAAGAGAAAGAGCAAGAGAGAGAATTGGTGGACAAGGTCCTGTAGTCACTGCAATAGAACTCCAGATGTGTGCACCATCTTGTGTGCATGAGCAAACTTTTGCGCATGTGTCCCCTTGTGCATCTGGCTTACATGGGTTCTGGGAAGCTGAACCTGGGTCCTTAGGCTTTTCAGACAAGTGCCTTAACTGCTAAGCCATCTCTCTATGCCTATATAATTTTTAAATTATAAAATGATATTGCATATGTCATAAGTTTGAAAATCTGCTAAACATGGGAGCTCACAACTGTAATCCCTGAACTTGGGAGGTTGAGGCAGGAGGATTAGTGTGGGTTTGAGAACAATCTGGTCTACATAGTGAGTTGCACAATAGTCTGGGCTATAGAGAAAGACCTTGTCTTAAAAAATAAGTTTAAAAATTCTTTCTAAAATGGAAAATGACAAAACTTCAACTTCAGTGACAATTACACTAAAATCATGTAATTGTCAACACACAGCTTTGAGAGCCATTTGAGAGCTTTGAGAGTCCAGATCATTGATAACAAACTTTATGCATGATGAAAAATACAACTGATCCCTTTCTAAAATGAATACCTTGATGTCTCTTGTGTATGTTGGGCATTCTTCTCTCTGCTAACTTTCCCTTTGTGTTCTGTGACAGCTGCATGTGGAGGTAACCTGACAGGCCCAGCGGGAGTCATTTTGTCTCCTAACTATCCACAGCCATACCCCCCAGGGAAGGAGTGTGACTGGAGAATAAAGGTGAACCCGGACTTTGTCATTGCCTTGATATTCAAAAGGTACATCTCGTGCAGAAAACCCATTTTAGTACTATTTTAATGTCATGCCCACCAGTTATTTCAATTATCACCATGGGGTGAACTTTTCATCAATGTAAGCCTTCCATTTTGTGTGGAGCAGATACTCCATCAGTGGTAAGGTGACAGGTCTAGAAGGACTTTGTGTTCTACTGCTATGACACATGAATTACTCTCTCATATTGTTTGGCCCACTTCACATTCCATGTGAAAGGCTCAATGTGCAGAACATGTAAAAAAGCTATGAATCTTCTATGGGCATGCTCTGTAATTTCTCACTGGTGTCTCCTGTTTCTCTAAATGCGTGATCGTTAATGCACTTCACTTCCATGGCATAACCAGTCTGACACTCCCAAGAGCACACCATTGTTATCATTAAATTGTTAGGATGTAGTAGCACTAAATCCCTCACACTTCATTTCCTGTAAGGTTTAAATTACTAGATCACAGTCCTCATGTATACTCACTCTTGCTAAACTAGATGGTAGAAGGTCAATACTGTGGTGATCTAATAAAATCAGGTCTATAACTGCTATTATTTCAATCTGAAATGTTCCCACAAACCCTTGTATTTGAATTTTGCCACCCTAATTTGAGAAATTGTGGAACCTTTAGGGCATCGAACCTTGCTGGCAGAAGTTGAGCCATCAGGTGGTTATAAGCTTGAGGGGTTATAAGACCACCCCATTTCCAGCTGTGGCTCTCCATCTTGTTCCTTGGCAGCTGAGATATGAGTGAGGCATACCACAATTTCTGACTCCCACAGAGCTGCCAGCTGCTGAACCTTCCCCAGCAAGGTCGACTATATCCATGAACTATGATCCAGAATAAATCCTCCCTTTTTTAAGTTGATTTTATCTGGCATTAGATTAAAGTGATAAAAAAAACATGAAATAACATAGTATCATACTACATAATACATAAAATTATACCTTTTTTGAGTCGGTGTCTCATTCTAGCACAGATTGACCTGGAATTCACTATGTAGTCCCATGGTGACCTCGAACTCATGGCAATCCTCCTACCTCTGCCTCCCAAGTGCTGGGATAAAAGGCTACCATGCCCAGATAAAATTACACTTTATTGCATATCAAGAACTTATGCAGTGATATACTTTGAGTTTTAACTTAAATAAATGCAATGTTTTCAAGGGTACATTGTTTCATACACTACACAGCTGACCTCTTAGCTCTTCTGCACAAAGTAGACAAACTATTTATCTCCCAGTGGCACAGTATCTTTTGAACCCACATTCAGAGCTGAGGTGTAATAAATTCCCTCACTGTCTCCAGATGTGTGCTGACTCAGCATGGTTTTAAGCATTTGTGAGTTTTGTATGTTAAGTGGTTGAAAAACCAATGTTTTCTGAATTGACTGTTGCCCATACAAGTGTTGTTGGACACAGTTCTTTGATTTTTAATGCTAAATACCAGTAACATCTTTTTTTTTTTTCATTTTCATTTATTTATTTATTTGAGAGTGTCAGACACAGAGAGAAAGACAGATAGAGGGAGAGGGAGAGAGAATGGGAGCGCCAGGGCTTCCAGCCTCTGCAAACGAACTCCAGACACGTGCGCCCCCTTGTGCATCTGGCTAACGTGGGACCTGGGGAACTGAGCCTCGAACCGGGGTTCTTAGGCTTCACAGGCAAGCGCTTAACCGCTAAGACATCTCTCTAGCCCCCAGTAACATCTTTTTTAAAGCCTGGAAGCCCATGTGATTTCAAGAGGTATGAAGTAAAGTAACAATTTAGTGCAATCAGAGCATCACCTATCTTCCACTGTTGCAGTGACCTATTAACTAAGTCCATAGAACAAGTCATTTAATGATAAATAAGACAGTTTCTAACACTGTATTTTGCACATGTCTCCAGAAAACAAAGTAGGGAATTCCCAAAATCTCATCTAATTCTCAGAATTATCCTCATCGGTCTGTATGATGGTGAGAGGTAACCAGAGTCCTGGAAGGTACCACAATGTTAACAACCCAAGCAGGCGATACCCAAGTTCATGTTGATGAAGCTCCTTTTGTGGACATCAGTGCCACAGTATATAAGGATAAGTGATCAAACATCCCCTCCAAAATATATTACTAGTGTCTGTTGACAAATCAGACCTTATGAACAAGATGTTCTTTTGTGAACAGGATGGGAGTCTGGGTTTTCAAGTAAAAGGAGAGAACTCTAGAACTGCAAGCTTGTGCACACTGTGCACTGACACAAGTCCTCAAAGCTGCTTCACGGGTTTGCACAGACCTGGGGCTGTTCTTGTTTATAGGCATGTGATGACATCATAGGTGAAAATGCTAAGCCTTAGCAAAGAAAATCATAAGTAATTTTAAATTTATCTGCAGAGTACTATGCATGGAGTATGATATGTTTAGCTACAGACTTCTGATGGAATGTATTCTCTTGTTTTCCAGTGTCTAATTATATTCCAGTGTTCAATAAGTAATCTATAATAATAATTAGCCAATCTAACTATTTAGGATGGAACACAACCAGATTCTAATGATATCCTTGAACATTACTGTGAATAAATTTATTATTCCAATAAAATTCTGGCCAATTGATGCAATTTCACTAACTTCCTAAATTAGTAACTGCAATCTTTTGTTCCTCCATATCTGACATCAACAAACTTGCAATTAACCAGATTGAGAATCTTCAAGAGCTGAATCCACAGACCTCACACGAAAAAGGGCAGCCTTGATTATTAGGAATATTAGTGTAGGGTGATTGCAGCACTGAACATAGCCTCTGGCTGTCCTAAGGACTTTTGTGTCTTCAGGATGCACTGAGCTGCTGAGGAGACATATGCTGACTCTCCAGATGAACAGAGCTCAGTAAAAAGCACATTTGGGCAATTAAAGAATTCCTGACCTGCTTGATCTTAGGGACAGATACTTCCTGCAAACAGGAGAGGAGAATGGGGGCTACCCTTTAGTCTGGTACAAAGAGATCCAACATAAAGAATAGAGAAAGAAGAACAGGGAAAGTCTGGATACCATGGTCACTTTAACACATTCTAACTAGTTAATCAATCACAATTAGGTCTTACTTAGATGGCTAGTCACTGTCAGTGACTCATATGGTATGTACAAGTGTTCAAAGCTCACAGCTACCTCAGCTTTCAATAACGGACAGAGTCAGGGTGTCCTATAAGTCTTGAGTGCTGATTGTCAGGTTTTTGGGAGTTGACTCGGTACTGATACTATAACATGGAAGAAAGAGAGAGAAACTCAGAAGGTGGGGAAAAAAGTGAGAGATTGGAATGCTGTATGTGGTAATACAATAGGAGAATGTTTGTAACTCTGTCATTTCAGGGATTGTTAATGTCAGCTGATTCCACCTCAGGAGTAGAGACCATTACATTTTAAAAGTAAAACAAACAAACAAACAAACAAAAAACTAACAAAAACACTTTAAAAACTTTCAGAAGATAGTAATACCAATTATATATACATATATATGTATACACACACACACACACACACACACACACACACACACACACACACACACACATACATATCACATAACCAAGTATCTGTAGGAATTTATTCTCCTTGAGCCTAGTTCTTTCAAATTGCAACACATTAACAAATTCATAGGTACAAGCAAGGGGTTTTCCATCCACATGATCATGACCACTATTCTTCATTTCCTGTAAACTCTCTTCATAATAGTTTTCTATTAACTGTGCTGGTTATTGTGCGGAGCACTAGCAGTTCTTATTATAATTGCTATTGTGATTTAACATTATGATTATTATTACATTTAATTCTTGATTGTCTATCAAAGTTATTATACAAAAATAAATAAAATCATTCTGTGTCCTCAAAGAATCTAAAACACAAGATAAATTTGTATCACATACATATGTATGTCCTTATAGCTTCAATATGGAGCCCAGCTATGACTTCCTTCACATCTATGAAGGAGAAGACTCCAACAGCCCTTTGATTGGAAGCTTCCAGGGTTCACAGGCCCCAGAAAGGATCGAGAGTAGTGGAAATAGCCTCTTCCTAGCTTTTCGGAGTGATGCTTCTGTGGGCTTATCGGGATTTGCCATCGAATTCAAAGGTACTGTGATGAGCTGTTCATGCATAATTGAACTCATGTTAGGACTTTTTTAGTTATTAGCAATTATTTTTGAAGTTTCTTGTATCTGTCTAAGGCATATATCATTGGCATAAGGCACTTCTCTCAGAAAATGATCCCAACATTCCAGTAGAGAAGAAATCCCAGCAACACATTTATATTTTAGCTGCAGGAATAGAAGATGAAGGGGAAATATTTTTCAAATGCATAACCATTTAGAAATAAATTATGGATTATGCAGCTAATAATTTCATGATATTTAACAATTATTTTGATACATATTTTAAGGACTTCTGACTTGTTTTCTCAAGGATATTGATTTTGTATTCATCAGGATAGCGTAGTCTTAGCTCATTATTTCCTACGGGGAAACTACACACTTCCCTCTCCTGTCTCTTTCACTCATGGGTTCTGGCATTGAGGAACACTGAGCCATGAGAAATTTCTGTCTCAGGTCTTCAGATCAGCAGCCCGTGCTTACTTTGAGATCTATGAAAAATCCAAGGAAACAGACAAACCCAACCTTTAGATTTCACTTTATAGCACATAAAAGTAAATATTATCTTTCAAATATATTTCTTTTATAAATGAAGAAAATACAAAGTATAGTGTTAATAATTACAGAATTTAAAAAAATGTCATTTCTTTTTTTTTTTTTTTTGGTTTTTCGAGGTAGGGTCTCACTCTGGTCCAGGCTGACCTGGAATTAACTCTGTCATCTCAGGGTGGCCTTGAACTCATGGCGATCCTCTTACCTCTGCCTCCTGAGTGCTGGGATTAAAGGCGTGCACCACCACGCCCGGCTGTCAAAATGTCATTTCTTTATAATGAGGGTTTATCAAACATTCAATGAAAGTATTTATACTTATTTAAACTTTTGAGTTCAAGTTTAGAAAAAATTATAAAGGAAAATAGAAGACATATTCCACCTTAGTTACCACTTCAGTAAAATTGTATTGCATTATGTGGTTCCAAGTTGAAAAGTATTTCCTATAACATATCAAAATTTGTAAATATAAGGCTCCTAATTAAAATGCACAGTAAAACTTGTAAAACTCAGCAATATCAGAAGAACGCTGTGCCTTTGGGGTAGTAACTGCTATGCTTAGGAATGTGAAAACAGGAACAGCATCTGCACATTTGCTTCTCAGCGGACAACGTCAGTATTAAGAAGGCAGCTCTGGTCTTTCCTGTGGGTACCTGGCATTCTTTCAAGCCTTCTTAGTTAAACCAAGCCAGGATCCAACAATGCATGGCACAGAAAGTGCCTTAGAGTAGCCAGAAGAAAGGGTTGCTTCTTTGGGGGATCTTTGGTTCTGAGCAGCCCACCTTTGAGTGGGGGTGTGGTTCGTCACCCACACTTTTGGAAGGTTCTCCTGTAGAGTCTGTGGGAAACCTCCCTGGGAAAGACAGAACAGTATTGTGCACCTTCCAAGTCAGGGTGACAGGCTGAGGACAGGTCATTAGGAGTGATGGGCCAGGCGTACACCAGGCCGGTCATCCAAGGCAGCCGCCACAGGGGTGCAGCACAGGCCATCCATTTGGTGTCCAGGGTAAAATATGCACAGGTATTCTTAAATGGAAAAGACAACAAAAAGCAAAACATACCATATTATGAAGGAATCTAATTAGGAAATCCAACAAGATGTAAGCAGAGAGAAACTAGTGATTTATCACCATGTATCAAGAATTGACAACTCCGTAAATGGTACAAAAATATTACATGCAGGTCAACTGAAGAAACGTGCCACCTGGACACAAATTGGTGGCACAAAGCAGAAAGCTGCATAAATGACAGTCACTGAACCACACCTGAGACTGAATAAGGTGTATAATAAAAGTTGATCAGAAAGGATGGACAGAGCTTGATGGGAAAAACAAAAACTGTTCATGTTAATGGAGCGGTAGCAGTGCTTGCAGCTTTGCTAGTGCTCAACATATTCCCTAAATAATTGAGTAAGGAAATTAAAAACTATTTATTTTAAGCAAATAAAGAACATAAAACAGACATGGTGTTCTATTCCTTGATAAAATAGAGGTTTTTTGACCTATATGTGCTTTAAGAACATTAGGAAAACATATGATAAAACATACCAGATACCATTTAAAGTATCCAAATAGGCCTTCAACAAATGATTTGAGACTCTGATCTCTATATATACCACCCCATATTCGCAGAGGGACCAAGAATAACAAATAATCATGAAATAATTAACAATAATAATAGTGATAAAGTTTTTACAGGTAAGTCAGCCTACATTCTTGACCACTGAATATAATAAATTATACTTTAGTGACTTAAATGAATTATGATGGGTTAAATATTTTCATGTTTGCATACTATAAGAATGAGTAAGAAGGACTGGAGGGATAGCTTAGCAATTAAGGCACTTTCCTGCAAAGCCAAAGGACTTAGGATTGATTCTCCAGGACCCACGTTAGCCAGATGCACAAGGGGGCACATGTGTCTGGAGTGCATTTTCAGTGGCTGGAGGCCCTGGCCAGCCCAATCATATCTTTTCTCTCCCTCTCTCTCTCCTTCTCTCTCTCTCTTTCTCCCTCTCTCTCTCTCTCCCTCTCTCTCTCCCTTTACTAAATAAATAAGTAAGTAAAACGTAAGAAAAGTTACCTTGTGTTTTCCTGAATCAATTTATGTTATATAGTTCTAAAGCCCCTCTCATAGAACTTGTCTTCATTTAACACACAGAGAAGCCAAGGGAGGCTTGTTTTGACCCAGGAAACATAATGAATGGGACCAGGATTGGAACTGACTTCAAACTAGGCTCTACTGTCAACTACCAATGTGACTCTGGCTACAAGATCATGGAACCTTCGTCCATCATGTGTGTGATTGGAGCTGATGGAAAGCCCTCCTGGGACCGTGCACTGCCCACCTGCCAGGGTATGTCTGACTCAGTTTCCCTGCACCTGTCTTCATTTTGTGCAAAATCTCAGTTTAAAGATGATCTGTTCTGGTCCACAAGGACTGGAATTCTCAGCCAGTGTGAGGTCTTCCACTCAGAAAACTAGTATGAAGTCTACAGAACTACCCTTGGTTACTAACTGTGTCTCACCATTCTTGTTAGTTCTGGACCAGGCAGTGTTTTCCTCTTACTGAAGAGTATGAGAGTTGTGCCCGATTTTTGTGTACTTTAAATCTGTAGAAAACTAACACTTTCTAGGAGGTTATGGATGGTTGGATAGATAGGTACATAAATAGATAGATAGATAGATAGATAGATAGATAGATAGATAGATAGATAGATAGATAGATAGATATAGAAGGAAGGTAGGAAGAGACAAAAGTTTATAATTTGGAAGGTTTGTGTCATTTTCACCTCAAGAATCAGTAGTTTGCAACTCTATGGACAGGATAATTTTTAAAAACAATAAAGGTCTCTAAGCATTTTTTTTTTCTTCAAGATTTTTTTTTTTCATGTCTGGAATGCTCTGCAGCTTACTTGTCGCTTGTGTCTGAGAAAGACTGTGCATGAGTGTAGTTTACCATGGGCATGAAAGTCTAAAAGCCTGCTTTGTCAGTTTATCTTGGCATGTTTATAATATTCTGTATGATCATGAGGCAAGGCTACTTGATTCTATCTCTAGAAAAAATTGTCTTTTTAGTTACGTTTGGAAAAAAATCTCAGAAAAAGTACTTGGTCAGAATGAGTTTCTTATATGTAATCATCTGTCATCATGGTCTTAGACCAGTGAGGATGTTCCACATTTTACTTACACCCCTTTTGTAAAATTTGAAATGAATTAAGAACACTTTTTATTTAGTAAAAGTATTTTCAAGATAATATACTTGGGTTTTATGATTAAACTAAAATATAGATATTCATTCTTCATACTTATTTTTAGAACTTTGACTTTTAAACTTTTGAGGGGAAAAAATGACCCAGGTGACTTCATGTAGCCAAGGTGGAAACAGTAATCTATCCACACTGGTAGATTGAGTACCCATATTCTATTGGAAACTTTCCACTTTAGAGATTAGTTTCAGAAATATCCTTCATCTAAAGTGAAAGTAACACTTCTATTTGAAATGTTAAAGTAGTCAATGTAGGTATTTTGAAAGAGTAAAATCATTGTAAATTAACATATTAGCATGGAGGCTATGGCTAGTTTAGGTAAGAGAGACCTTTACTAGTTGATCATAAAAGGGTGAAAGCTCTTAGATAGCTGTCTCTGCTATTTTCCCTTTGTTGTAAAGTATGAAGTAAATTTGCTAAGCAGCAGCTATGCAATGATTGGGGAATCTGGTGACAAATCATGAACTCTTGATAACCCAATAAAAGGGTGCCTGAACCTCAGATTCCCCACGTTCTATTCACTTTTGTTAATTGTGGAGATTATTCCATTTGTCAGTTAGGATCTCATAATTAACTTTGAGAGTGTTAAACATACTATCTTTGATTTCTGTTTTGTGAGTGCTTGACAATTGTCATATAAAGAATAAATAAACAAATGTGTATTGAATGGAGAGGGATCAGAGATGGGAGGACAGGATAGTAGGGAGGGAAAAATATACTCAAAGCACTTATGATATCAACATGGGCACAAATGTCATACTGAAGCCCATTGATTTATACAACAAAGTAGGAGCCAGTCATAATAAACAGGAAAACAAAAGAGAGGATTTTAAAAGAACCAAAACCTTCCTCACACACTGGAAACCATTCTGAATTTGAATCCACGGCATCACATTTGAGATCAGGAGTAGTATAAATGGTTTGGAAAAGGTGAGGGTGCTAGCAAGGGGTCCATCTTTACTCTCCCCAGTCCCACAGCCCTGCAGTTGAGTGGAAGAGCATGTGCTAGCCCAAAATCTGAACATGTGACTGGGGTTCAATTTGTTTTTAGTTTCATGAAGCCTGAAGAGCATCCTACCACAGGAGCCGAAATGCTTTTCTACTTTTTGTGCAAAGGAATACCAAGGTCAAAAGATGACTGGAGGGAAGTCAAGACACAACTTCAGCTGAAAGCACATATCTATACCCTACACACGAATATGTAAACACAGAGTATACCTTATGCATAAAACTATGTGCATGCATGTACACCCATGCATATAGACTCACAGTCGAACACTACCCACACAAATAGTACAGTCCACACATGGACTTGTACACACACCAGTGTTCCTTATCACACAGCTATGTTCATGCATGCTCTCCTACATTGTCACAGCTACACCTTACCCACGTAGATACAGCCTATGTGAATATATGCACATTCACAGCACAGAGTTAAATCCTGCATGCATAAACACACCCCCACACAAATATGTGAACACACAGAACTATCCCTTACACACAGACATATACAGAGAAATATACCTTATGTACTGAGATATGTGTATGCATGCATGCATGCTCACATGTACAATGACATGTTTTCACACCATACACACAGATAACTCTCCACAGAGATAGGTATGCACACCATATATCTTATCTACATAGTTGTGTACATGCATGCATACTCACACAGTAACACCCTACACATAGATATATGCACACACAACTATATTTTACATGCATAGATATGTACACATGTGTACACTCTGAGTACAGTTATGCATTATAAGCATGTAAAGAAAACTATGCTTTCCACTCACATATACAAACACCCATGAATACATATTATATAAATATACATATATTCATATATATGCACAAGACTATACTTGCACACCCAGATATGTACACACACACACACACACACACACACACGGGCATGGTGAAACAACTATGAAAAGCTGAAGTCGTGTTTGTATCTCTTAGGTGACAATGACAGCTAATATAATTAGACAGTTCTGGAACATTTGAAATTCACTGTTTGTCTTTATAACCAAGTTTATTAATAGTATTGTAGCTGTTTTCATTATTGTTAGGGCATGCCTCAAACAGGTCTTGAGAATATTGTCAGTCAGACTCCCTCCTAAGTTAGAAGCTTTGATTGACTGTGGCACATCCTAGGTTTCATGATTGTGCCCCTGACAACACGGTAGAGTCAGCATTTCCCTGGAACTTCTTGTCAGTCCACAGACAAGTGGCTGGTTGCGTGCTGGATGCTATGCTTGCAGACTCAGCCTCACAGCTCACACTTCTTGATTGTTTATGTTTCCAGCTCCATGTGGTGGCCAGTACACAGGATCAGAAGGTGTCGTTTTGTCACCAAACTACCCTCATAATTACACAGCTGGTCAAATATGTATCTATTCTATAACTGTTCCAAAGGAATTTGGTAAGAAATTGTTATTTTTTTTTTAATTCTTTGTTATATTTTTATTAATAATTTCTACTTTTTGGCAACAATAGAGTAAAATGATATGAAGAATGATGGAGACATCCCCTACAGCATCCTGTCCCTTATGATGTCAAGGGTTTCTATCTCCTGGTAGGATTCTGACCCAGACTTTGTTCTGTCCCCTCACTTCAGAAATGTCTCTGCCAGTTTCAAGTATGTGTGAGGGAGGACACCAGAGGAGTGTGGGCCAGGTGGACAGGGTATATCTCTCCAAAGCTGCAGCAGAACAGTCGTCAGACTGCATGGGCATCACTAGGTCCCAAGCACTTTGCGTGCTAAGACTCATGTAGGCAGAGGGTCCTGACAGCACCCCAGAGACTTGATGCTATTTCCTCTGCCCTGCTCCATCTGAGCCAGGCTTCCTTCCTACTGACTTCAGCCCTTGCAACTCCTAATGCTCTGTATGTAATGTCCACACGTGACCTTGTTCCTGACCAGGTCCAGTTCGTCCCTGGCACAAGGCAGACAAGCTTTCTGTTTGTTTGTTTTTAATAGTTGTGGAGGCAATTTCTATCCAAAAAATCAAAAAGCCAAGTTTTTTTTTTAATATGAAATCAATCCCTCACACAGAAAGTAAGCAGATAAAAAATAAACAGATAAAACTCCCAATACTGCGATGTATTGAAATTAAACATATAATAAAATAAATATATGATGAAAAAGATCATTTCTACATTAGTGACTATGTACTGAAGATATGATTCCAATAAATGTCTATGACTGACATATTATCTCCAGGCCTCCAAAACCTAAGAAAACTTATCTAGCCTGAAGCATATTAGCTCTTGGCCTCATCCCCAGCCTATAGGAGACAATCCCACTGGTCTAAGCACCCAACCTTTCACAGTTAATCTAGGTCTCTTATCAAGGACAAGGTTGGTACATCTTGCTGTGTCAAAAGGAGGCCATGTAACGTAAGACTTGAATAATGAGTAGAAGGAGGTGTGGAGGGAAACAGGACAAATAGACGCATATCCCAGAGAAGAAGATATCCCCTTCAAGTTCTGCAGAAGGCAGGAAGGATTTTAGTAGTGGGGACTATGTGCTGAGGCCATACTCTATAATGATACATGGTTGATTATCCTTGGAACTATTCCTGATTCCAGCTCTGTGTTGTCCAGATCCTCTGAAACCCCTGTGGAGTCATAGCCTTGGCCCTGTATCCAAAGGAACATAATTTTAGAGTGGCCTAAATGCTCAATATTTCTGCAATAACCTCACCACAAATGTGTCTTTTTATGAATATGGAACAAAAAAATATCAATCACAATGTAACACAGCTGCTATACTCTATAAAAGCAATGTTTAGTAAAACTGTGTTGGGTATCAAAAAATGCAACAATGTTTTGAGCAGAACAAAAAGCCACACCATATACTAACTCTAGATTATAATCATACAACCCGAAAGGTTTAATGCCACAAACACCATATTCTATCCAGTGAAAGCTATAGTTTAGAAAAACAATTACGTGTAGTATTTGAAGAAAATGCCTACTGTCTTACAACTCAATACTAATTCACATATTTTCTCAATATTGTAATGGTCATATCTGTTGCATCAATTTGCATATGCATGTTGATTAAATTTGAATTGTACACAGCATAGTTATGTTTGATTTGGTGAAGTGTCCATAGAGGTTGCATCACCTATAGAATAAAGAAATTTATAGGGTACAATAATGACAGCAGTTCCTGTAAAAGGATCAAGTGCTTATCAATGTGGATGTGGACTGAGGAGGCTCCCCGTGCATGAAATGGTAGAGCAACTTCTTTCACAAGCTGTACGTTCCTCACCTTCTTGTCACAGAACTAAGTCCCGACCCAGCTAACTTTACACAGAGTAAAATGACACAAACAAACTGAAAATAACCAGAATGTCTTTATAGTCTTTCAACTTAATATTGCAATTTTAAAAGAAACAATATAATCCAATTTGTTATTTAAATTAAACATAAAATTGTAATATCAGTCCTAGCAAGTACCAAAAGGACAAGAAAAAAGAAACTGTTTAATGGGTGAAAACTTAGTAAACAGAGAAAATTCTCTTCTATTCATCTTTTCCCAGAGCAGTGAAACTTTGAGGGAAAGAAAGAACATATGTGAACATGTTCTCTTTTACACTTATTGAGCATGTCTCCCCTCCCCCTCCATTCTCTAGTGGTATTTGGGCAGTTTGCATACTTCCAGACCACACTGAATGACTTGGCTGAGTTATTTGATGGAACCCACCCACAGGCCAGGCTTCTCAGCTCACTGTCTGGCTCCCATTCAGGTAAAATTTCAAACAGTTTTCTCTTTAATTCTAACAATTATTTTTAAACTCATCATTTATTCCTACTTTTATCACTTTGATGTATGAGAGATTCAATCATCTTTGAATTTGCAGGTGTGTTTAGATTTCAAGGTTTTTCTCATGTATAAAAAACACCAAACCTTATAATTTTAATTACCAACATTGTGCAAAAATAATGTACACCTCAATAAAAGTTGAATTTATCAAAGAAAGAGGAAGGGGAAAGAAAGTACTTTACATACCTTATTTTCTATTCAGTGTGTCTTATTATCCCTTGTGGAGATGAAAATGCATCAGGCTTGGTACAGGACTCAGTGGGTGACAGTACTTGCTGCACAAGTTTGAAGGACTAAGCTTGATTCCCAGTACCCATGTAAAAAGTTGGGCATGATTACACATGCCTGTAAATTCAATGCTGAGGGGTTGGACACTAGAGGATCATTGTAGCTTATTGTTTCCATAATCTAACTGAGAAATGGTGAGTTTCGGGTTCAGTACGACTCTTGTCTTAAGAAAATAAGGAAGAAGTACAATCAGTGGGTACCCAAAGTCCTTCTCTGACCTCTACCTGCTTGTGCACAGGGTATGCACAACTGTTCACACATGCCGCAGATATGAACACACATACACAAAAAAATCACTTGCCTAATGATTATAATACATTTTAGTACAATGCACAAAGCAAGAACAGAGTTTAAAAATATTTATAAAAGCAATTTGTGCAGTACATTATTATGTATTAAGCTCAAACATGTAATTTTATGATCTTAGATTTAAAAGTTCTGTGTGAAATTTCAAGTTAATTCTTATTTTCGAGAGTGTTGTGTGTTTTCTGGGGCCCTCGTATCATCTGCTTTCATTTCCAGGTGAGACGTTGCCCTTGGCAACATCAAATCAAATTCTGCTTCGATTCAGCGCTAAGAGTGGAGCATCTGCCAGAGGTTTCCACTTTGTTTACCAGGGTAAGCAGCCTTCATCCTGTATGTCATTCTGCACCTCTGACTGTGGCTACCAATGTTTTCAGGCAAGCACTGAAATTATCTGAATTGTGATATTTAAGGATATGAAGATATTTAAAAATTGATGATAAAAATATTTAATAATACATTAGGCTTTATTTTAATAAATGAAATTTCATTTTTTTCTCCAAAAACGTAGTATCTCTAAATATCTGACATAAATAAATATTGATTAAATTGCCTTTGTATAGTTCTTAACATATTGCAGTATGATGGAAAATTAATATTTTATTCAATTAAATAAACCATTTCATAATAATTGAGATCATTGTAGTTGCTCAGTGACACAGATTTAAAATACATAAAAATGTGTAGTATCACATTTTATTGTAAAAACTAACTGAAATGAAAAACTTAACAAAAACTAACACAAAATGATACTTATGCATGCATTATTTTAGCTGAATATTGCTTTAGTTTACTATGTTAAAGTAACTTTCAATACTTCTATACATTTGTAGTTATTTATATATTTGGAGCTTACTTTAATAAATTTGAGATTGTTATTAAGTTTCAGAGTGAAAAAATAAATTTTGTGGAATTGACCTTTTCCTTCATAATCATTATCCAAGTTTGGGGGAAAAATGTCATGTCACACACTTTTGGAAGTAGAAAGCAGGACAACAGATGGGAACCTGAGAATGTCCTCCTCAGACCTCAATTGTGTCCAAACATGGAAGCCATCCTTAGCCAGGTCTGGTGGCACATGCCTATAATTCCAGACATCAAGGCTGAGAGACAAGAAAATAATGAATTCTGGGGCTATATAGCAAAACCCCTTTCTCAAAAGAAAAAAAAAAAATCATAAGAGCAAACCAGTGAAGCAATCCTTAATATTTCTAAGTTCAGTTTCATTGTACTCAGAAGACTACCAATTATTCTTAATTTTCTTCTTCTCTATCAAGGTAAATTACATTTGTGATTGCATCTTTCCCTTAATGAAGACATCTTCAGAAAGCAGCCTTGCAAATATGCTTACCAAAAAGTTACAGAGAAAGTCATTTGTAACCATATCAAGTAATCGCAAAATATTTCACTATAAGAACCTTCAATTTGTTGCAATAAGACCACTGAGAGAGTAATGGATAGAGAATTAAAATGGAATCTGGCAAGGAGGAGGCAGAAGGGTTCTGAACCCTGCTAAAGAACAGTGGGTTGGATGATGGTGCTGTCATATTAGAGGTAGTTGTACTGTCCAATTTTTGCTAAAATGTAAACAACCTGTATTTTAAAAATTGGCCTTGCAAGAAAGGGATGAATGCATATGTGTATGTATTTATGTACGTGTGTGTGTTGGATTTTCGAGGTAGGGTCTCTCTTTAGCCAGGGTGACCTGAAATTGACTATGTAGCATCAGGGTGGCCATGAGTGAGCCTCCTAGCTCTGCCTCCTGAGAGCTGGGATTAAAGGCATGCACCACCATGCTCAGCCCAAAATTTATATTATCAACTCGGCTGTTTGGTTTTGGTACATCTTTTTCTCCTAAAAGAATTAATAGTAAAATTGGAAAAAGAATTCATGTTGCTTGCACCATCTGTCTTTGTAAGGAACTTTGTCTAGTTCTTGATAAGGTCTTGACCATTAATCCACTAAATAAATGAACTCTCTATCTCCTGAAAATGACTAAAATGTGATCTTCAGGTGACATGTTCTGAAAAATGATTTATTTATGTAAAGTCATATGCAATCACTAAAATGTATAAACAAACAAAAAAAAATAATAAAATGTAACAAAATTTCTAGAAGAATCCATTTTCCTTGTACCTAAGAACACACAGTGGCTCAAATATCTTTCATATTTTATAAGGTCACAATGTGCTTCCTTTTCTTGCTTTCTAAAAGAGTTATGCAAAAAGACAGTTTTTCATCAGAGTTAAATTTTAAGAAGTAATGAGTACAGAAGCCATGCCATAAATCCAGTTGGTAAACAAGAAGGAAAGTTTTCAGTCCATATAGAAAGTTAAATTGGAAATGAGTCCTTAAAAAATGGTAGTTATATTGAACACTAGAAATTATTTGAACTCTATTGTATATATATTTTTTTTGTCTGAATAGGGATTTCCTGTAAAACTTCCATCTTTGAGTTGTTAAAGCTTAGGATTGCTCAGTGACTTCTGGCTTCTGTGATTACAGGACATCTAACCTTTATCTGCAGACAGTTCTATTATAAAAACCAGAGCAGCTGGAGAGGCTAATAGAAGCCAAATCCATCAGGGTCAGGATGCAGAAATGTGCATGTGACTCCAGTGTGCATGATTCCCCCACCCCCACCCAGGACTGAGTCCAGTGGATAACGTGGAGCTATAAGTAGCAAAGATTTCACCATGTTCTAAACTTATGAAGAAAAGTACTTTGATTTTATTTATTTTTAATATTTGTATTCATTTGAAGTAGCAAAAGGGAAACAGAGAAAGAAAGGGAGAATGGACACCCCTTGCTGCTGAAAATGAACTTCAGAGTCATGCATCGCTTTGTGCATCTGGCTTATCATGGATCCTAGGGAATCAAACCAGTCCAGTAGGCTTTGCAAGCAAGCATTTAACCAATAAGTCACCTTCCCAGACCCTTGATTTTCTGGGGTTTCTTGATTTTGAAAAAAATTATCTAAGTGCCAGGTTTCCTTACAGCATGTTTATGCATCCATTGTTTTGGATTTGGGTTAATTATCCCCGCTCCACCCTATCTCTCCATTCCTATGTCCCACTTCCCTGCCACATACCTTCTTGCTCCAAGATTTCCCCTTCCTCTAATATGTCATATGTTCCGTTGCCTTACCCACACCCCTTCCTTAAAACTCTTTTCTTCAGTTTTATGGTACCCCTCCTAGTTGCCTCACCCTTACCCACATTTCCCCCACCTAAATACACATATTGAACATTTAGAAGCTAATAACTGCAAGCTAACGGAGGCTTTTGAATTAAGAATCCTAAAGAACCTCAGTATTGGCTGAGATTCTTTCCCATGTTCCATGAGGGTAGAAGGCTGCTGTTTGAGAGTCTGTGGGCAGGGGAAATGTAACTGAGGAAATATAGCCTATAGCCAACCCCAAGGACCCTGGTGATTGGGCTGGGGTCAGGGACTTGGCCACACTGTTGAAAGTGGGGAACAACTCAGCGGTGTCCAGTCACATGAGGAAGGTGTGGAGGCTGAGGGACATTGTCTTATGCCAGGAGCACATGAAAGTATAACCGAGAACTCCAGCCCTGTACAACTTCAGTTTAGGCATCACTACCCAGGCCAACTCTTAGCTGCTCCAAGTCTCAGGAATCAAGAAGTAAAGTCCCATGAGAATCCATTCTGGGAGAAATTCTAACTGCTCCCTTCCTGAAGGGTGAGAACATCTAGAAGGCTGTATTGGTCTTTGTCTAAAGAGTCACATTATTCCTGCTTAAGCACATATCCCTAAAGATGTGTGAAATGAAATTCTTTTCAATGCTGAACATGTTTAGCCTGGTCATTCCTCTGTGGACATGAAACATGATTCTTTTACCTAGTTCATGGCTCCTCAAAATTCCTTGAGTGGTCATTCTCAAGAGGACTCCATCAGCCTCCCACACCTTGATGGACTCCTGATCTTATTACTACTCACCATCAGCTGACAAAGGCTGAAACGATTATATGTGGTTGTACAGCTTTCTGAGAAAGCATATGAGATCCAAGACCAACATACCCTTAGGTCAACTCAAATGCCAAAATTCACACTTGCCATTTATTTTTAAGCCCCTCTACTGATTATAATCAACATTAGAAGAGACTTCTGATTCTATTCTGTAATGTCACCTATTTGTGTTTATAAACTTTATTTTGCCCCAAAGTCCATTCTTCTGAATACCAAGTAAATCTATGCATGACAGAGGCCAACGTCAGGGATCAAGCACTCTTCTGCCCTTCCCTGCTTACTGTGGGGCACATGACACCTGAGGGCAAGAGAGAAAGGCAGCTTGTACCAATTCTCTTTCACCCTCTGTCTGCTACATCTGATGAATTGTATCTAAACTATACTTGATGGCTGAGTTTTTTCGTCAGTATGCTGCTTATTTTATTTTTCTTCTACTTATGAGTGGTCATTTCCACAAGCCACTCAATGCTTCTTTCAGCTTCTCAATAACTTATTCATCCAATCATTCTCTGAATGGTGTATATGCATGGCTGGGGCTATAGTCTATCATCACTGTAATAGACCCAGAGAGGATCATCCAGCCTAGGTTTCAGCACAGCTGTGTGGCATGAGGCAGCCACTGTGCTGCCACCTGCCTTTCCTGACCTTATTCCTTACTTACTTTTTCCAGGGCCAGTTTAAATTTTGTTTCACTACAAAGTGAAACTTGCACTGGGAGGCAAAGTCATTATACTGGAGAACTGATCTCCAGTGCTGTCAAAAGACCCATGTGGAGGCAGTGACAGAAAGACTAGCTGAGATGAGCTCAGAACAATGTCTGATCTCAACATGTAACCAAGGCCAGGGTTCCAGGATATAGCTTTCTCACCCCCTCGAACTCTGACTTTCTAATTTCTAAAACACTTAAAATGTGTCTTTCTTTGCTCACCAAACTTCCTCTTCCAAGAAATCTCCTCCATAATTATGTTTCAACACAAGTGTTGTTTGCTGAGATCCTTTGAAAATAGACAAGTGTGAGATTCTCAAAGATAATTTTGTAGTGATTTTTGTGTGTTACCTGAGGCATCTCTGAAGGTTTGGGAACTTAAGATGATACTGATTGCCTAGAATTTTACAAGTGACAGATGTTGGCATTAAAAGTCCTTACAAAGGTGTAACTTTTGCTATAAATTGTGGGTGTTTCCCAAGTAATATTAAAGTAGAAATATTGATGATATTCATTTTCTTAAAAAATTGATATAATCATGGAATCCCCCACTTGGGTCTTAGTCTTTATTTCCATTATGGTATTTTCAGCTGCAGCAATATACTCAGACATACAAATATCATGAGAGCAATATTCAGCAATGTTGTGTTATCCTGGAGTATGATAATTATTCTGTATTTCTACAAGGTCATGTAAAGGATAATTTCTAATACATCATTAACTTTTCAATTATAGCAGTTAGATAGCTACCATGTTCTTAATTTTTTTCTTGAATTAGTAAATATTTTGACACCAAATTGAAACCCACTTTAATAGAAATTATCTGACTTTATTCTCATGGACTCACTTTTATAGCAACAATTTCCTGAACCTGATTTGCCTTCATTTAGTTCCAACTGGAAATAGAGGTGTGTTTGGAAGGCAGTCGGACCTCAGAGGGTTACTTTAAAGGAATTTTGGTCATCAGTGCATTCTCCCCCAGGGCTGCAATTTGAGTGAAGAACTACAAAAGCCATGGCTGGAAATGTGACTCAGTTGGTAGATTGCTAGCCTAGCATGCATGAAGCCTGGTGTTTAATCCCAACCATGGCATAAACAAGGTGTGGTGGTACACACCTGTCATCTCAGCACTCTTGGGCTAGAATCAGGAGTTCAAAGTCATCCTCAACTACATAGAAATTTTGATGCCAGCCTGGCTACATGAGATCTTATACCAACATTAGGGAAGAAAGAAAGAAGAAAGAAAGAAAGAAAGAAAGAAAGAAAGAAAGAAAGAAAGAAAGAAAGAAAGAAAGAAAGAAAGAAGAGAAGAGAAGAGAAGAGAAGAGAAGAGAAGAGAAGAGAAGAGAAGAGAAGAGAAGAGAAGAGAAGAGAAGAGAAGAGAAGAGAAGAGAAGAGAAGAGAAGAGAAGAGAAGAGAAGAGAGAGAAGAGAAGAGAAGAGAAGAGAAGAGAAGAGAAGAAGCAAGGAAGGAAGGATGGAAGGAAGAAAGGAAGGGAGGGAGAGAAGGAAAAAAGGAAGGGAAGGAAGAGGGAGGGTAGGCAGGAGGAAGTGGAAAGATTGAAGGTGGGTGGAGGAAGGAAGGAAAGAAAGGAAAGAAAAGAAAACAAACGATACAAGGATTGAGGAGAGTTAATTCTGGAAACAGGCCCCATATATTATCTCTGATGGCAGAAGTCAAAGAAACATCAAAGGGTGTAATTATGTTCAGAGTTACTTTGCGTGACTAACTTCCTTGTACCACCTAAAGTATTTCACCCCTTTTTCCCAATGCCTTTTAAAAGATGGGGAAATCTTCCACAGGTGGTAATTTCTCACAGACAGCAAATGTCAATGTCTTACACCCTACCTTGCATGGAGACTCACATGTCCATGTCCATCACTGAAGGGCCATCAGGCACGTTCAATATCTCACTGACTTGTGTGTTTACTTCCTGCCATAAGGACCTGGAGAGCTTCAAAATAGGGAGCCAGGAGGGCATGGAATGGGGCTTGGGCTCTGTGAGGTGACTCAGGGAAAAGAAGTAACAATGTGACTCTACTCTCAGGGTTACCATGTTCTTCATATTCATGTAGGCAGTGAACAGGTCAGAGCAGGGTCAACACTAACAAGGGGAAGAAGCCCCACTCATGTTACACAAGAGGAGTGATCCTTTTGTGGTTCGCATGGGACTGCCAGTGTTACTTGTGATCAGTGAATGTGCACAGCCATCCCGAGGTAGCTGCCTGATCTCATTTCAGTGCCAGACCATTGATGATTCAGAGCTCTCCCTCCTCCACTGTTCAGAGGGACATTTCCACTGGATGGAATATTGGAATGTTCTATTGAAATTTATTATTTCCTACTTGATCTGCTCCCTCCCTTTTCTGTTTCCAAGGCACACTGAATACATTCCATATGACAGTTCTATTATCCATCCTTCCCCGTACTGAATGTTCTATGGTCATTGTGGGAAGGCTGCCATTTCCCTCCTTCCCTTTTCATGAAGTCCTGTGAGGAGTGCAATGAATACAGTGATGGTCAGGATTCTTTCACCAGTTCTGCTCCTGGCCCTATAGTCTTCACTGCTCTCCTATCCCTTATTATCAAACCTCAGTGGGATTTCTTCTCATAGGCATAACTGGTCCAAATGCTGGCTGTGGAGAAGATCTTCCTTTCCTGAGACAGTGTCTGTGCTGGAAGAATGAATAGTTTGATTTAACATTTTCCTTATTGAAATCTGGGGCCCTATCTCAAAAGCTTGCTTCTAGGTACTAACATTTGTCCACATTTAGAGAAAATGCCATAATATAGAAGTAAATAGAAGAATATAGACTTACATTTTTGTACAGAACTTGGAAGAAAGATGTTCTCTTTGTCTCTGACTTGATCATAGCTGAGGAATAACTTGCTGAGATGATGAATCAAAAATCAGAAAGGATGCACATTTGCTAGACGAATCTTCCCCAGGCCTCAGGATTCCTTATGTGGCATCTGAACTGCCAACATGGAATCCTAGGAGAATCCTAATTCCTGAAGTTCTAAATTGTTATGTTTTTAGTACCCAGTTAATAAATTTTTAATCTCATGGCAGAAAATTGTACTGTATTCTTTGTGCTTCAGGCAGAAGCAGATGTTTGAAAAATCCCATGGACATTTGTGAATAAATGCCCTATGGAAAATTCCATATTACAATGGGCCTAATTAATGCATGACTTTGCCACATGACAATGGTCTGGTTGCCCTGGGCCTGAGCAGCAAGGAATCAGGGTGTGTTTCTGCACTGTCTGCAGTCCTCTGTGCCTTGGGACAATTTCCATGAGGTGCAGGCTCTGCACTTGTGTGATGTAACATACACATCTGCTGATGGACAATTAGTTTGCTCCATATCTTGGCCATAGTGAGTTGTGGTCTTTTTGAAGATGCTGAATTCATTCTACTGGATAAATATCCACAAATGCAGTGTTTTGATTACATGCTGGTTCTAAGTTTATCTTTATTATTAAACTACAGTGGAATGTAAATCCTCCCAACAGACTCATATCATTGAGGAAAGCCCACATTGTTAGTCATCTGCTTATGATAACTAGCACGATCATCTGGGTGTTTAATTAATTTAAAGGACTTGAATGTCAATCAACCATCACATGGTGCTAATTTCCCTTCTGTTCCATTTTCCCATCTGACTGAGAACTTGTGGTGGTCCCCATGGCTTATACAGGATGACATGCAGATATGGAAGAGGAGCTTGAATGGGTGGGTCCCTGAATAAAGTGTTGAAGTTTTAGTTTCTATACCATGCCCATATCATTAGACACAGCCTTTCCTAAGAGAGTACCCTGTGTCCTGATGAAGACTCCATGGCTGTGTTGTGTGCTTCTCCCATAGCGGTTCCACGCACCAGTGACACCCAGTGCAGCTCCGTTCCAGAGCCCAGATATGGAAGGAGGATTGGTTCTGAGTTTTCAGCAGGCTCTATTGTGAGATTTGAGTGCAATCCTGGATACCTGCTTCAAGGCTCCACAGCCATTCGTTGTCAGTCTGTGCCCAATGCTTTAGCCCAGTGGAACGACACCATCCCAAGCTGTGTAGGTGAGTGGGTCCCTGAGCTGTGAAGCCTACTGCTTGGGGATGTGTCAGAAGCTACCAACAGGATCAAATGTGCAGCTGGCAGTCTTCATGAATGACCTTGCTCTTGACTTGCATGAAAAACATTCAATGTTATAAGAGATAACCAAGTGGCAAACAAACCTTTGAATAAGTGTTTCGTAAAAATCATAAGTTAGTAAGGATGAAGCACATTTTCCTTATTGATATTAATAAGTCTGCCATCAACTTTGATGTACTGTACATACAACATAATTTTACTTTCAGATAATCATAAGAATATTGATTTATTTACCACTTTATAATGCCCTTTTAATGCATGTTTGCTGGTGAATGCTTATGGAAATAAAAATGCTGTCTTTAGTCTTAGCTTATTTGCTGTAATTTGGGGAAGACGTTAATGCAGTGATGATTGACACTTGAATTCATTTCTATATTTGAAGTGTCTCTTATCCTTCAGATTTCTTGTAAATTCCATCTGTTAACCTGTGGAATTTCATGTTAGGAGAAGGAAAAGAACCTTCCACACATATCCTTATAGGGATCAGATAAAACATTCTAAACAGAATTCACTTCAAAGATGCCACTTTTATTTCCAGTCCCTTCTCAGAAAATTGCAAAGTTTTATATTCAGACTCAAGGTCTGAGCTCGGTAGTATAACAGTTGGCAATCATTGATACTGTCGATTTGAAAGTGTAGAGATTGGATTAGACACTGACTACAAATGCCAGTTAAGGTCTCACAGCGCAGGAAAAGTTCTCTTACTATCTGATCACAGATAAGGGAGAGGAGCACCAAGTTAATGGCCTTACTGCACTTTTCTGTAACTTAATATGGTTCTGTCTTCAGTTCCCTGCAGTGGTAACTTCACTCAGCGGAGAGGGACCATTTTGTCTCCTGGCTACCCTGAGCCCTACGGCAACAACTTGAACTGTGTGTGGAAGATCATAGTGACAGAGGGGTCAGGGATTCAGGTAAGTCCTCAAGTCCAGAAGTATTAAAACGGCTCGCTTCCTCTTTTACTTTCTTCTTCCTCCCTCCATCCCTGTCTTCCTTCATTGTTTCCTTCTTTCCCTCTTCTCTGTCATTTTCCTCCCTCCTTAACTTTTGCCAGTCTGCCTTTGCTTTCTTACTCCTTTCCATCGTTTGTTGCCTCCTTCTCCCTGTTTTTCTCTTCCCCCTCCTCTCTGTCCCTCTCTTACTCTTTATCCTTGATTATTTTGTTTCATTTTTACTTTTTCCACTTTGTTTATTATCATTGGTCTTCATATTAACATACAGCCTAATGAACTTTGTTATGACATTTTCTTATTCCCTTCCCCCATCCTCCCTTTTCTCCCAACCCTCTTCTTGCCATCCCTCCACAACTGTCCCTTAACTCTTCATGTCACATGTATGCAGGTCATAATTTACTTCTCTTAGTATTTGTATAAAATGTTTCTAATGATGTTCCTACACTTGTAATAAAATAATTAATTTTTAGAGTAAAAACAATCATATCATTTGTGGAGATTTTTGCTGTTCCCACTATGCACCCATTTCTTTGTTTTCAATGTGCATTTATTCTAATGATAAAGGAGCCATTGGAATAGGGAAAGTTGTTTAAAGCAAGAATACACTAACTTTACACTGTGGCTTTGCAGATTCAAGTGATCAGCTTTGCCACGGAGCAGAACTGGGACTCTTTAGAGATCCATGATGGTGGGGACATGCAGGCGCCAAAGCTGGGAAGCTTCTCAGGTAAGATGGACCTGACTCCAGTTGCTTTGTTTTGACCTGTGAATCAGAATCAGAGGCCAAAGCAGACAAGAATCAGCAAACAGGCCGTGTACAGTGTTCTACACCTCTTCTGACACCGTAGTCTTTCCCCAGTGCCAAAGGTCCAAGAGTGAGGCTGCAGAGTCAGGGCACAGGAAGGAGACTGTGGGGACTTAGGCGGGAGGCCTTGTGAAGATGTCAGGGAGCTGCCCAGTTAGAGGAGGTATTCTGAGCACTGGAACACCAAGGCTATCTCTGTGTGTCACATCGGCTCTGCACACTTGAAAACAACACTACAAGCTATGTTCTGTGGTGTCCCTTGTTTTTACAAATGCTCAGCAAAGATTCAGATTTAGCCTAGTCCCAGGTAACATGGGAAATGTCATGTGCTCATCCTTCCTGCAAGGTAGGCTTGGGTTTTTTGTTAAAACAGAATAATTTCTTTTCAATTCTAATTTCCCTCACTAGGTGAGAATGGAGGGTGTGTAGTCTTTTCACCATGTCTGCCAAAAGCTTACTTTTTAATCACCTTAAATGATTCAGGTATCTTGTCTCTGGCTTTCAGTGGCAAAAACATATTTGTGCACAACCATATCATGTAGGGATTGGCCAGTATAGTACCAACCACTTCCTGTTACTTATCACCCACCAACTGTCTTTGACATATGGCCTTTTATAGCTTTGGGAATTTTATTGAAAATTAGCATTACTATCCAAGCTTGATCTCCAGTTTCCCTCTATATACTACTAAAGCCTTGATGATGTCCCCAGCCAGTTGTCTCTGGTCACAGTCCCATTAGTCTGGGATTTTCAATAAGCTTAGTATATATAAGCACCACTGATAGGAATAAAATATGCCTGTGTTCTGACAACATTACCTACAAAATATAAAAATATGTATAGGAGCCATTTTTCGTGTGTATCGTGCTGCGTGTGTGTGTATAGATGTTTGTGTGTGACACACATGTGTGTTCATGTGTGAGTACGGGAGGCCAGAGGCTGTCCTGATTGCTCTCTGCCTCCTTTATTGAGAAACAGTCTCACTTTAACTCAGAGCTTGCCAACTTGGCTAAACCAGCTACCTAACTTCCTCAGGAATCCAGCCTCTGTCTCCCAAGTGTTGATATTACAGGTGGGCCACCACACCCACCTAGCATTTACATTGGCACTGAGGGTCTGAGCCCAGTTTCTCACACTTTCATATCAAGCAGTTTTCCCACTGAGCTACATCCTCAGTCCCAGCAGCCAAAATTTACTTTAATTCTAGTCATTACATTAGGTATGTAAGCAATAGTGCCAGTGGATTTTGGGCGTTGTAGGAGGCCTATACTGTCCTGTTCCAGGATGTGTGTGTGAGAGAGAGAAGTGAAAATATCATGAATGATGAGTTGAACAGTCACACAAGAGAGAGAGAAAGAGAGACTAAGAGAGAGAGAGAGAGAAAGAGAGAGATGGATGGATGCTGTGGGTATAAGCGCCACAGAATTCAAGGCTCATATCTACGTCACTACTCTACTTAAAAATACTAATGAAACAATATCACACAGCCTGTGAACATCAGACAGTAGTCACCAGAGCATGACAGTAACAATAATCCTTTCACTTGAGTTTCTGAAGTTAGCCATGAGACAATGTCTTTGTGTCTACATTTGTCAGAGACCATTGCAGTGTAATTCTGACATCATTTCCTGGGTAGGTTTGGATTTTACAGGCTGAAGACATGCCTCTCATCAGACCCCTCCACACCCCACTGGCAAATTGAGTCTTTGCAGGATACCTGCAATAATGAAGACTGGCTGTATCCAGGAGATGTCACACCCCTCAATTTTGATGGCCTTCTAAACTCGCTCACAGTGCTCCAAAAGCACACAATACTGTTGGCTATGTTGTACAGGACAAAAGTCAGGACCAGCCAAGCAGAAAAACTCTGAGGGTGACAGTGGGAAGTGTACCAAGCAGGGAAGCTTTATATTCTCAGAAAATGTTACCTTTTAGGCATATTGGTGCATCTCACCGTCAAAGAAGATCCCTTGAACTTTGGTGTCTACTTTGTATTGGGTTTTCATTACATAGGCATCTGATTGGGTTATTGGCTGCAAATAGAAACTCACTTTCCAGCTATCTTCTTCTCCCAGACATTGGGAGTCAGGGATGGTATCACATTGCTCAGCCAACCCTTTGCCACATGGTTGATCTGCCCAGTGTGGCCAGCTGCCACCAGAGTTACAATATAATGCTAACTGTGGTGACCACAACCCCAGTGGTCTGTGGCTCTGCCATGTATCACCAGAACTACACTGTGAAGTGGAAAATGCCCCAAGTTTAAAGTTTCTTTCCTAGAGGCCTGACATAAAGATCACACAGCCACTTATTAGCAAGGTGAGCTGAATTTAAACCAATACTTTGGTTATTTTTATTCTCTTCAGTTGTCAAATATATAAGGAACAAAAAATATTGGAAAAACTTAATGAAATATTGAGAAAACACAGGTGAAGATACAAGTACTTTTCTTGTAACTTTATTCATTTTTATATTTGTTTTTCATCACAGTATCTTATGATACATGGAAGCTGAAATGATTGTTTTGTGACAGGTAGATGATATTCAGTTATCTAAATCTGAAGCACTTCTGAGCTATAGCTGGGACAGTTATATTCTTTTCTAAAATATAAATAGGAAAATTTGCAGAGTGTATCTGTGTTTGAATCAAGAAATTATTCTTACAAAAATAAGTGTGGAGCTTGTAACTTGTTGCTTTCAACTTAATACTAGAAAATGAAAAAGTAAAAACATTTCAGAAAATAAATATTAACTAAAATAAAACCATAAGTAAACCAGTGTCAAATACTATCAAAATTTTAAACATTAAAAAATAAATAAATAAAAATAAAAAATAAAAAAATAAAATCTAGAAGATGCAAATATAATCATAAATGATGTGACTAGACTCTAACAATATAAACAAAGCTTACTTTTTGTAATAAATTTTCTGTCCAATTAAAAGTCAAGTTGAAAAAATGCTTCTAAATTTACATAAATTGAATGTGTTTGTATTAAATCCTTATTCTTAGGGTACATCATAGCAGATAGGACAATTTGTAAAGTTTAACAGACTTCTCATATTCCATTCCTTAACTTTCAGGAGTGGATTTATTTTGGGACATCCTGCAGATGTTTGAAATGTGTGTGACTTGCAGTTTTCTAAACTACTTTCAAGTTCAGGGATCATAGTGTGTGCATAAGCCATACCAACTGCCCACCAGCCTGTTGGCAGCAGAAATTTATCCTTGCCAACTATGCAGCCCAGAGAGGAAATGAAAGCCAGGGCATTCTGGTGAACCTGGGATATTTTAGGCCTGTAGCTTTGTATAAATCAAGCCTCAAATTGCATGTATAATTGAAAAATATAGTCAAGGGAACTGAATGTAAGCTCTTTGGACACGTGATGGTATAAACTGTGGGCAGGGAGAAGCATAAGCACTCAGAATTTCTGTCTCATAGTTTTGGGTAGAACTTTCTGGTAACTGCTTTTACTCATTGTTCCCCAAGTGAAGGGGACCTACCTTTCTTATGGACAAGGATCTCACTTTGATTGAATTGGGTATTTAATGGCCCTAGCCACTGTGTGAAGGGTGGGCATCCCAGCACTTAAGAGGCCAAAGTAGGATGGTCACTGAGTTTAAGGTGAGCCTGGGACTACAGAGTGAATTCCCTGAGCTATGAAGATAACCTACCTTGAAAAAACAAAATATCAAATAAAATACTATCTACTCATCTCTTCTTCTCTGAATGTACCAAAGAGAACCTCTGCCTTTTCTCATATATGCTCTAGCTGATTACAAGTCTGAGAGGCTTTCTGTCTTTGTTGTTGACACTTTCTTGGTAAATCAGTTTGAAGTAATCTTTATAGATCCCACCCTGTCTTCTGTCTCTGCCACATACTCATGTTTGTGGGCTCTAGGTCTAACAGAGGGGAGGGACAGCAAGGCATGCAGTGTCCCTGGGCTGGTTATCCCCTACACAGGTGATCAGAAGCCTGGCATATTTTACTTTGAGGGATCCATGATGTTTGTACCAGTTTAAAAGGCAGGACTTCATTTATGCTGGCTGTGGGACTTAATCTGGACCAGACCCATAGTTCTGGGACCAATGGGTATTTCTGTAGATAATAGAATCTCTTCATGGTCTAAGTTAGTTTTGTTAAGGGTAGAATGGATTTTTTGATATCATGCTAGTCAACTTTCTTTTTCCAATATAAATTTGAAGGGGAGTGTTTGGCACCCCTAGAGACAAATTAAGGCTGTCAGGCAAGGTGGCAGCTGTGAAACTAATGATAAAGGAAGCTCTTTAAAAGTGCACTTAGGATGATGAAAATGTAATTTCTCTGTATCAGAAGAAATGGTTACAACAGTGAAATGAGTAAATCCAGAACCCCTGGGTAGATAGGATTGTATCAGAACCATATTGGTATATATGCAAGGTTTAATATATATAGCTATAACTTTATACAAAAAAAAAGTTTGTGTGTGTGTATTGAACTTCCTTCCTATGACTTGTGAGAGGTATAGAAGAGTGAAAGCCCAGTACAACAAGCCCATCTAGGACTCAATTTATTTATTTATTTTTGTTTTTAAACATCACTCTAACTCCCATTCTCCTCTTAAAAGAATAAGTATTTCTTAATTCCAAAACTGTGGTAAGAACAGATATGTATTATTAACCATTTTCTGTAACATAGGTATACATGAATTCTTACTGACATTAGTAGATGAATTAATAGCTTGAGGAAAAGATCAAAAACACAGTGTCCCATGGGGGTCACTCCTGGATCATACATGGAAAAGGATGATGGAGTTAGAATACCATAGCTGGAAAGATTAATAATGATAGTATTAACAAAGTCTGTTTGGAGCCTCATAGATAACGTGAGGGTGAGACTCAGGACTTCCATGTCACAGTGCACAAAAAATCCATATTAATTGCAAAATAGAAAGCAGTAGCTTCAGGGTAGAGATCTGGCATAGCACCCTTTGCCAAGTGATGCTAGACCTCAGGCATGTGCTAGTGAGTTTTCTAAGTAAGAGAAAGACATCAAACAAAGTATGATCTGCCACCACTTTGTATCCTCTGTTTTGCACCTGACTTGACTCAATGAGACTGACCATGAACATCCTGCACAATAACTAACCAGAGTGGGTTCATGCTATGAGATCCCCCACCCCATGACCTGGCACAGAGAACATCCTCTAGCCCTATAGCCACACAGAAATGCTGTCAGGCGAGCTGTTCCAGAGAAACAGTGCCCCACCAATATCCTTGCCCCCAAATGCATGAATGAAGTCAACTTGAACATTATTCCACAAAACCTGGTTTGTATTTTTTTTTCTAAAAGTATTGAGACTAAAAGGTAAACACCAAGACCCCTTTGAAAAGTACTGGGACTCTGAGTATACAACTGTGAAGTTCTGAGTGTCATAACCACAGTCCTTCACTATGGAAGCTCTTACTGGCAGATGTTTGAAATTTAAATGAGGTCCAGAGCACAGATGGCAGAGATGAACCCATGTTTATTCTGAAATTGAAAACTGTTGTATTTTAAGAAAGGTACTAAACTTTTTTGAGAAATGAGTCACCATGTATGCAGGTTATTCACAAAAAAAGTACATAATAAAATACTTCTAAAACATTTAAACATTGTTGGTAGATATATGAGTACTGTGGATAGAGATATATCTAATTATGTAGCATTTATAGGGAAGCTGATTCATTAGAATGTCTACCCTGATATTACAAATTTTCATTAAGTTAGAAATCAGTCAATTCTTTTAGAATAATATCATTAAAATAGCTGTGTGGAAGAAAAATGGCACATCAGCCAAAAAGTTTGAATGTTACTGCCTGTGTGATACCTGAAAATATTTGTGAAACAGATACTAATCACATTTAAGTTAACTGTTGAATAGAAACAAACAAGAATGAATAGTCATAGGAAGAAAATATTTCAGGGAAAATATGATTGACATCTTTAATAAAATCAATGTTTGGATTTTTCATTTCCACTTCAGCAAGGATATGTATGTTGATCTTTTTTGTAAGTCATTGAAAATTCATTTTGGAAGGAGGCAGGTTATAAATTATAAATGAGTAAAATTGAGCAAACTGCATACAAATTTGTAGCTGACAGTCAGTGTTAAAGGGAAGTGAATATCCATATGCTGAGAGTAGACTCTGCAGGGACAACAATAAAATGTTGCTGTTTTCTTTGTTATATGTCATTCTATCTAGGTCACAGTCAAACAGCGGGATCAGAAATGTTCTGCTTGTGGCAATGTTTTTTAAAAGAATTGCTGAACTGCATTTTGTGGGGTGGGAATCAGCTTGGTAATATCCACTATGAGAAAAGCCCCGAGTGGAAGCCCATTGCATGGGAGTTGCAGGGCCGAACCTCTGTCTAGAGGTGGCTGCTGACCTTCATGCTTTAGAGAACACTGGGTACCTAGATTTCATGACTGCCTTTCACCAATTTATTTGTAGCAACTGTTTCTAAAAAGGGCATGATAATTCACATATGCATAATGTTCATGTACATAGCTTCTTACTATACACTTGTAAGAAACCATTATCTTTATTTTGTAGAATTAAAAAGCATCCGACCTTGATTAATGATATGAGGTAATCACATCTATATTTGTCTTAGAGCCTGCACTGGAAGCAGGACTTACACTGCTACAGCTATGAAGGAGAACTATAACAGTTACCTTCTAGTTGCTGAGACAAAACAAATCAGCCAGAAAAAAAAAAAAATAAATAAATAAGGGGTTTATTTTGGCTGACATTTTTGAGAGAAAAGTTTTATCAAAGCAGGGAAAGTATCGCTGGAGAAGGAAGCTTGGTCCCATCGTGATATATCAGGTAGGAGGAAGCAGCAAGAGTAAGTGAGTTACCAGTAGCAAGGAGACTACAATATGAAATCCTAAGACCCAACTGCAGTGACAAATCATCTTCAGCAAGGCTCCATCTCTCAAGGACTCCACCAGGGAATGAAGAAATGACTCAGTGGTTCAGGAACTTGCCTGCAAAGTTAAAGGTCCCAGGTTTGATTTTCCAGGACTCATATAAGCCTGATACACAAGGTGGTGCCAGCATGTGGAGTTCGTTTGCAGTGGCTGGAGGCCCTGGTGTGTCCATTCTCTTTCTATCTGCCTCTGTCTCTGCTTCATTCTCCCTCTCAAATAAATAAAAATGTAATATTAATAAAAGCTCCTCCAGCTGGGAATCAATGAAGGATGAGGGTTACTTGCCAACATAGGAGACTATGGGGGGTCATTTTACATTCGAGCCACCACAGCAAACAGAAAGGCCAAACAATGCACGTAAAACACCCTCCTCTGAAAATTACTACACTGGGAACTACAAACTATCAGATAAATTTGGTGGAATGTAAAAACAATGAACCAAGAAAGAACCAGCATGGAAAATGTGGTTTTATATGCTTGAATTCAGAGATATTTGGGGAGGGTTTTCTGTAGGAAGTGAGAACTGATCGATTCCACCATTTATAGGTAAGAAACCCATGATGGATAGCAAAAAAGAATTCTTCTGTATAGGATGTATACAGTAAGTTATTTAAGTAAAAAAGCAGAAAAGCCAAATTACCCCAAATTTCAGGTAAAATCAAGCAAAAAGTACTACAAATAATATAATTAAAAGTTACAGACTGGAAAGATGGTCCAGTGGTGAAGGTGCTTGCCTACAGTGCCTAATGACCTGAGTTTGACTCCCCAGTACCCATGTCAAGCCAGATGAACAAAGTAGGACATGCATCTGAAGTTCATTTTCAGTGGCTAGAGACCCTGGCACACACATTTTCTCCCTCTCTTTCCCTCTATCTTCCTCTATCTCCTTGCAAATAAATAAATAAAATATTCAAAATGTTACTAGGTTGAAGCAGTTGGAGCTATGATAACAAATGATTATTTCCATCATCTTAATTACAAAAATAGTGCAAGTAAGAAGACAGCAAGGGTCACATAAATAGAACAAAATAGGTTAGAGTAGGTGCATTTAGTGAATGTCTTTTTTCTTTATATTAGAAAAAGTCTTGAAATTTTCTGACAAGTTAAGAATTAAAGCAATTAACATCCTCTATTTGCTTACCTCACCTCTATCTCTCCCTCTCTCTCTCCCTCTCTCTCTGGCATTGAGGTGCCCTGCTGAATCCCTAAAAGCTAGTGCTTTGCTACAGTGAGAATGGACCAGGAAAAGTGCTCCACAAAGAAGCTTGCAGTCTTGTTGGAAGGAGCTTGAGTCACTCACTGTCCACAATTCCTCATCTGTATTCCATGATCTGCTGTGGAGTTTCAACAACTTTATTATGCCTGTGCTGATCAGTAAGGACCAGCTCACAGGTTATCTCCATAGCTGTTCAGATGGGAAAAAAATGATCTGCCATCTCTCCCTCTTCTTATATTTATCTGCCATCCAGCTATCAGTTATTAACACTTATGAACTCAAGGATTTACGCCAGGGATTTAAATCAACAAAGAATTTCTAAGAGAGTTTTCAAATGTATTTATGGTGAATTTTATACTGATGCCTTGTCCTAAAGAGCCTCCACCCCTTTAAACCACTCCTCTTGTTAGCTGTGGGTACAGATTGAGGCACAAACCTTAATTCCCTAAATCTTAAGCCCAACTAAGACCACAATCTCACACACACACACACACACACACACAAACGCATGCACGCACACGCGCTTCTGTGCGCAGTAGGAGTGGCAGATGTGGAGTTTTATTTTCTCCTTTCCATTTTGTTCTATTCATCTTCTGGCATGCTTCAATAAAGTTTGTTTCACTCAGGCCAGTGATACCCACATTACTCAGAGACTCACATGTTCAAGTCACAGGTAAACTTCTATAAATCCCATGAAAGTTCCTCAATGGCAACCAAAGATCAGTGAGAAATTCATGTGCAAGGATATTTTCAAATTACTCTCATTCCATTGGTTTCTTTTCAACAGGAGATGGACAGGTTGAGGAGGGTCATGTGTATGTAAGCTTGTGTAAGCCTTCCCTTAGCACCAGTCTTGGAGATGTTCAGATTCTGAGATCAGAAGGGTTGAGATGAGGCTCAACATAGTGGGGGTGCTGAGATGCTAACAGAGGGGCTGAGATGAAGGTGATGTGAAGGGTGCTGAGGTGACAAACCAGAATAGTGTTGGGAAAATTCCCCAGCTTGAGGTAAAATTATGATTGGGCTCCTTGCAACACCACAAGGATAGAGCAGGACCTTGGAAAGAAAATGATGGTTTGGAGCATCTCATTTTAGGGTGGTAGCACAGCTGTAATTTTAGAATTCCTATGAAATGGAAGAAGTGTGTGTGAAGAGAGATGAGAGTCTCATGGATCAACTCTTTCCAGTAATGATAGAGATTTTCCAAGTCTAGAGCATTGAGTATGATTGAATGTTATATAGATTTTATTAAACAAAGTACCATACAAGCTATATTCATTTTAATGTGTTCACAATGCATAGCAAGGAGCAGATAATGTGTTTAGAGAAGGGCACATGGCTGTCTTATTTGTCTAGTCATGAAGCAATTGTCAGGATACCCTGTGGGAAGATCAGAAGTGGCAACAAGTATTTTGTGAGACAAGATTATCAACTCTAGATTCTAAGGAATGAAATAAATTCTGCTAATTGAGGCTTGGTTCTAATCTGGGGGACTGTTGTTTTATACCATGCCAGAAAATATTCAGCAAGTTCACTGTGGTAAGCAATTATTTTTATCTACCTGGAATTCATATGTTTATTTGATGAATAAGCAAGTTGTTTCATTGGGAAGTGACTCGGCTTGTTTGAGTGAAGAGTAATAAGATAGCTAAAATGGACCAGAGCAGAAGGGAGAGAACAGTGCAGAACTGAGACTATGGGAAGCCTTAAAATAGGAAAATTAATTATGAAAAAGGCAGGAAGAGAGAAAAAAAAAAAACACAAAGGCAGGCAGTGGTCAAAAGTCCTTGCAAGGTCATTAGTCCAAATGAACAAATATAAAGCCTGGTCCTAGGCATTATCTGATTGTAACTCCAAAATAACTTTAAGGGTGTATAGAGAATGGATCTTGTTAGGTCAAACAGATAAGAAAATAAGCAGTGGATGACCACTTGAGTCTTGGTGGAAGACTCTGCTGGCCTACACTGGTTTAGAAGATGGTGAGACAGAGTCAGAGTCAATGAAGCTAATTTAAGTAGACACTTAAGAAGCAGGCCAAGGAGAAGTCATGGTGACCCACAAGTCATCAAGAAGGAGTAGCTTCATCTTGAAAACATGGTAAATGTGGTCAATGTTTCTGAGTGAGATAGGACACTGGTATGTTCAGTGGACAAGGAATTCCCTTTTCCATATCATGTTTACAGAGCCTCAAGATGACCAGATGAAGAGGATGCACCAAGAGCTTTTCCTTTTCCTGGTTTAATCACAGCTCTTGATAGTCACTTGCATCATTTGTGTGTGTGTGTGTGTGTGTGTGTGTGTGTGTGTGTGTGTGTGTGTGTGTATACACACAGGATGATAGAGGACCTCACACTTAAAAATATTCACTTGCCTCTATACTTGTAGTTTAAAATATTATATCTTTCTTTATACCATTGCTTCCTTCCTGGTAGTTCACTCTAATCTTTTGCCTGTTCTGTAGTGAGTTTTATTCTGTGGGCATTTCCTTGATGTCAGGCACATGTGCACTTTTTGTTTAGGTAATAATTACAGGATAATGCAGACTCCACCATACATCTTTGTGCATCTGGCTTACATGGAATCTGGAGAGTCAAACATGGGTCCTTAGGCTTCATAGGCAAGAGCCTTAACCATTAAGCTATCTCTCTAGCCCCCTACCAGGATATTGTAAACTTCTGATGACATTCATCTTTCTTTTCCTTAGCACCTCCAGTCTTATGACTGTGTCACCTGGTCCCCAGCTTAAGGTGCCAATGACTAAGAAGCAGTAGGACGGTTTACAGAAAAGAAGCATGACATATAATAACCTTCTGTTTTTGTTTCTATGCATGTTTAGTTGATGTGATCTGTGGCTCTTGTTGGAGGGTCATTCTGTTTGTGTCACTTAGGGAGTGGCAAGGGAACACAAGACTCAAATTCCATCTCCTCTTCAGAACAGCACACTGGTCAACACCTACCAAATGTGTCTGTGCCTCAAACCAGGGAAGTCATAGCTTGAGGTGTGGGTCCTCCCTTTCTCTTGTGGAGTAAAAAAAAAAAAAATACACACTAAAACAAAATACAAGTTTAGATTTTCAAAAACAAACAACAACAAAAACCACCCACTAGCAATATGAAACTGAAATCAATATTAAGACAGGAGTTTGTGTGTGCACAAACTGATGGTTGCAAGGATGTTTCACCTGCCTGAGGGGTCACAGGAAAAACACTGTTGAGGTCTATGTGCTTAGACAAGTGGAACAGCTGAATTTGCAATGTTTAGAACCAACACTTGGATCCATTAGAAGACACTAGGATAAGCTATAGGATCAGTGAAGCCTGGAATAATGGCCAACAGTGTTCTGATTAGAAAGCTTGCATGTTTCCTGTTAATACCATGCCTGCCTTCTCTCCACAGGTACCACAGTGCCGGCACTTCTGAACAGCACATCCAACCAGCTGTGTCTGCACTTCCAATCGGACATCAGTGTTGCCGCTGCTGGCTTCCACCTGGAATATAAAAGTAAGGGCAAGCTCTCCTGTATGATTAGGTGGAGCATCTTTCTTAACTTGCTCGCATCTACTTCCAAGACTTGCATAATCCTGAGACATACCAAACCTAGGCTGGCTGAATATGCCTTCTATAATACAGACTCACTGGGAAATGTAGGCATTTGTATATGGTATAATGAAATAAAACAGTGGCTGTAATTTGGGGCTACTTGTGCTAAAAGCTCAAGGCAGACATTTGTAATAGGATTAATTTTCTTAGGCATGATGACAGACATTCATACTATTATCTAAAACCATAGAAACAATGAGATCCAAACTATCTGCTGAAACCTTTCCAATGGTGGGTAAAATGAGAGCTAGCAAGTAGCAGGCACTCCAGGTCCCACATCTCTGTGTTATTCATTTTAATTGGAGGCAGCATCATAGAGGAGACTGTGACCTTTTAAAATGGATGCAAGGCTGTGCTAATAGTCTGATAAATAGGGTGGCAAAGAGCAAATTCACAAATCTTCTTTAGCTGTGATGATGCAGGTAAATCTTGTAAAAATGAAGTACAAATTTCCAGCGGAAGTGAGGCTTATTTGGGGTTATGTTTTCAAGCACTAAAAATGCATGATGGTGGTATTCATCTCTTAATAAGCAGTTGCAAACAAGCCAATACATGGATAAGCTTTAATAAGTGATATTTTAAAATTGAGATAAACAGTTTACTAGGGTGTAATAGATGCATACTTTGAAAGACCAGATTCCAGCTGACGATTAATGTTCTGAACCAGTCACAAAGCATAGGCCTATTTCACATTCTGGTTAAACTTCCCTACTTATTACAGGCATTTATATGCAAGTGTATTCTAATTTATGTGAATAGAATTACTTTAGTGACAGTGTAAAATGGTACTGCGGATGTTATTTATGTACAATGTGTCTGGAAAAATCTGCTATGTTGAAACATTTTTGAGTGTCTATGAATAGGAAAATATAAGCCCTATTTATGATAGCATTAATAAATTCATTAATATTTTTACAGGGTTGGAGTTGATAAATGTCCTTCTCTTTCTCAAAATTCTCTTATAGGTTCTGGCTTTTCATTCTCATCTTGTACAGAGAGATGTTTGGAAAATAATTAGTATGTAATTATTGGACACAATGGTCTAGTTTGCATATGGGCTTCAGCTCCATTTCCATAATTGCTGCATCCCACTTTATTCCTAGTCTGTGCAGTTCTCTAAAACATTGAGACTAATTTCCTGCCTATTTCTCTTTGAAATGAACCCTGCTAAAGAGTTAAAGGCCTTGTGTGGGAATTTAAGACCCCAGTGAATAGCTCAATCATCTGCTTTTGTGTGTGTATGATTATGTATGGGAACATATGCACCAGAATACATGTGTAGAAGTCAGAGGACAACCTTAGGGTGCCTAGCCTCAACTTAAACCTTGTTTGAGACAGGAGATATAATGGTTTTGCTACAATAAATTCCATACTATCTGGTCAATGGCATGAACCTTGGGATTATCCTAATCCATTTCCATGGACATAGCACATTGGGATTATAGATATATGTACTTCTTACATCCAACTTTATATATGCTCTATGGATCCAAACTCCTAACACTCAATTTTTGTGTCAAGCACTTTTAACACCTGAACCATCTCTACAGCCCAATAGTTTGCTGTTTATTTGTTCAACCATAATGTTATGCTTTTACTGGTAATTACATTTGCAATCACTTTCTCTTTGTTTGGATAAGCATCCAACCAGAAGCACCTTAAAAAGGAAAGGGTTTATTTCAGGCTTATAGATTTCAGGGTGACACCATCAATGGTGAAAGAAACTAGCTTAGTTCTATAGATACAAGCAGAGAGACACTGTTAACAGCCATCACTGTACTAAGAAGCAAGAACAGTTAGGGATCCAAACTGATCTCCACACCCTTTAGGTCTAGACTCAAGATTCACCCCCGAACACACCTTAGGGCTGGACTCCAAGAACTGCACCAGTAACATGTATGTATCTTCTTAGTAAGGTTCTGTTTGCTTAAGACTAAAGAGTCAATCCTGGGTCTATGGGTCCACACATTTAACACACTAAATGATCCCCATATCCCCTATATGACCGGTTTGAATTGCATTCAGTCCATCTTATAGTACCCTAAGCTTCATGAACTTGAAAAATGTCCCAATGTCCCAAGTATCAGTTGAGATTTAAGACTGTCTCTTAACTGTGAGTCAAAATAAGATACATACTTTCAACATATAATGGCACAGAGTAAATATTCCATGGCAATAAGGCATCACAAGGAGAAACTGGACCAATGTAAAAATTGATAACCATCAGGTAAGTGTCAAACATCTGCAGTTCAAGTCTGACATCCATAACCATTGATTACTGTCTCTGGATTTCCAGTTCTACCCTTCTAGGTGAGCTGGACACAGCAAAGGCTAACATCCCATTCCAACCCACTACTTCTTTTTGGCAACCATTGTACCACACTGACATATCCAAACCATCTTGGGTCTCCATTGCAACTTCACAGCTCCATACAATAGCCTTATTTGTTTTTTATATAAAGATTTATAGCCTGCTTCATCTTGAACATCTCAGCAGTAGCTCCTGAAACTGGTTCTCTTCATACAATGGCCTTAGTGGTCCTCTACACAGTGACCTCATCCTGCTTCACACGGCCTTTCATGTTGCTTCTGGAATTGTGTGTACTTTATGACCAACTTGCATGTAGTTTTCATGTGTCCAAAACCAGACAAAAAATAAATAAATAAATAAAAGACTCTGCCCCAAACACATCTTAGGTCTTTACTCCAAGGTTTGCCTCCAGTGATATACCTCTTCTCTAGTAGGGGTTAGCTCACTGGACACTCAAGATTCAATCCTGAATCAATGGAGGCACACATTTAAACCACTACACTTATATTTTCCAAGTAGCTGCTTTCAAAGCTGTTGCTGATTCCAGTATTTCGGAATCTGAGTCAGAACTCTGCCTAACTCCTTCTGCCAGTTTGCAAAATGCATTTGTATAACTAATCAAACTAAGACCAGTGCCAACCCTTGTGAGGGCTATTTACTAAAGTTGCTAACAATGTCTAATACTTTTAATGTATTGACATATTTGGACATTTGCCTTAAAGTATGGATTGCCAAATGTCCCCTCCTAACTCTTATTCATGTTTCACTTAAGTACACATCCAGGAAATAAAAATGACAATGCTAGTGCATGCTTGATGCCAGGTCTGTTTCAGCTCTTATCTGTGCTCAAGTTGTGCCATTATTTGTGAGGAGAAATAGCTGAAGTTAGAATCTAATACCATGATAATGACTAAGAATGCAGAAACCCAGCATCTCTGGGGACTGATGTATGTATTTTAAATTATGCCTTGAATTCAAAATATATAGCTTCTATTAGCACAGCTGCCCTTACCATGATGTTATGTACTTCAGATACAGTATTTGAGAAGGATTCCTAAAGTGTTTCCTCATGCAGTCCCTTTTTGACTAAGCCATTTGTATAGAACCGAGGTTTTATAGGCATATAAAACAGGCATATAAAGCAAACATCAACTGATAAATTATAAGAAATTTGTTCTCAAAAATTCTTTGGTATACCAAATTAACATAAATTGTAATATCTACCATTTATTAAAGATAAGATGAAATTTACAAATTATTGAAATACATGTGCTTATTGACTTTTGAATAAAGATTTAAATCTTGCCCCAAATCAATACTGGAGGATATATAGCACCTACAAATTTTTCAGAGTTTATTCATGTTTTTAATTTATAATTGCCAATGCTGAGAATACCTCTTCTTGTAAATGTGCAAATGCAGATGGATGTATAAGACTATTTCAGGAATTGTTAGAAATTCTTTCCTAATCCCAAGGTAAAATTCATTTAACCATTTTATGAAATTCAGGTCAATCACTTGTGATTTTCAGTATTATTCCTTCTTTATTCAGCTTAACTGTGACTGTCATTGAACTAATATATTTTTCCCTGGCCATGTCAGTAGGTGTTTGATTCTGGGTCAGCATACCATCTACTGGCATCTCTCCACAGTTCATATACTTAACTCAATCTGTGTTTGACCTCAGGTTTGGGTCTACTGTAATTATTCTGTCCCTTCTGTTGCCAATGTGAGGCAATGATTGTAATCAGATTAAAGTAATTCTGTGTTTGGAAGCATTTCATTTCAATGCATTTCTTTTTTTTTTAATTTTATTTATTTATTTGAGAGCGACAGACACAGAGAGAAAGACAGGTAGAGGGAGAGAGAGAGAATGGGCGCGCCAGGGCTTCCAGCCTCTGCAAACGAACTCCAGACGCGTGCGCCCCCTTGTGCATCTGGCTAACGTGGGACCTGGGGAACCGAGCCTCGAACCGGGGTCCTTAGGCTTCACAGGCAAGCACTAAACCGCTACGCCATCTCTCCAGCCCTCAATGCATTTCTTACAATGCTACATTCTAAGCAAAATCATACTGGGAAACCCAGTAGATTCAACCAAATATTTCTAGAGTCTATAAAACAGGATTTTTAAAGGGGAGGCCAGGACATGTGCAAGTTATCACACAGTTTAAGTTTATATAGAAAACATTCTGCAATGCAAACAGAATAAAAGTTCTTTCAATTTTAGCACAGCAATGTCAACCTTATAGCACATTTCTAAACCTGCAATGCATTAAAAAGGTACAGAACATGGGGCATGAGGGACATAAATATTGTGAAGGTGAGGGTCTTGTGGAGGATATAGGGGAGGGAAAGAGATCAGAAGAATCAGACAGGAAGAAAGAGGGGAAGAGAGAGACAAGGAAATTGAAAGATAGGGAGAGAAAGGAAAGAGGGAGACAGGGAGTGGTAGGGAAGGAGAGTGCAAGAGAAAGAAAATGAGTGAGAGAGACAGGAAGAAAAAAAGAAAGAGGAGACATTATAATGTGTCATTTGCAATACATTCTAAAAGAAGAGTATGAGTCAGCAAACTGGTTATTATGAAAAATAAGCCAAAATTAGAAAAATAAATATTTTAACATTTTCATTATTGGTATTGAATTCTATAAGATAAGAATTACTTGATATTAATTTTTCATACTTTTAAAATACTTTAATTCATTAATTTTCAGCAAATTATTATTCATTGCTTAAAGGTAAATACATGATATCATTTTACTTTGTTGACATACTTTTACTTTTGAAATTATTCACTTTTCTAGAGAATTCTATGAAGTAATGCTACTATGTAAAATACAAGTTGAAAATGTGATCATAATTAAGCCCCTATTTATATGATTAGTATTTGGGCTTCTGGTAAAAAAACAATTTATCATGAATGAATAGAATCTTATCTTACTCGGTATGGTGGCTATTACCTGTACTCCCAGTACTCAAGAGGCCAAAATAGGATGAGTGTTGAGAGTTTGAAGCCAGCCCAAGCTACAGATTGTAGAAGTATTTCAAAAAATTAAAATAAATAAATAACTACCTTACTATAAAGATACACAGGAAAATGTATTAAAACACTATTTTTAAAATGCTGATAACCTATCTTCTTGTAAAGCATTTGGTTCAACTAAAAAATAAATAAAATGTTCAACATACAAATAATTTAAAAGAAAACTAAAGTATTAGTTGTAGTAAAATATTTGCTATTTTGAGTCCTTAATATTATCTTTGAATTATAAGATAGTAAAAGCACAAACATAATTTGTATACACAATTCTCCTTTTTAAAATGTTATTTTGAAGCTGGGCATGATGGCTTATGCCTTTAATCCCAGCACAGCACTCGGGAGGCAGAGGTAGGAGAATCAAAGTGAGCTCGAGGCTACTCTGAAACTATATAGTGAATTCCAAGTCAGCCTGGAATAGACCCTACCTCACAAAAAAAAAAAAAAAAAAATTGAGCTGGAGATCAATTATCAGTTAAGGTATTTGCCTGTGAAGCCTAAGGACCCAGGTTCAACTCCCCAGAACCTTATAAGCCAGATGCACAAGGTGACACATGCACACAATGTCACTCATGCGCACAAGGTGACATATGTATTTGGAGTTCTGTTGCAGTGGCTAGAGGGCATGGCATGTCCATTATCTCTCTCTCTCTCTCCTTCTGTCTCTCAAATAAATAAATGTTTGTTTTATTTTATGTTTTATAAAGGAGTGGGGAGAATGGGCCTGTCAGGTCCTCTAGCCACTACAAATGGACTCCAGGCATGTGCACCAAGTTGTGCATCTGGCTTATGTGGGTACTGGTGAATCAAACCTGGGTTCTTAGGCATCACAGGCATTTCCATTAACTGCTAAACCACCTTTCCATTCCCATACTTCTCCCTTTAAAACAAAATATCGCAAAATTATTAAAAAATATGGAGAGATAACTCCTTTCCATATTTTACATATTAGAGGTACTTAATACTTTTCAATGTAAAATATTAAAAAAAAATTAATAGAAAATGCAAAAAGTGACTTTACTGAACGTTCACGTTTTAGTGGTTGAAGTAATGTTGGAACATGCCATATCTAAGTGTAAGTTCCTGCAGGTAAATGAATTTGACAACAGAATACTTTCACTATGTGGTCACACAGTCATATTTCTTTTTTTAAAATTTTGTTTAAACTTTATTTGTTAGAGAGGGGAGCAGGAGAAAGGCAAATGGAGAGAGAGAGGATGGGCATGCCAGGGCCTTCTGCCACTGCAAACGAACTCCAGAAGCATGGATCACCTTTTGCATCTGGCTTACATGGGTCCTGGAGAATTGAACCTGAGACCTTTGGCTTTGCAGGCAAGAGCTTTAACTGCTAAGCCAGATCTCTCCAGCCCACACAGTCATATTTCTTATGAACATACTCTTGCTCAAATTTCTCTGTCTCTCTCTTTTGGTGCGTTTCTGTCTGTATGTGTGTGTGTGTACATGTGTGTGTGTTTGTGTGTGTGCATTGATGGCTGGCTTGTGAGTCTCTGTATGTGCTGTTATTAGTATACATTAATTATTCATAATGAGTTCCAGTATGGCATTTTATTTTTAATTTTTATTTATGTATATGACACTGACAGAATAGTGAGAAAGTAAGAAAATGAGAATGTCAGAGCCTTCTGTTGCTACAATCAAAGTCCAGATGCATTCACCATTCTGTGCATCTGAAGTCTAAAAAGAAAAAAGATAATAATAATATAGTAAAAGTTTGGGGCTGGAGAGATGGCTAAGTGGGTAAGGCACTTGACTGCAAAGACCCAGGTTTGATTCCCCAGGACCTGCATAAACCAGATACATAAGGTGGTACATGCACATGGAGTTCATTTGCAACAGCTGAAAACCCTGGTACACCCATTCTCTCTCTCTCTCCCTCTCTCTCTCTCTCTTTCTCTCTCTCCTCTCTCTCTCTTCCTCTCTCTCTGTTTCTCAATTAACTCAAATAAAAATAAATAAAAGTTTTAGACACGGTAGCAGATTATTATTATAATAAATATTGACAACTTGGATCAACTCACTGATTATAATAGTCCATGAAAATATATGCAAATTGCCAGTGTACTTTAATGAGACTTCCATATTAGATTGGTGATATATTAAGGTTCTCAGTTTCACAATGGACCTGAGTAATATCCCAGCAAGAGAGAACTTGAGGGACTTAAGGGCCCCCTGTACAGAGCCTGTCAAAGATTTGCACGTTCAGCCATGGGAGCCCTGCCCATCCACAGAGGAACCCTGTCCATATGCCTTAGTTGAGAGTTCAGTAAACTAACATTCTTAATCTCTTCATATGAACACCACTCTTATTTATTTTTGTTTTAATCAGGAGGCAAAGTGTAAGATTTTTCTCTTAATATTTACATTTCAAATAAACACCCCTAAGACCTTTTTAGCTCTGTAGTTTGGATATAAAAAATAAAAGCTTCCCTCTATCATACCAACAGTGCTTTCATGAACATTAGTCAATTATTAGTCCTACCTCCTTCTTTGGCTACCATGTTCAAACTGCATCAAGGAACAAGGCATATTTTAAGTCACATGAACCCCAGCTTCTGTCATATATCAGAGAATTCCGTACTGTTTGGAGAATGTGAAGTCTACCAGGCAAGGTTATTTTAAGCATTTTGCACTTATTTTTATGGTGAATGTGCCACAAAAGTTTGCAACAGTCTAAATATGTTCTCCTACCTGTGCTATCTGGGCCTTATAAGAAACAATTATTTGAAGCCGAAGGTGCCACAGGAATTAGTTCTTCTGCTGACCTTCCTGAAGCTGAGGGGATTTCCATCTCCCAGTGCTAGTCTTTGGAGTTTCTGGTCTTAGCAGGGAGGGAAAAGAGTGTAGTTGAAGGAACTGAGCCCTCCTCCTAAAATCATATCTGTTCACCATCACCTTCTCTCCTTGTTCAGTTTCCTTCATGCACTTGTTGGCTCCTGACCAGCTTTAAAACACCCCATAATCCCTCAAATGCATCCTGCTGCTTCTGTCTTGTGCTCATGCTCAAAATGTTAACCAGGTGGGGAGGAAGGTCACTGTTTACCAGCAGTCACCATTGGAGAATCAGTTCTGGTGACTCACTGGAGAGTAGGTGTTATGTGATAGATTTCCGTGTGGAATGCCTCACCAAACATGCATGGGTACCTTATTTCACCTCTTCTGGGAGATGACTGCTCTCCTGCTCCATCCCCACTGTGTGTACCCTTCTTCAAGATCTGTGGCTCTCCTCTCAGCACCATAAATATAGTAACAGATTCATGTGGCTTCTGCCTGGGACACATCTGCCTCTAAACATCTGTGATGTCTACTGACGTGAATCTTCCAGAAGCCATGCACCAAGATTCTTGGTGAAATTGACAATGGCACTTGAAGATAAAAGCATTCCTTAAAAGAAAGATGACAACATGAGAGATCATCCTGAGAGGTGTAGGAAGAAGTACTGTGGGCAGAGGAAGATGCTGATTCAATATGGAGACCCTAGCAGGCTTACCATAACATACACAGCTATACCTACAGTAGAAGGGACAATGAGAGCTGTGAGAAAAGATGCAAGAAGTGGGAAGGAGCCCCAGCATGCAGCACCTGTTGCCCAGGGTACTATAAGATAGGTGTTTTGTGGAGAATTTAGTCAATATCAGTATGAGACTCTGTTGGCCAATGAGTAGTGAGCAGGTATGATTGTGGTCACCAACTTTCATGCTGTTCAGGCCTGCAGAAATGGAATGGAGATGTAGAAGGATCCAAGAAGAGTGTAACTGACAGGACTTGCCAACAGAGTGAGAAAAGAGGGAGGTGAGATGTCGCAGGGTTTGCTCCTGAAGATGGGCAGGGCTTCTATGATCTGTGCCCGAGTAACTTCATTTCTCCCTTCTCCGTGGTGCCAATTCACTGAGGCTCATGTATGATTTCTGAAAAATGTACTCACATCTACAGAAACATAAGAAAATAAATTTTCATTAACATTTAACTTTTAAAGACACCCACATGATTTATAACTTTTACTGATCCAGGTGTTTCTATAATGAACTATTTAAAATTAGTGAAGGTCATAAAATTTTCTAATGAAAGTAGCAGAGATCTTTTGAATTGTGGGTTTGCTTGGCTGCAAATAGTTGTTGGTGCTGCTGATTGAGTGAGATGTTTTCTTATGTGGAGGTCTGTTGTGGGTATTGGACCAACTGCTTTGTACCAGTGTTGTTCCATTACTGACTACTTTGAGGTGGGCTGCACCTGAAGTGCAGAAGGATCTAAAATACTTGATAGTTTAATCTGTTGTCTCAATTAACAGAACTCTGAGAATACCACAACTGGGTTTAGTATATAATGCATTTGTGATGATGATTTTCTAGGTCATTGAGTTTTCAATTGAATTTATTTTCACCACATATATTGTTCAGGCAAAGTTAATCCTTTAGTGAGAATGAAAGCCTTGTGTGGAAAGGCAAAGTTTTGGGTCATAGCAGGTTTCTGAGTTTTATTATCAGGACATAGTTTGCCAACATTTAACATGTATTAAATAGCAACTAACTGTCAAGCTGGGGGGATGGATCAACTGTTAAAGGTGCTTACTTGCAAAGCTTGTTGGCCAGGTTCAATTTCCCAGTACTCAGTGAAGACAGAAGCATGAAGTGGTGCTTGCATGTGAAGATTGTTTGTAGCAGCAATAATAGGCTTTGGTGTGCCCATTTCTCCATCTATCTATCTATCTATCTATCTATCTATCTATCTATCTATCTATCTACCTACCTACCTACCTACCTATCTAGTCTACAGACATAAGTGTCCTGAATGTTCAAATAATAGATAAATCTCAACAGTTTGTAGTGCAGGGAACTTATTTCAAAAGGAATTCATTTTGTAGCCACCTGAAAAATTACAGTTTCCTATTTCTTATCTGGTTTCAGGATCTTCTAACTGGCTTTTGCATTCATGAGGACATTTAATTAAATGTGTCTCACAGATGTTAAAACCTGAATGAACCCTGTAGTGTATATGAGGTCTTGCAATATTTTGATGATAAGAAACTAGAGCTTAAGGATTCTGGGAGGGGAACTAGTGATGGTGAAATCCTTCATGACTCCACAGCCATGGAGTTTTCACCTAAGAGAATCTTGGTCCTCCCAGTTTGTAGACACAGGAATGTGATTAAGGTAGAAGATGAAAAAGTGTCCAAGATTCAGGAAATAAGGTAGCTTGAGCTGTGGTCTACTTCTCTTCACCCAAGTCTTCACCTGTTCCTTATGTCCTATGTAAGTGTGAAAAATGAAGGAAAGCCCTTTTCCTGTAGGATTTCATCACACGCGCAGTGGTGGGATTGTGTGGCACCTCCTACAAAAGGAATGAACAAAAGCTTTTGAACACTTGCTCATGGGCCACTTGTCTATTTTTTCTTGGTAAAAATCTCTTTGGGATTGGGGATATAGCCCTATGTGTGGAAGAGTGATGTCTAGTTTGCATCAAGTCCTATGTCCAATCCCCAGTTCCATAAAAAAAAAAAAATATCTTTCTAAGATGTTCTTACAGCATGTGCTAGTGAAAACCTATAATAGGAGAATGTTGAAAATTTCCATGGGTAAGAGTTGTATCAGCTCATTTAATTAATTCTAAAATTGGACTTATTAAAATAATTGAATTTCGGGGCAAAAAAAGTTTCTTCCCCCAGATCTAGCTATTCTCTTTCTAGCAGCTGTTCGGTCTGTGAATTTTATAGCCATACTATCACAAATAGATTTACCCTCCCAGAATCCTTTTTATAAGAATATTAATTACCTCCTATTCACATCATATCAGTGGGCTGACACATTTTACTTCCTCAGAAAGTATGGCCCCTTGCTAAGTGCCATACCAAAGTGGCCAACTACCTCAGTCATTTTGCATATAAGTCCTAAGACAATCATACAATTATACCACAGAGTTCATACTTCCCACCCCTTCCCATGTCCTTCTACCCTCGGGGATCCTACTCCTCTAAGAACTATGCAAGTTGCACCTTCATTGTTCTGCTGGAAAATATCCACCCAGAGCCATTCTTTTGACCTTGAGTTTCATTAGTGTATATTATTCACCTGCCTCTTGAAACACATTTTCTCCTCATATTATCAGTTGGCTATATGACCTCTAAATTCTATGACATTGTTTATTCATGCACTGGCTCAGTTCACTGATCACTGAGGGACAGTTGTTTACAGGACATCCCATGGCTGGGGACTCACATGCATCTTTTCTTTAAAATCAGTTGCTGAACATTTTGTTTGTTCCTTTCACGAGGACATGCTTCGCTTTCCTATCCCATGCTGTCTTTGTGATTGAGACTTGGCATATGAAAGATAAGCACCACTCCCAGATTTTGGTTCTGGATATTATAGGAAGGATTTTAGCTCATTGTGTCATCTGGAGATTCCAGAGAATTCTTGAACATCCACTAAATACTGTCCCTTCAGTGCTTGTATACTTAGTTAAAAAGGAGGGGTTTTGTTTGTTTGTTTGTTTGTTTGTTTGTTTGTTTGTTTGTTTTCTACTGGGACACTTCCTCCTCTCTCTGTTTGCTATGCTGTAGATCCTGGGGCTTGGTTAGCCATGTTGGCAGTAAAATACTCTCAGTAGTCACCTGCAGGCATCTGTCACACTTAGATTCAGGCCAATCACTAGGGCAGATGCTCCAAAAGTCAGAACACTGGCTGCATGTTATATTCTTCTCTTCCCCAGAAACAAGTCAAAATGAAATTTACTTGCCATGATGCTTCACTGTTGTCTGGAGAAGGGTCTTGGGTAGGTGAATGACACAGACTTTCCACCAGCATAAGTGGGGTATTTCATGCTTGCCCCAGGGCACAAGGGCCTCAGGGCTGAGTCTGGATGTCTTGTACAGTCAATAGGCTAAAGTGCTTCTGTCCTCGCTGTGTCCTCATAGGAACAGAATGTCTAGCTTCTCTTTATGGCATATACCTGATGTCACTTCTGGCTCAACCATATTCTTTTTATAAAGTATTTTTTGCTTATTTTTTATTTATTTGAGAGCAAGAGAGAGAGAGAGAGAAAGAGAGAGAGAGAGAGAGGGAGAGAATGGGCATGCCAGGGCTTCCAGCTACTGCAATGAACTCCAGACGCATGCACCACCTTGTGCATCTGGCCAACATGGATCCTGGGGAATCGAGCCTCGAACCAGGGCCCTTAGACTTCACAGGTGAGCACTTAACCACTAAGCCATCTCTCCAGCCCTCAAACATATTCTTAAAGAGTCTGGATTAAGCCAGGAATTGTAAAGCAGCTTCCATGGGGAAGCTTTCCGTGCCAGCATAGAGAAAAACAGGCATTTGAAAGATGTATATAACAAGGTCTTAAATTCTAATCACTTTCCATGCTAGACTTAAAATTAATTAAAATGAAACAAAAAATAAGAATTTATTTAGTGCTAGACACATGCCTTAACAGTTACACTTCTTGCCTGTGTAGCCTATGCACCTATGTTTGACATGCCAGGCCCCATGTAAGCCATATGCACAAGGTTGTGCACATGTTGACTATAGTGGATGGATGCCTTGGCCACCAATTCTCTCTCTCTCTCTCTCTCTCTCTCTCTAGCTTGCCTCAAAAATATTTATTTATTTTCAAGCAGAGAGAGAGAGAGAGAGAGAGAGAGTGAAAAATGAATGAGAGATGGGAATTGAAATAGGCACCCCAGAATCTCTTTCCACTGAACACAAACTCCAGAAGCATATGCCACTGTGTAAATCTGGCTTTAGTGGGCACTAGAGAATCAAGCCCAGGCAGTCAGACTTTGCAAGTCTTAACCCCTGAACAATCTATCCCACCCCTGTGCAGGTCCTTGATATGTCCTTTTCTTCTCTTCCTAAAATAGCAGGAATCCCATCCCATTCTTAGTATTACATCCACACTGATGACATCATCAAACCATAATCTCCTGACAAAGTCCCAACTCTAAATATTGTCACATTGGATCTTAAAATTTCAACACATAACCTATGGAGGAAGACAGGTACTTTGACCATTATGCCAGGAGGAAGACCAAGGGAGAAGGGAGAAGGTGAAAGAGGAAGACATCTTGTCTCCATGGGTTCTCTGAAACTGACCATGCTGTGGGTCTAGGCACTGTAACTTCAGTATGTGAGAAGGGCTATGCAGTGTGGCAAAGTACAACTTGGCACAACTGAGACCCAGGTGTGCAGACAGCTGGGCCATTCTCTGGCTTTGTAGCTCAGATCAATGACTAATCACCTTTTCATGAGTGAAGATCTTGAGCCAATCACAGTTTCTTATAACAGGATATGCCATTTCCATTTTACTAGCACATGTTAAGCAGAACACAATGGCAATGGCCCTGTGATCAAAGAAATTTTGGAGGCCCAAGGCCAATATTAGATAAAGAGGAAGAGAACATATCACTGTAGGATTTCTCTGAATAAAATGCTAATATCATACCCAGCTTCTGTTTTTCAAATATTTTTATTTTTTTTATTTTTTATTTTATTTTTTGTAGGGTTTTTTTAAAATTTTTATTTTATTTTATTTTTTGAGAGTGACAGACACAGAAAGAAAGACAGATAGAGGGAGAGAGAGAGAATGGGCGTGCCAGCAAACGAACTCCAGACGCGTGCGCCCCCTTGTGCATCTGGCTAACGTGGGACCTGGGGAACCGAACCTCGACCCAGGGTCCTTAGGCTTCACAGGCAAGAGCTTAACCGCTAAGCCATCTCTCCAGCCCTTATTATTATTTTTTTTTTATTTGAATGAGAGAGGCAGATAGAGAGAAAAGGAATGGGCATGTCAGGGCTTCCAGCCACTGTAAACAAACTCCAAATGCATGCTCTACCTTGTGCATCTGGGGAATGAAACCTGGATCCTTTGGCTTTGTAGGCAAGTACCTTAACAGCTAAGCCATCTCTCCATCCCACCTCCTGTGTGTTTATTTTAATCACTTCCCTAGACACTGGAAATAACCCCCACACTTTGTAAATGCCTGATGGTTTTATACACAGATAGAAGAGAAGTAGTGTTTATCATGTGTGCTTACCCTTACCAACATGCTTCAGATAACCTTTTAATGCCACATATATGATAAATTAAATAGGATTTTCTCTTCTACTCTTGGATATCATTTTAATAATGGAACTTAGAGTTATTTTTATAGATGTTTGGCTCTTTAACAAATGTGCTCTGAAAGCCTGAGTGTGCAGAGTGTTGTTTATATCTCTGTCTCTGTTCCTAGCACCAGATGCTCATTCCTCAGGCAAACTCATGGAGGTGTGCCTTAGTTATGTTTTGGTTTCTTTCTTCACCTCTTTACTAGCAGTTAGTCTAAACTTTGATCTGATTTTGCCATTATATTAAATGAAATATGGGCAAATCATATATTTTAGGCATGCAAAGCCTATATGTATGCAAATGAAATAATTTTTCACTGGAGAGGTGAAGGCAGGAAGATTGAGAGTACCAAGCTACAGAGCAAGTGAACTGTTCTCAAAACAAAACCAAAAACTATAATAAATAAATAAGTAGTGTTACCTACCTCTTGTACAAAGAACTGTGTTTAATTATTGATGTTCCTTATTCAGCCCACAAATGTTTATTGGACATTCTTTTCAGCAGTACAGAAATTGAGATCATGAAATTTGCAAAAAAAAAAAAATAAATATATATATATATATATATATATATATATATATATATATATATACACACACACACATGGATGAACCTGAAAAGAATTATCTTAAGCAAAGTTACCAAAACTCAGAAAGACGCAAGTAACATGTTATTCCAGATATGTAGATCCTAGCTTGCAATATCCATCAGTATATATACATAGGAGGAAAATGTAGCTAACACCAAGAAAAGCAGAATGCTAACCACAGTGAGTGTGTAGCGTAGAACAGGGAGAGGGGTGAGGGATGGTAAAAGGGCATACGTGACATGTAAGCAGAAGAGGGGAGGACATTGGGACAGGAAGGGGAGGTAAGGGGATGAGGGGGACTGGGGAGAGGAGGGAGGATGAGAAAAAACCGAAACAAATTGTACTTGAGAATGCAAGAATGAATGATAGTTAAATATCTTTACTCCAACTAATACATAAATAAATAAGCAAACAAAGTTAAATTGAATTAAAGAGTATGTGACATGTCTGACCCACCCAGCATCACACTTGAGCAATGGTCTCCTGTTCTGTAACCATCAGCATTTCACCTTCCTTATCTATAGCCAGGAGTCTGAAAATTGTCTTACCCCATATCAACACACACACAAAAATAAAAATTTCAAACATGGTTTCCAACAAAGATTCATTGCTTATACCCTCACTAAATTGAAATAAAATCCTAAATCAAAGCATTGTTACCTGGGACCATTTGCAGTTACAAGAGAGTGGCCAACATGTTCTCTTTTCAAAATTAAAGAGCAGCCTTTTGCGTCCACATAGTGTTAAGGTGATGCACTGTGTGCTCCATACAAGTATGTGCACATATGTGCTTATGTACATAGACTTCTCTCCTTTCATATATCCTCCCCACTCTATGTATGCCTCTACTGGGATATGCTTCCCACCCTTTTTGCTTAAATTATATTTATTGTTGGTTTGAGCTTTTCTGTCAGAGTAATATGTTGTTTCTAACTTGTGAAGTTTAAAGACTATACATTGTGCCAGTAGACAGGAATACATGTTATATTGAGAAAAAGCCCCCAAAGTTATTTCAGCTTATAAAAGCTACAAAGGTCCTCTTCACCCTGTCCACCATGTTCTTGGCACTTGACAAAAATCACCTTGTTGTTTGCTTCACAGTCATTTATTTTACTTTTTATTTATTGTGTGTGTGTGTGTGTGTATACGTGAGCACATGTGAATCCAAGTACCAGGGTCTCTTATCACTGTAAATGAACACTATATAGGTGGCTGGGAAACTAGCCCCAGCCAGCAAGCATTATGCCTAAGTAATTTTAACCAGTAAGCATTTTTTTCCAGTCCCCATGGTCATTTTTATTCATGAGATTCAAATAAACTCCATGTAGAAGTTCTATAGGGTTTGAAGAATTACCACAATGCATTCCACAGAGCTGACAAAATGTCTGCTTACCTGCTGGTTTCTAACTTCCATATCTTATGTGGTGGGTAGGCCAAGCCATTCAACTCTAATTTTGGTCAAATTAGTACAGTCATCATTTTAATGTTTTTATTGCATGTCCTTTGTTTTCTTGGTCTAGATTCAAGGGATTAGAAAACTTCTTTTGCTACATTGTAAATCTGCTATGGTTTTAAATATTGAAATATTTTAAAACATAAACATTTCAACATGAGAAATGAAGAGAATGTATATCTGAAAATAATATTTTATACAGCATCATAATATGTAAATATCTCTCTCCCCTAACTGCAAATACCCGTTTTGCTCATATTCAGTGAGATTATCCTTCACATTGGCTATAGGGTATTAGGAATTCCATATAGTTCATGGGCCACCTTTCAGTGACATACTGCTTTATTTGTAGACTACATTATAATAGATGCCATAAAACCCAAGTATACCATAACCTGATCGACCTCAAAATCCTTTCTTTCCAAAACAATTGTGAATTATGTGATTTTTTTTCACTTCATATGCAAGCAGAGAAATACATTGAGAGAATAACTATACCAGGTCATGTTGCTACTGAAAACAAATTTCAGATGCATGTACCACTTGTATGTCTGACTTTAAATGGGTACTGGGAAATCAAACAGGTCATTAGGGTTTGCGGGCAAGCTGCTTAAACACTGAGCCATTTTTCCAGCCCAATATTTGACTCTGTCTTGATACCACTTCCTCTTCAGCATTGGTGTAAAATTTTCTAATCAATTAGTCATGTTTAACAAATTTTCTTCTGTCAAATTGTCATTATATTTTTAGAATATTTTTATTTTTATTTATTTATTTGACAGAGAGGAAGAGGGAGAGGAAGAGAGAAAGAAAGAGATACACACACACACACACACACACACACACATACACACAGAGAGAGAGAGAGAGAGAGAGAGAGAGAGAGAGAGACAGAGACAGAGACAGAGACAGAGACAGAGACAGAGAGAGAAGATGGGCATGCCAGGGCCTCCAGCCACTGCAAACAAACTTCAGACACATGTGCCCCCTTGTGCATCTGGATAATGTGGGTCCCGGGAAATCGAATCTGGGATCTTTGACTTTGCAGGCAAATGCCTTAACTGCTAACCAGCACTGTTATTATATTTTTGAGGCAAGGTCCTCTTATATAGCTTGCTCACCTTGGGCTCTTGACCTCCCACCTCAGCTTCCTGAGCATTGGGATTTCAGGCTGTTTCCCTTGCCATGCCTAGCTTACCCAGCCTTAGCTTTGTCCTCTTATTTGTACAAGTTGTCCTACAACAGCATTAGAATGCTCTAAAGTTTACTACCACTTCAGTGGCATTTCTGCCCATGGCTGAACATGAGACATTATTTTAGTCTCGCAAACATCACCCTGCAGGACAAAATGTAACAGGGGCTTTGTTCAAGAATATTATCCTTCAGTTTCATAAAATGGGGGCTACAGAGATGGCTCAATCCTTCAAGCACTTGCTGATCTGAGTTTGTATCCTCAAGACATACATAAAAACTGGGCATGGTGGCATGTAATCCCATGGCAAGTAAGGTGGAGATGGAATGATTTTCTGCCTAGCTGGCTAGGTAATTTAGCTGAATCCATGATCTTCAGGAATAATGTGGAAAACAATTGAAGAAGATACCAGATATTGACCTGTGGCCTTCACACATGTGTACCTACATGGCTATTCACACTCTAAACACACACCCCGCCACACACACACACATGAAAAAATGTGTGTTTCTGGATTGAAACTTATCTAATTTCCCTTCTGTGTTTATTGCCCAACATCACCCTGCCTGCTGCTTGTCATATCATCCTCATCTCTCATTTTGATTAGTGCAGTAATTCTGTACACATGGTACAAACATTTTTCTTTACCAAATATTATGCCACATTTCACCTTTTGTCCCCTAAAAGTCAACAGGGGAATGACTCTTATACGACTTCCAGTTGGCTGATTTTTTTAAATTATCTTTCCTTCCTCACAGCCAATGATATGCACACTCAGTCTCTAAAGAGGCGTCCTCCTTCCCTGTAGAGCATAGCCTTGTTGTAACTAACTTTGCCACCTCCTCCTGCTCCTGAGGCTCAGCTGCTTTCTGTATTTGTCACTGCCAAACCTGTACTGAGCTTTGAGCCCTTGCTGTGTTTGCCCCATTCACGATGGAACCACTGTGCTCACTGTGACTGGAGTGCGCACTACAGGCTGATTTCTACTCTTCACTGCAGAATGCAATGATGGAAAATAATCAGGCTTTACCAAAATCAGTCTCTTTCCCACTTTGACACTAACCTCTAACCTTAACTTTTTGTTATTGTGACATGACATTGTCATATACAAAGGTCACACCCAACAACCACATGATTGAGACACACACACACACACAGATACACACCTAATGGTTTAAGTAAGCTTATATGTTTGAATTGGGGTATATTAAAAGCTATTTTGGGCTCTGGACCTCTGGATAAACACAACTGCACAGTGCTAAAAATGGTCCTCCAAATTCCAAACATTAGTATTCACAGTTTTTCTAACATCTGCAGGACACACTGAGCCAAAGGATAAGGCACTATAGACAGGACTTGTTCATACATTCCATTGCCATAATCCCTCATGTCTGCTCCACAAGTCTCACTATCGTGTACCCTGGCTAAAAGGGGTGCTTTTGTGTTTTGTTTTCAATTAGAAAATGTTGTGTAATTCCTGGGGTGATACATACCATTGTTAATTACTTTTCAGAGGATGAGTCAGAACTGAATATTGAATTTAAGGAAGGATAAAATGAAAATTAGCTAATATGTATTAAATACATAAAATCAACATGTGATAAAATTATTAAATAATTAAAAACATACATACAAAGCATGTATAATGAGAGGGAATCCAAAACCTGGGTTTCAATGTTGAATTCTTTCCATGTACTGTTAATGTCAAAGCATTTTTCCCTTAGTTTTGAACATCTTTATGTTGTTAGAATTATTTGTCCTCTGTTGTGTCTGTTGAGCACTTGGATTATTCCAAAATGATAGTGTTTCAGTCAGGTTCACATTACTGGCAGAAATCATCTGACCAAGAGCAGATTTTGGGGAAGAAAAGGAGTTTATTTTGGCTTGCAGACTCGAGGGGAAGCTCCACGATGGCAGGAAAAATGACAGCTTGAGCAGACAGTGGACATCACCCAGTGGCCCACATAAGGTGGACAATTCAACAGGACAGTGCACCAAACACAAGCAGGAGGAAACTAACTCTGATGCCCATAAGCCCACCCACAATAATACACTGCCTCCAGGAGGTGTTAATTCTCAAATCTCCATCAGCTGGGAACCTAGCATTCAGAACACCTAAGTTTATAGGGAACACCTGAATCAAACCACCACATTTTGCCCCTGGACCTCATAAACTAATATCCATCCATGATCTAAAATACAATGCATTCAGTCCAACTTTTAAAAATCCCCATAGTTTTTTTTTTTTTTTCCAATCCTAATGACATTCAAACATCCCCATATTCTAAGGTTTTTGACCTGAACTATAATAGCAACCCCCCCATTAAAAAAAAACATTATGGCACAGAATAAACATTCACACAGCAAAAAAATGACATTGGGCATTGCAAAGAAATATTCAACCAATACAAGATTTAAAACAAGCAGGGCAAACATCAAACTCTGTAGCTCCACAGCAAACAGCTCTAGTGAGTGACAAGTCTCCAAGTCCAATAATTCAAACCAGCAATAACTCTGTGGAGTTCCAATTCTGCCCCTCCAGCTATGCTACTCAAAGTCCTGGAAAACTTTGTCCACGGCCAACAGCTTTCTTTAACAGCCATTTCCTGGTCCTGGTATCTCTACTGCAACTGATTACCCATCCTCACAGCTCCATCGGGTCTCCATGCAGGCATCCAGCAAACCTGTTTCACACTGCCCATGGTTGTTTCCAAAACACAAGGCCAAGATGCAAACTCAATGATCCGCTCTTTCCTGCCTTTCTTATTCTCCACAATACCAGGTGGAGTGCCAGTTTGTTAATCTGGTGGGGGGGGGGGTGTAGAATAAAGCAGACTCTGAAGACTAGGACATGCTTTGAGTACCCAGGCCCCTTCAAAAGATTCTACATTCTTCCTGTTGCCCCAGTGCATGTCAGCTGGCCCAAGCTCAAAAGTTGTAATCTCTCAACTGCAACTGAACAGTTTAAGCCTAAAACTTTCATTCAGTGATATATCTCTTTGCTCACACCAATCCATTTTTTAAATTTGTTTGCTTATTTTATTTATTTACTTGAGAGCAACAGACAGAGAGAGACAAAGAGGCAGAGAGAGAGAGAGAGAGTGGGCGCACCAGGGCTTCCAGCCACTGCAAACAAACTTCAGACGCATGTGCCCCTTGTGCATTTGGCTAACGTAGGTCCTGGTGAATTGAGCCTTGAACCAGTGACCTTAGGCTTCGCAGGCAAGTGCTTAACCACTAAACCATCTCTCTAGCTCACACCAATACATTTCTACATAATGCAACTCTGCACAAATTCTCAGGATATGATCATAACAGCAAGCCTCCCACAGAAACTGCTTCTATCCCAGTCCAAGCAAAACTCTTTCTCACCCTCACAAGCCAAACTTCACAGTCTATAGTTCTTACTGCATTCAGGTCCTGCAACTCTGACCAGAATAATCTATCAAGCTATACTTATGGCACTTCAAGACATCTCTTGGGGCAAGATGTCAAATTCATCCACATTTCTCTTGAAAATCAATTTGAAATGACCAAAGCCACACAGTCAGATGTCTAGTAGCAAATGACACCACTCCTTGGTACCATTTTCCAGTGATAATTTAAAAATTTGTATATAGTTGATAGTTTTGCTAATCTTAAGCAAGAAAAAATTGTTCATTTTAAGTGCATAACAATCTATATTCCAAAGTTAGACATAATGTGTATTTGTTAAAGAGTATAAGAGAAAGAGTATAAGTTAAAACTTACACTGATAAGTTTAAGATCTTCAATTACCGAGATCTATGTGTTTGTAATTTATTTTCATCTGAAAATCTCCAAATGGTTAAAAATTTATGTTAGGAATTAAAGATTGCTACAACAGTAATGCAACAGTATTTTATATTTAAAAATATTGATATTTAGGGGCAAATCTTTTCAAACTTAGAAAAAATACATGATGCACCTCAGAGGTACTCACCCATATCAAGTCCCTATATTGTTTGATATGTAATAATTCAGCCAGTTCATATACACATACAAATTAAAAAGCAAGGTATCCTAGAATGAACAGTCCCCCCAGCATGAAATGAAGACATTTCCACTCTCTGTTACTTTCAAGGTATGGTAAGTGGGACTGAGCTATAGATGTTTTGGAATGGTAGGTTCTGGTTCAGGCAGTTAAAGGAAACTTGCTGTTGTCTTGCCAAGGTTGAGGATGCTGGGTTCATGCATGCATTCTTTTGTTTAACTAGCCAAAATGCTTTATTTTGTCTTTTGTGTGGTGTTAGCTGGGAGGTCCCCTGAGGATGAGACAGATATGTTCCTGGAATAATAGTTACATCGTAGGGCACTTTCTTTAGCCCTTGTCTGGTATTAACAATAGTTTTGTGTCTGGAATCTGGGGTCTAGACTATGCCATCATTAGCAAGAGAGGCACATATGACCTGTGGATGCTCTTACCTTCAAATTAATCATTTCAGCATCCCTAAACTTGGGCAGGTTTTGAGAGAAGTCTGAAGGGGTAATTGAACACGGTAAGGATAGTGCTTCATGTGGGGCCTGTAGTGTACATTCACTCAGTGCACAGCAACCTTACGTATGAGCTGCCCAGCTGGACATGGACCTCTCAGGCCTATTGCTTTCCTCTAAATTAATTAATTCTTCTATACTCACTAAGTTCCAGAACTATCCAGGCATGGTGGTGTATGCCTTTAATCTCAGCAATTGGGAGATAGAGATAGGAGGATCACTTGTGAGTTCAAGGCTAGCCTGAGACTACATAGTGAATTCCAGGTCATCCTGGACTAGAGTGAGACCCTACCTCGACAAAAACAAGAAGACAAAAGTTCCAGAACTAAAGCACAGACCCAAAGCTACATGAAACATAGTGAGGTGGTCTTATCTGGAGAAACCCTTCCCATTACTCAGGACACTACAAACAATAGGAGGAAGAATTTTCACTCAGCAAGGCCTTGGCAGTATACAATTACACTTTAATTAAACTGACAACACCCACCACCACTATTCATTTATTATATTAAACTTGATGTCTTTTGATGATTTCAACTCTGTGAAATATAGTTCTTTTCCTCTTCTCGGCATAGCAGATTTTTATAATATATAGTTAATATGTCTGATATTTTAGGCTAAACTTTCACATTACATGATACATTTCTTAATAATCAGGGAGTTTCTTAAATGCAGAGAATTCTTGTCTAGACAAGTATCAGATTCAAACCTTAGAGTTGTGAATGTTGGTTTTGTTTACCTAAGAACAGATGATTTATGAGAATTTTGTTCAAGAGACATAGAGAAATATGCAATGTCTGCCCCCATATATCTCTTCCTTGGAATAAAGAATTCCCAGATTAACACTTATGTCCTTTGTAATTCTACTAAGGACATATGAGAAATAGATAACCATAACAGGAGGTTTTTCATATGACAGGAATCATGATTTCCTTGTTGTGTAAATATCAAAACCAGGGTGCTTTATGGTAAATGTGAATGTGACAACTTTTGTTATCTAAAGAAAAATTCAAATTCAGTACATTTTTGAAATGAGCAGAAGAAATAAAATTTAATAACTCATTTAGAATTTTGATTGAAGTTACTTAAACCTTTTTTTGTCAAGTAAAAAAATCATTGAAGTCATTTATTCCTGTAGGAGGAAAGCAACAGAAAACAAATAAGTTGTTCATGTAGTGGAAAGTCTGCTCATACTGCCTGACCTCAGTGTTGTCTGTATTTCTCTAGCGGTCGGTCTTGCAGCATGCCAGGAGCCTGCTCTCCCCAGCAATGGCATCAGGATAGGAGACCGCTACATGGTGAATGATGTGCTATCTTTCCAGTGTGAGCCTGGATATACCTTGCAGGTATAGTTCTTTGAGTTCTTTGTGATAAAGAAGGTCCAACATTATAATCTTTGGCCAGCTTACTTAAAGCCAAACCCTCAGTTCAAACCATAGAAACAGTTTAATTTGCCTTGATCAGTTTGTGAAACAAACCAAATGAACTGTGCATGCTAGAAATCATCCATCATTGGGAAAAAAAAACTACCTCAGCTGGGATGACCATTTTATTTTCACAGTTATTTTATTTCAAAGTGTGTGTTCTTCAAAAAACCATGCAGAGAGAAATCTAGGTAGTGACATGCTGTCAGAGTGTTTTTAATTCCCAGCCTGGCCCCCAATGATTCTACCTCCTGAATCATGTTCTGGGATACCTTGAGGCCTGATCCCATAACTTTATTAAATAAATAACCATTATCCCAGGTAAAAAAAAAAAGACAAAAATTTAAAGTTCTATTCAAAGAAATATAATAATTTTAATGAAATAATAAATAGCAAATTTAAATAAATAATTTTCATGAAATATAAAATCAAAACTTTGTTCTAAAATTTTACAGGCCTGTACAAAGTTATATAAAACCGTTTCATAATCCTGTACAAACTGATATATACCAAGATAAATCATTTTCTGTCATGTTTTGTTTGTTTTAACCATGAATAAGCTACTTAAAAACAGCTTTGTCAGAACACTTGGCACAGTTCTTTCATGATACTCACTGCCATCAATACAAGATCATCTAAAACTAGATGTTCTGATGTCCAGCAGCCACATCTAAACCTGCTAATGTGCCTGCTCTTCAGTTAGTTCATATATGAAGTGTTTTGCATGTTTATTGGAGCACTGAGGCTGGTGGCCTTTCAGAGGCATGTCTTTTAAATGTGTTCTACACCCAACTTCACAATGCAACCCAATTAAGCACCAAGAAAGAGGTGGTACAGTACACAGTGGAGTCATGGCACTGCATACAATGATCCTTGCAGATGTGTTTGGTAAATGTCTTAAATGTGAATCCCCTAAAAGCAGATAGCACATACTAAATGCCGACGAAGACTTTAGCACCTTAGTCCTAGTGAATTACTTGATGTGGGTGTCACAGATTGTGCATGTCCATGAAATACCAATGATGCTTCAGTGCACTGAAATGATCATAGGATTTTCATAAACAAGAGTTATTAAATATACCTCTAGGTAATGACTTCTAAAATCAACCTACAGCTTATAGTGCTGGGTACTTGATGAATAGTGTTGACACAGATGGGCTGTGGAAGTCAATTTCTGCATAGGATTCTGTAATAAGGACCCTCCGCTGCAGTCCTGCGACAGATACAAATGATAAGCCAGGCAAGCCAAGGCTTCTCAGGATGACTCTGTGAGACAAAGTCTTTTGTCTTCAAGTTACAGTACAGAGAATCACGTGTCCCACCTCAAGGTTCCAGGTGCAAAGACACTTTAGTCTTCTTTGCCATGCATCTTTTGTGTCCTTTCCCTCTTGTGCTTGCATAATCACTGACTGATGTGATGGAAGCACACTCTTTTGTTTTCTTGGGAATAGCCACACTTCAGTACTGTCTCTTGCTCCCCTGTGTTCTTCTCTCTGCTTGTAGACAATGTGACAGCTTCTGTTTGTGCCCTTTCCTAAATGATATTTTATGGACCTTGAAGAATAAACAATTCTTCCATAGAGGGATTCCTTGTAGTGTATTGACTGGTGGATTGCTGGGACACATGGGCCTAGAGACCTACACCAGGATGCTTTCCTGCTCTGTTCATGAAGTGTCAACTGAGCTGCTCTTTTCACTGCTCACAACATTTACCCTGCAGCTTGGAAGCCCTTCCTTATCACTCAAAAGACAGAACAGCAGAAGTGGAAACTAGATTGTTTTAATTGACAACATGAATTTACTAATATATTGATATATTCTGAATGATGGTATGCTACCAAGGTGTGCCATTCATGCCAAGCACTGCCCCTCCTCACACACTCTCAGAGATGTATCTGAAAACATAAGCCTAGTAAGATTTATGGGTTCAAAGAATCTCTGACATCACATGTTATGATAATTCTGAATGTCTGAACTGCCCAAGATCTCTATCCCACATACGCTTATTTAGTGCTCTTCTAACACATGAAAACCAAATACTTCTTCTAAAGGAAAAAAAATCTAAAATAAATATACAGAATCCTGTATAATTTTTGATCCATCACAACAATTTCAGTTGGAATCACTCATCCAAAATGATTATATCAAAACCAGTAGCAGAATATGTGCTAGATGTGTAATAAATGGTTCTTTTATTGTTAATCTTCAAAACCTTTTGCACTTTATACCTTCCATATTTCAGAAAGAAATTCATTAAGGATAAATTAATGCACCACAAGATATATAAACACAGAACATGAACTTTACAGCAAAAATACTGCCTACAGTGTCATTTTGAAAAGTAATATTTCTAGCTAGGTGTGATGATGCATGACTTTAATCCCAGAATTTGGGTAAATTGAAGCAGAAGGATTATGGGTTTGAGGCCACCCTGTGCTATGCAGCAAGATTTATCTAAAAACAAACAAATAATAGTAAATATTTTCTTGCTCAAAACTAGAGTAATTTTTTTAAATATCAGGAAATTTCAGAAGATTAGTTTTATGGTAGGACTAGGTGCAAAGGGTTTCTGGCTGAGGAAGGTAGCTAACATGTTTTCTTAACTGTTTTCAGAAACTTTTAGATTTCTTTTGTTGTTTTTTTTTTTTTTTTTTTTTTTTTTAGTTTCCTATGTTTTGAAAAAAATATATTGAGTCACCTCAATGACCTCTTGTTGGTGGCAGATGGAAACTCATGAGATATGTAAATTTAGTACATATAGTCTCTGAGTCACTAGAATAAAATATAAAAGTAGGTAATACGTAGGAGTTCCATCTAGCATCTTCTTTTTAACCAGAAGAGTGATTCCAGCATGAAACATCTCCACATTGAACCCTATGCTTTTTGGTCTTCTGAAGTGGGACAGAATAGTTTAGAAAGTCGATGGTGTAAATCATCCCCATTAAGATGACAATGAGATTCTTAGTGATGGGGGTTAATTTCATTGAAAAGTAGCTCACATGCTTGCCTGTGACTAAGAGAATACTTAACCTCCATGTCTGCAAAGAAGGAAGCAATGACCCAGTTCTAGTGGGAACCACTTGTGGTGTGGCTTCTCTCCACACACAGCCACAGAAGTTACATAAAGTGAGCAGGCAACACTTCACTGGCATGCTACCCTTCCAAAAATCCCTTCTCAGCCTTTAAGGAAAAAGCTGTAGAGGCTGGTTTTGAAATTAAAAAAAAAAAAAAAAAAAAAAAAAAAAACTTCACCCAGTTCAGTGAATCTCCCTTAGGCATAAAATGAAAAAAAGCTGACAGAAATGTCGCCTTTCTAATACAATCAAGATATTGTTTTTAGTTATAAGGGCTGGCTCTATGTTGCTTCAATAATAAGTTTATGTAACTCATTAATAAATTTTAGTGAGGATGGATGCATGATTTCAGATTTTCAATATATGTATAGTTAAAACAACACACAAAGAAAAGGCATATATTCTCTCAAATGTTTCATCCCTGTATACTCTGTGGTCCTTGATGTGAGTTTTGCTCTTTTCTTTCCCACTCAGGGTCGCTCACACATTTCCTGTATGCCAGGAACAGTTCGTCGCTGGAATTACCCATCACCACTGTGCATCGGTAGGGTACACCATCTATCCCACCCCATGTATTGGTAGAGTATACTTTCTATCCCTCTGTGCATGTAAGGGATATGACTTTCATTCCCTGTGTGTGGGTAGAGTACATCTTCACTACCCCTGTGCCTTGACAGGTCACATTCCCACTCATGCTTCTCTAAAGTACAGAATGCTTTCTCCTGTGCATGGTTAGGGTACACTTTCCATCAGCTTGTGCATGAACAATGTATACCCTCCATCTACCTGTGCATGAGTAGGGGACACATTCCTTCCCCAGTGTGTCAGTAGGGTATATGTCCAGCCACTTTAAGTGACTCATGTAGCCTGCTTACCCTACTCTGGCTTCAAATGATGCATTTCTAAATGCCTTTCAGAGCCTGAGTTACATGATGATGGCAAAATCGTGCAGTGGAGTGTCTTGACTATTCTATACACTTCCTGAGAAGTGCAGTAGATCAGATTTTCTGGAGTATTTGAGTTAGGGGAGTCCCAAGACGTCCACCTCAAAGTGTCAACAAATTCGACCACATCAGAAATCTGGTTTATTAATTTCTGAAGGAAGGCAGTAGCTGCTTGGAATGCTGAGCAGTTTCTAAAGAGGCCATTCACCTCTGGGTAGCAAGTTTCCAGAAGCAAAATACAGAATTACAATCTGGTGATTGGCAGTCAGAGTACTTGGACTTCATGTTGAGAGGACTCAGAAAGGACTGGGGCAGAAGATCATTAGCACTGGGGGATCCCTTTGTTCTCCATTGTTAGAGTGGGAAGAGCCAATGGCCTGAGGCTCTAGAACCTTCTAGCACAGATCACAAAATGGGCATGAAATCCTGGCCACAGAGTCAGCGTCCACATGGTTCTTGGGGTTACTCACTAGCCCCTATCACCATGGCACATCATCTTGGGGTCTCACTTTTTGCATTTCAGCCTGGCCTCCCCCTAGAGATAGGTGTTTCACAGTTACGGAAGCTCCTCACCCACTTGCTCTACTTTACATCGTACCTGACATAGAAGTGCTTATGGCTAGTGGAAAAACCAGCCACACTGAGCTTGCCTTTATGGATAATAATTGATCTTTTTTATTATACAGTTTGTTTTTTCCAGATTATGAAAACTTTATATTATATAGAATGTTTGGTACTAGCACTTTTATTTTTCTCTTATAAATATTTTTAAATTTATTGTATTTTTGACAATTTTATACATAATTATAATGTGTTTGTGTCATAGTAATTTTTCCATATATTGCTCCAATAAAATATAGATGGATGAGGAATGCTTTCATATTTTGGGAGAAGTTATCTTTAAGTTCACCTCTGTCCTGTCAGGTTCCCACCTGTGTGATTACTCCCTCATCTAAGCATCACCCCTTATTCACAGGTTACCTCCTCAGGAGCAGTAATTCTATAACATTACCACTATTTAAGTTAACTTCCCACAGACCAGAAGACTTTGCTGGGCTCCACCGTTAACTGTGCTTACCACGTAGAGGCATTCCAGAGCAAGCAGTGATAGTCTGAAAGCTTAGCCTTTGCCTGCAGAGTACTTCTGCCTTTGGTTGGGCTCCACATTCCACCCCAGCAGCCTATATGATATTGTTTTAGGTGAAAGTGATCAACTTTGACGATCACAGTGTATTGATAACCTCTGGGTTAGTCACATACTGCTTAGGATTTAACCAAGGAAAATCAATGGCACAGTGAGCTGGTCCCTATAAGAAAAGAGGTGACGGCTCTCTTACATGTTCCTCTGTCAAACATATTCCCCCACAACTAAATTAAATCTTAGATATAATATGATTTTGAGTAATGTGAACTTTAACAGGCTTGAATGGGATTTTGTGAAAAGGCAAATAAACCACACCAAGCCAGTCAATAACACAGAGATTCGGGCTCTACGATGGCCTCCCAGGGAAACTCCTCCCCTTCACACACATCATAACTTGTTTTCAAGGGATCTAGGTTCCTTTGTGGCCAGTATCTTATTCTGTGATTTTTTTTTTAATCAGTGAGAAATAAGTTTCTAGAAGGACCTCAAAGAAACTACTTGTGGGGAGGTTGATATCTTAGTCTTGAGGAAAGAACCAAATGAAACTGAAAGGCATACATTTTACCTACACAGAGCACCTGTCTTCCTGCTTGTTTTTATGTACAGTGTGTTTCCTCTTGTATCTGTTACTTTCTCACTGCCAAGACAAAAGACTTGACGCACATACACAAAAAAAAAAAAAAAAAAAAAATTAAGGAAGAAAGGGTTTACTTCAGCTTAAAATTTTATTATGCTGGAAAGTCATTATGGGAGAAGCTTGAGACAGCTAGTACCTTTCAGTCCATGGTGAGGAAACAGGGCCAGATGAATGCTGGTGCTCAGCCAGCTTTCTACTTTTCATAAGTCTAGTTTCTTGGCCTGTGGGAAGGTGTGTCCACAATTTAGGTTGGACTTCCCACCACAATTAGCCTAATCAAAATAATCCCTCACAGGAATGCAGAGGGGTAACCTTATCTAGGTATTCCTTCCCAGTTGATTCTAGGTTCTGACAAGTTGAGAGTCAATATAAATCATCACACCTTACATGTGGGACTTCTAATGCTCTAAACTCTGAGGTTTATTCAACTCCCACAGGCACTCACTCAGCAAGGGGACATTCCAATACTATATGCTTTGCATGAAAATGTTTCACTTGAGCAGTGATATTAGCAAGTTATAGCTGTCTTTGACATCCTTGTAATGTGTTCTGTATATTAGCAAATGCTGAAGCTTCTTCATTGCAAAAACTCACACATGAGCCACGATAAGCTGGAAAGACTGAGAAATAGAAGGGTTTTGCATCTATTAGCTTGAGATTAATTGAGCTAAGTAAGATTGAGAGCAAGAGTCTATAGAGAGGGAATATTTTACTTATTGGCTCCTGTAAACCTCATGAACCAACTCTTTTGAATCATAGCATTAAAGAGGCTAATGTATATACACCACTCTCCACAGCCTTATGAGTGTTAGGCACTGTTCTCAGAGTATAATACTGACCGTTTTGAATATCATAGCAAGCCTCAGAGACACCAGGCAGCTTGCCACAGCCTCTGGCGGAATTAGCATTCACTCTGGGGTGAGCCGTCCTGGAGACTTCTTGCACTGTGGGGTCTTCAGTCAGACCTGTCCTGTCACATTCATTTAAAATAAAATGCATCCATTTGTATCAAAACATCAGGAATCTACACAAAATGAGATCCTTACATCCAGTAAATGCAATGCCTCCTTCTGTTATAAAATAAGAAATATCTGTCTTTAGAAACACCTTATTTCCTGGTAGCTCTCCAGACACCTTCCTCATTGAAAGGAAGGAGGCTTGGGGGAGGTATGAGCAAAGGTGGGAGGCCACTGAACAAAGGGAACTCTAAGAAGAAGTCACAGCCTAATAGAAATACTGACTGAGCCTGGGACAGGACAGGCAGTCGCAGGGCTTTCTCCATCTTGCCCAACAGAGCCGAATGATGCACCTCTTTAGGAAGGTGTGTTTTGTACCCATTTGTTGGCTTTTAGCTTTTTCAAATGTTCATCAACCAAAGAATGGCCATGATTATAGTTAAGTTTCCATGTCACAAACAAATAATTTTCTGCTGAGCAGGAGCTGTTTCCCATATCTAGACCCTCATGTGATACCATCACACTATACATGTCCTGTGTTTAGCATGATTTCAATCACAAGGGTGATGCTTGTCACTCAGGCTTGGTGCCAGCTATTGTTCATTCAAGGATGTGTCTATCATCTGCTGAAGGTCTAGAGGTAGACACAAATGCTTGTGTTTAATGATAGCTGACAGTGGCCTTTGTTTTTCTTACCACATTCAATATCAAAAGGACCTTTTGAAATATCACCCACATCTGACATGTGTCTTCCTGTTTCTGTACTCCTTTTGCATTATTGTGTTTAGTCTTCTGTGGTTGAAATGTATATACATAAATTTTATGCTCTCTGAGGAACCCTGTGAGAAGGGGTGTTCCCATGATGTATCATTAGTCTAGTTCACAGACCCATGTCAGAGCCTGTACCTCACCCATCAGGCTCTTCCAATAAGAAGACTTCCTGAATTACAGGCATGGTTATGTCATGTAAGATATCCCTGGTATTAGAGCTCACACAACAAGAAGATACTTGTAATTTTTAATTTTTTTATTAACAACTTCCATGATTATAAAAAATATCCCATGATAATGCCTTCCCTGCCCCTCACTTTCCCCTTTGAAACTCCATTCTCCATGATATACCCTCCTGCTCTCAATCAGCCTCTCTTTTATTTTGATGTCATGATCTTTTCCTCCTATATGATGGTCTTATGTATGTAGTGTCAGGCACTGTGAGGTCATGAATATCCAGGCCCTTTTGTGTCTGGGGGGAGCACATTGTAAGGAGTCCTACCTTTCCTTTGGCTCTTACATTTTTTCTGTCACCTCTTCCACAATAGACCCTGAGCCTTGCAAAGTGTAATAGAGATATTGCAGTAGTGAGCACTCCTGTCACTTCTTTCCAGCACCATGATGCCTTCTGAGTCATCTCAAGGTCTCTGCCATCTGAAAAGAGAAGGTTCTCTACTAAAAGTGAGAGTAGCATTAATATAAGGGTATGAACATTAAGATAAGTGCTTACTGGACAGTTTGATAAGCATAGTATATACATTTAGTCAGACAGCAGCAGACATTGCACCCCTAGGACTCATAACTACCTCTGTTTTACATTTTCAGTATCAGGGATACATTCCCTCCCATGGAGTGGGCCTCCAGTCCAATTACAGGGCAGTTGGTTTCCACCATAACTGATGTGCCACTATTGCACCTGTTGGCTCATTTGGTTTGACTGGCCAAATATAAGACTTGAAGTGTCCACTGTTGAGTATCTTCACTGGTGATTTCTCTTTTTCCCATTGAACTGCATACAGAATGGTTTCTTATAGCTTTCTGCCAGCTGGTCTCCTTGGAGAAGGTTATCAGCTCAGTTCCAGCAGGATTTCTCAGTGGCCTTGTAGCCCGAGTATGTAGAATCTTCAGCAATAGGGTCTTACCATCTACTCCTGGTGGGAAACCAAGGGCTTCGGCAATGACCTATAACGTTTTAGGAGCATCAGGGACCTCCCTGGACAAAAACTCACTTGAAGGCAGCCCATCCCCCGAACTGAAAATTTTCTGGTAACAATGTATGGTTCCTCAGTGTTCCGTTGTCCAAAAAGTAAGTTTCCATATGATTTATTTACATCCTCTTAGACTTTGATTAGCCCTCCCTCCACCTTTTCTTTACTCAATCTCTTCCCCTGACCTCACTTTGGGCCTTTACATACTTGTAATTTTTTTTTAAAAAACTTAGTTCGTCACCATACAGAATGCTTGAATCTCAGGCTATGAGTTCCTGTCATGAGCAATCACTATATTCATTAGCTTTACAAATTTCCTCAGATGAGAAATAAAATTTGCTTGACGGTTAAAATTTAAAGGGTTTACTGCAGTGCCTCAGAGTTCTCTAGAAGAGGGTTCATGATAATGTTCTGTGTAACAAGAACCTTGTCAAAACAAAAAGAAAATTATTTCATGTGTCCACACCACTAAGAAATTAAAGCTGTTGCATTATTAGTTGTAAATAGAGTAAATTGCTTTTTTTTTTTTTTTTTTTTTTTTTTTAGCAGATTGTGAGTACACAAACACTAGTTTCTCAAACTCCATCCTTGCTGCCGTGGTTATTACCAAATCACTTGGGCAAACACCAGAAAAGCATGGCATGTAGTTCACACAGATAAGGCCAAACCACCAAACACCACCATATAACATCTTTATTACACAGACATTTCTAGGGAAAGTCGTTACAGAGAGCTCTGTTCCTCCCAATGGAACCAACTGTGAGGACTATTAGTTCAATTAACACTGAGTCTCTGGGGCCAGTCACAACTGGAACTTCCTGGATAGGCTTTTCCCAGGACTGATCCTTCAGACCAATTTCTTAATCTCTTCCACTTGGTTTCCTTACCTGTCAAGTGGGGAGAGTCTTACTGCCAGCCTCTAAGTCTAATGTGGGAATGCAGAGAATAGAGGCATTTGTCTATCAACAGCAGGAGTATGCAGTAGGCATTTGTCTGGCTATAGTAGAAGTACACAAAGAACCTCAGTGGAAGGAAATCAATACCACCCTTCCCATAAACAGTAGCTGATAAACTGAAGTCCACTTGAAACCTAACTGAAATAGGATTGGTAAAACCGATGAACCTTTGTTGAGGGTCAGGAGCAACAGAAGATAAATTCAGAGAGAGCATATTTGTTCTCAGGAGTTCACAGTGAGGAGAATGTTAAACAGTACAGAGGAAAAGCGACCAAGCCCAAGAGAGCACTGATTCATGCTGATCTTTTAAAGCTGGGGCTTCTTAGGTAGCAATTAGCATCATGACATAGGAAGGCATGCTGAGGTCTGGAGTTTCCCAGAGTGGAGGTAGCATGCACACTGTAGAACTTGGTGGGATTGTGGAAGTCAGTGACAGTGGGGCTTCAATTTCCCAAAGGAGTGTTATTACTCTGTGGTGGAGCACAGTAGAGTCTCCTAGATGGAGAGAGATGAACTTAGGTTTTTCATAAAACAGGAAACTTCATGCTTTTTATAACTTTTCAGAGGAGAGGGAAAGTTCCTCGCCATGTGACCTAGCCTACGTGTTAGGACCATGAGTTGGTGAATCAGACCCAAATAGGACCCACAACCAGCATTACTCAACTGGCTGTGGAGGTCCCTGACAACTATAGAGCTGGTCTTGCTTTCCCACTAAGTCTTGGGTCTGGGGATCAGGAAGAGGATGGACTGGTCCTGCTTTCTTGCCATGCTTATAGTAGCAACAAGAGGAGAGGATTTTCTAAGATTCGCTGCAAGTGGGCTTGTTATTTTTTAAGTAGCCTAAATCTGGTCTTTTAAAGTGACTATACAACAACTGTGTTCTAACAGAGGGCAGCTGCACCCCTCAATAACCAGTGTTTACTGTCATATATGACAGGTCTTGACTCTAGTCCTGTGGACTTACCTTTCTCCAGTGTGTTCCAGCAGAGTGTATTAGGTTAGTTGTTCTTATGCAATATGGGACCCTAAAAGACTCATAGCTTCTGTATATTTCACAGCCACCTGTGGAGGGACGTTGACCAGCATGGGTGGAGTGATCCTGAGCCCAGGGTTTCCAGGCTCCTATCCCAACAACTTGGACTGTACCTGGAAGATATCATTGCCCATTGGCTATGGTGAGTGAGACTGGATTCATTCCAGACTTCAACCTTCCTACTTCATCTAACAGAATTGTGCTTGTGACAAATGAGCAGTATTTTTTTGACATAACTGTGTCTTTAATTGGAAGTGGATTTCATATTTAAGTGAAGCCTTGGCAGAATTATGTTACGAGCAGAATGTTATCTGAAAAATCAATTCAACCATGCAGTTCTCTTCAAGGCAAATTAAATTAGCTGAATGGTGATATAGTAGGCCCACAAAGTACAAAATGTGGCATCCTTAATTTGTTCTCAATCTCTTTATTTACAACTCTGCCTTTTCTAATTTAACTCTACAGTTCAATCATGGTGGCTGTCTCTTTGGGGCAATTGCTAAGGATTTCTTCAGGTTGTGATACATATAAAATTCAATATTAAACATCAATTTGCAAAGGTAGTATTTTGTTATCTTTTAATTATATATTGTATTGATGATTGGTTTATGAAATTCTAGAAAGTATTTAGCTATTAGCTTTCAGGTTATCTATTTTAGAGGATTTAAAATTGAGTTAAGAGCACTAAAACCTATGTCTCATGACTTCAGAAGTGCTCGGTCTTTGTAAAAATTTAATTCACTTTCCTACCAGTCTTTACCTACCTCTAGGTATCCTTCATATTGCAATTCCTTTACAGGGTGAGGGGTCTCACCCTCTGGTGGTTTTCTCAAATACACTAAAGTAGCTATAAAATGGAGGTTCCTAGACAGAGTAGCTGGATCCGTACTTATGTACCAAACACACCATAGTTGTATTAGTCAGGGTTGGCTAGAGAAACGGAACCAAATAAAGTAAATGTGTATTATAAATGGCATTTATTAGATCAGCTTGGAGGATATTAGGGGAAGTTCAATAATAGCTGTCCACAGGCTGGAGAGTCAGAAAATCCTGTTTAGTCTACCAGGTTGGATGCCTCAGAAGTCCCAATCTGACCCTGAAGGCCTGGGGATTCTGGGAGAGCCACTGGACTCCTGACCATGTTGGAAGCCTGATGAAGCTGTGTTCTAATGTCCACAATGAGTAGCAGCAACAGGGGAGACACCTTCACCAGCAAGGAGCACAGCCAGCCAGGCGAGCAGCACCATATTATGCATATGTAGTCCACCACTGGAAGGGATACCTAGTCTGGGGGAAGGCTTTTCCCCCTCCATCAGTCTTTCCTGGAAATGACTTACAGACCTGCCCAGGATCTGAGCCTCTTACTTGACTCCTAATCTGATCAAGATGACAACAGGCCTTACCTGGCATGGTAGTTCATGAGGCTTTTTTCAATAGTACCCCCAGTTTGTGGATGCTGGCGCCAGCCTGCCATGGCTATGTTTCTCCAATTCATGGTAGAGCATTTTACTCTAAAACAGGAATGATTTAATTAATAAGATGCTTAAGATACTTCTGTGTATTACTTTCCTGGAATAAATTGGTATGATACAAGGAGATTGAAGTCACATGGTTTTGGCAAATTGGAACTAAAAAGAGATTATGGCAGGCTTTGAAATGTGATAAGTCACAACTTCACAATGAATCACAAATCCTACTGTTCTCCAGGAACTCTTGCATGTAATATCTCTTCTATAATTATGCTACCTATAATTACCTAGTCCTGAAATACTTTCTTCCTTGACTGTGCTTTGGACCCTGGTGGATATTCCAGTTATTGTGGATGTCCCTGGTTTTCTAGCATCCCTGTGATATGAAATGCTACTGTGCCTTTCCTCAAGTAAAAGTGACCTTTGTACTTTTCATTAGTGGAAGATTTCATTGGACATTTTTATTATTTCCATATAACTCAACTGGGCATATTTGTGTAACTATTTATACAACCCAAGAACAAACAATAGCCAGATAGGTGGTTGAGTTAGTCTCCCCCACCTCAGACACACACACTCCCAGAATCAAAGCAATGGCGGCATTACATAGACAAGAAAGACCATGGCTTTGGTGTGATGAGAAGCACTTAGTCCCTCTTCACTTGTTACTCATTCTGATGGACCCATTTTCCTCAGCTTATTCTGAGATCGAACAGCCTGCCCCCCAAAGAAACTGGAGGATGAGGAGGACCCTGGCCTTACTATCCCAGAACTAGAAGCGTGTTTTGCACTGACTTGATTTTGTTCTCGACTTGACTTGGAAATCTCAGTTTCACTGGTTACTGAGAGAATAAATTGCACCAATTTAGGAGCCCTGTTTGCTTATTTCAAAATATGAACAACAAAACAGAATAAGGTATGAATCTTCTGGGACTGCTCTGAAGCCTAGACAAGGCATAGCTTAAGTGTCCATGGATTTAGTGGCCACATCACCATGTTTGACACGATTTATTTTTTTCCCTCATCACACACTCAGGGTGTTCTGTTAAGGCTTCATTGTCAAAGCTGAACCTACTGAGAATTTCTCTTTGCAAAAAACTTTTAGAGGACAGTGTACAGAAAGGTTGCTGACCATTATTTTTATTTTATTTTCTGTTTTGCCATGGCCTTTCTTTTTTAATCTGTAATAAACTACCGTATTGTGACATCACAAGATGCTGTCCCCAAATTCTTATGCTTGGATGGCCTGGAACCACAGGGAAGCTGTAAGATTCTTTAGCATGCTTGCTTTTGGCACACAGAAGATGACAGCACAGCAGCCTATAGTCACAAATGCTATCAAGTAAGAATGAGGTCCTCACTTAAGCCCCATTACTATTCAAAATTTAGTCAAAGTCCAAAGACAAAAATCCTTTGTGTGATGGACCCTGTTTAGGCGCCTGATTTTTAGAACAAATTTGACAGATGAAAGCATGCTATATGAGTTTTATCAGAGGTAGTGACTTCCATTGCCTTTCTTAGCCCAATCATGTGGGTTTAAAGCATCCTGTGAGATAATGAAAGGATGATTAGGCTGCATTTTTTTTTCTGATCCCTTCAGTTAGGTTCTATGATATCAAATGGGGCAAAGCTTGCTTAGAAATAGATAGCTAAGTAATCCCCAGTTTAAACCAGATTAGAGCCCAGATCTGTCCATTTCCTGATAGGTATTAGGTACTTTAATATGTGGCTGGATATGTTATCCTGCTTAACTTGGTAATTTTGCACGCAATTTATAATTGTCATAATTCCATGTTCTGTTCAAGTTTAATTCCCTGGAGTGAGAAGTGACTTTCTGCTCATCCCCTGCTATTGAGGAACATTGCCTGTTTTGATCTGGTCACTCCTGATCTCTTCATTGTCTGGGAATTCTTTCTGGATGGTGTCATTCCACAGATATCAAGAATCTCTTAGCAAATGCCTCTAAACTCTGAATATTTACGTCTGAAATGAGAGCATTTATGTTTCTGCTATGATATTTGATGTCCAGTGCCCTCATCATGCCCTAGTTGGAATTCATGCTGGCAATTTAGGGACGTAAATTTAGTTGGGGTAGCTTAATAAGTTGCCTCTGATTGATCTTCTTTCACTTCTAGTATTCCACTTAGTTTGACCATTATGGTTGATATTAAATGAGTTCTGCAGACTTCATGGACCCATGATCTCTAAAGCACACATACATGCACACACATGCACACATATATACACACACAGCTACACACAGCTTCAGCACATTTTACTTACTAGTTTAAAATGCACTTATGTTCAGATCATCATTTCTTTCATGTTCACTGACAAATTTCCTCTGTTATTAATGAAGTGGCTTTCCTTATGAGACTTGAAATGTATCAAATCATTTAGGTTTTCTTTTCCTACTACCCTTTCCTTGCCTTTCTTCATATGGCTTTTAGAAACCCTTGTTTTGTTGATATATTCTTTAGGTATTTGAAATTTTCTGTGCATCTGCCCTTATATAGAATCACCCACATAATCCTAAATTTCTAATTTAGAAAAATTATAATTTTTCAAATATAGAATGCAATATATTTGATGGAAATTGAAAATAATGCTCTTCTCTACTGCCAAACTCAAGGGGTAATGGGATGGAGCTCATTGTCAGAGCACACACTCTTTCATGTCGCCTTCAGTTTGGTCTTCAGTACTATGAACAGAGAAGGACAGGAAACAATACAGAAGAAAACTGTTCTCACATTAAATAATCATGCTTTCAGTTTAAATATTATTACCCATCTTTTACCACATGGATTGATGAAGGACTAATATCATTGGTATTCTATATAAAGTTTTCAAGCAAATTAGCAGTTTACATCCATAATACCACAGACATCTCTAAACTATCTCAATCCTGCCTGTTCTTCTGAATATTTATTTGTAGCCTCTTAATACACAGATATATGGGATATGTAAGATCATCACTTTGGACAACATTTTGGTATATTTAGCTGAGGCTGATGGTTGAGTTTTGAATTTTATTTGAATTTGAGATTCATGGTCACATTTATCAGATAGGGTTTCTTTAAGTACTAGTAACTTGATTTGTGTATATAACAGAACTGAACATAAGCACCGATAAGTCTCTTACTCAATTGTATGATGAGACAAGTAGTAAAAGAACACATTTTAAAGCTTTCTTCAGTTTCTTTCAATTAATATTGACCTTATCCATGATAAACTTGTGGATAATAGCATGTAATGTCATCCTTATGTTTAGTGTTGTAATAACCACTTTTGGAAATATGTGTACTGACCTGTGTTCTAAGAACTACATACTTTTTGGTACATTCCAGTGGCAAGATGCTGGAAGAGCTCATAGTCACAGTAAGCTGACTTGAGGGCATGGATCTTATGAGACAAGGGCATATAGGCAGTCATGACAGAGGTTAAAGTGTGCCAAGATCTGTTGTCTAAAATGCATTCTCTCCTCCTCTAGGCTTTTATGTCCCACAGAAAGTAACCTAGTTATCACCTTTGTTTAGCACTGATCTTACCAATGCTATCACAAATGAGGAATCTTGCATATGTCTTCATAGGTGCACATATCCAGTTTCTGAACTTCTCAACCGAAGCTAACCATGACTACTTGGAGATCCAGAATGGTCCATACCACACCAGCCCTATGATGGGTCAGTTCAGTGGTCCTGATCTGCCCTCGGCTCTGCTGAGCACCACACATGAAACCCTTATCCACTTTTATAGTGACCATTCACAGAACCGACAAGGATTCAAACTTGCTTACCAAGGTAAGGAACAAGACCCACATATCTAAGTATGCTTCTTATAGTGTCAGGCTAAATCTTCTGATTAGTTAAATCCTCACAGCTGCATTGCTCTTCATCAAATGTTAGTCTTGGACTTGCAGTAGGACCATACCAGCTGCCCTGATCAGCCTGGCAAGCTACAGATCCTATCACAGCCCTGATCTAAGTCCTCCCTCTGTCCTCTGTGGCATGATCATATACTACCAGCCACAGTGACTTCTCATCTGTAACTTGTTCCTCTTAGCCCTTATTTCTCTTAGCTGTGACCCTTTAGATCAGTCAATAATGAAATGGTGCTGGTGGCTCCAAGTAGTTATACCTCATCCCAGATCAACACCATAGTACACTTAGAACACCCATCAACGAGGAGAGCTTCAGAGCTGGAATTCTGTCCACATGTGGGATCACTAAGAAAAGTGAGTCCATTCCTACCAAAACATGGGAAAATGCTAACATTTTCATTTCATCCAAAATATTTTTTCTGTTCATTTCCTGAATATTGTTGAGTCAAATGAAGTTGAAATTGTAAATAGGGGCTAGTTTCCCCCCACCCCCCATATGGCTGAATCCCTTGTCTACCTTGATTTTTATAGATCACCCTTATTAAAATAATTTACTTAACAACACCAAATTATGTTGTTTTCATCTACAAATATAAAATTAAGACATAAATGTTCAGAATTGAGGTCTCAGAAAATAGGAATTCAGATAAGAAGATAAAGGAGAGAGAAATAATATCTAACTTTGAGAGTATTATGTCCCTAGAGGAGGCAAGAATTCCTCTATGAACACAGCTATCTATAAATGTTTCCCACATTATTTAGTTTTGTTATTTTCCATTTGAAATATATCCATATACAAAATACACATGTGCACATATGAAACCTCAGGCATAAGCCACTTCCCAAGGCAGGAGGATGCAGTCCCATCTGCTGACACACTTGTTTTCTGTGCTTTCTCTTTCCTAAGAGAAGCTGTCCTGTGTAAAATCCAAACAATGTGTACTCCTACATCTTCTTCAGACACAGGTAGGAACTCCTTCTCCTCCTCCTCCTCACTTTCTAGCTGTGGCTACCTCTCTGCTGGCTCTTTCCCAAGACCACTGCAGATATATTGATTCATGTCCTCTCTCTCTCTCTCTCTCTCTCTCTCTCTCTCTCGATTTCTTTCCCACTGTCTGTCCTTTTGTTTCTCTTCTATTTATTTCCCTCTATTTTCTCTGTCTTTCCTCTCTCTACCTGCCTCTTCCTCTCTGCCTATCTCCTCTCTCTGCCCTTCTATCTTCCATCTTTCTGTCCTTTCTGGCTGACTGTTTCTGATCTGCCTCTTTCTATCGCATCTGTTTCTCTTTCTTTATATACATTTTTTCTGTCTCTCTGTCTATCTCTTTGTCTCTATTTCCCATCTCCGTTTCCTCTCCAGTTTCTCTCTCATAAATTTATTAACTTGTGACTTTAAGCAATTTTATTCCTTGTCTTATTATTTTTGGAAGCACCACCTCTACCAATGTGTCCTAGTCTCTACTTCCCTTCTTCTCTTCCTTACCCACTCCCAGCTGTCTAATACTCCCTGATGCAGTCAGGTTCATGTTGCTGGCAGAAATCACCTGATCAAGAGCACATTGTGGGGAAAAAAAGGTTTATTTGGCTTACAGACTCCAGGAGAAGCTCCATAATGGTAGGGGGAAATGATGGCATGAGCAGAATGTGGACATTATCCCTAGGGCCAACATAAGGTGGACAACAGCAACAGGAGAGTGTGCCAAACACTGGCAGGGGGAGACTGGCTATAACACTCTTTAAAAAAAAATGTTCACTTTTATTTATTTATTTGAGAGTGACAGAGAAAGAGAGAGGAAGATAGAAAAAGACAGAGAATAGGCACACCAGAGCGTCCAGCCACTGCAAACAAACTCCAGATACGTGCACCCCCTTGTACATCTGGCTAACATGGGCCCTGAGGAACTGAGCCTTGAACGAGGGTCATTAGGCTTCATAAGCAAGTGCTTAACAGCTAAACCATCTCTCCATCCCTGGTTATAACACTCTTAAGCATGCCCCCAACAATACTCTGCCTCTAAGGGGCATTAATTCCCATATCTTCATCAGCTGGGAACCTTGCATTTAGAATTCCTGTGTTTATGGGTCACACCTGAATCAAACCACCATACCCCCATACACAATCTTATAATTCTATAGACATTAGTTATGTATTCAAGAAGCCTCAACTCACTGCCCCACAGCACTGATCACTCCTTCAGTTTCTACAAGATTCTGTCCTGCCTGACATTTTTTTTTCTCCTTGACCTCTTCTGACCAATGAATTTACCTTCAGGCACAGTTGGAATACTACTATATTCTTGTCACACACTCCCTGGCATCATCACATCTCTGGATTCAGTAACCCAGTAATCTAATCATTTGTGACTGACAGCCCTATGCCACTGTCTCTAGTTCTTTGTTCTGCAAGCAGCAGAAGGGTGCCATCTCCTCCATGCACCAACATTGGGATCCCGCAAACTTCCAAATCCACATCAAGTGGCCAGCTTATAGTTATACTCCTCTATCCAGCTCAGTTTCTCACTAGGTCAACTGTGGGAAATCCTGGTATCACCCTTTTTCTCCATCTCCCTCATCACCAGGACTCACTGATCTTTCTCCTAGTAAGCCCACATTTACTCTTCCAATGTCTCTCACCCTTCCTGGAAGCAAACACGATTTTCTACTTTGTTGGTGAGAGCTTATGCCACTCTTACCCAATTCCTGTGAATGCAGTTGAAGCTCTGCAAGGAGTGTGGTCCCAAGATGCTCCATCTGTCTCTGCTACCTCTGTCCTCCTTCATGCCACCCTGCCAATGTGTCTTCAGAGGGATTCTAAGTTCCCTTCTACCTTTAGGTCTTTATAGCACTTATACATAGAGTAGTCACAACCAAGAATATCCTACATGCCTACTTTACAGTCTTCTGGAGACTCCTGTAGAACTCAGGCTATTGCTCTACCAAGATGAGATGTGTCCATCAACTCAATTCTGGCTGAACTCCTTGGGCGAGGTGGGCTTTTCCTGTGCCTCTTCTTGTGTGGTGGTCATTAGTGCTGCCTGCCACCTCAACTGCAGCCTCATGGTCTTCAGTCACTGAATAACTAAGTGTGACTAGCTGTGCTGGTAAGGTTGGAGTGAGTGTCTTTTTGCATGGAAACTTGAGGAGTTGAAAGTTAGTTTGCTCTCATGGATGATGAGTGAGACATGGTTCCTGTGTGTGTAATGCAAGAATAAGACCTGCCATCCTAATAAGGAAGTATCTTGCTTTAAGCCACTGAGATATGGATTCTGTCTTACTACTATGGATGAGCTAACCCAAACCAACAGGCATATTCTTAAAATCAGGAATAGGTTACCTGTACATGTTTAAAGACCATTCTGCCTGAGAGTGGTGGCCCCTCTGTCTGTACCTATCCTTCATGTTCAATATGAGGCCTGGGACTGATCACACTGTCAGTGTTGGACTATGAGCTTTGTGCAGGTTGTGGTTTCCTCCCCTACACTGCCCCCCCCCCCCCGTGCAGAATCCTGTACACACTCTGGGTAAGAACCTGCACTGAGAGGGCTTCTCCTTCACTGTGGGTCTGTGCTTCTGCATGCTCATTACATTGTCTCTTTCATTTCTACTCAATAAAGACAATGTGAACAGGGCTGGCCAGCCAGTGCCAACGCAGGTGTTGGAGGAGATGCCAAATATCCCATCTCAGTAATGCTTAGTTTCATGTTAGTTTTCTTTCTGGAATTTGCTTTGGACCAAAGAAGTACTAAGTAGTGTGTTGTTTTCTGTTTCTGCCCGGGAGCCCAGCCCAGTGGTTGCTATATGCCCCAGCTGTCTCATGTGCAAATGGAGCTGGACTGCTTTGAGTGCAGCTACTGATAGGAGAGTATTATGGATGCCTTATCATTCTCTCTTTCTTTTATTCTATGTGTTCTTCTCTCATAAGACACCCTAATGGGGTTCAGGGTACATGGCTGTGTGCTTTTCTGATGCAGAGATATGTCCATGCCATCAGTGATGACCTTAGTGGTGAGGATGAAGAGACCTGAGCTCTGGGGTCTCTCCTGCAACACCATGCTGGTATTGTGGTCTCCTGCTCTTCTTCACAAGTCAGAGCCCCCAGGCTCTTCCAAAGTCTCACTCTGAGAATAAAAGATTTCCCTGAGAAGGGTGATGCAAGGGAGAAAGCACAGTTAGAGGAGGAGGAGTGGAGCTAGGGCAAGAGGGAATGGATTTCAGTGGATCATGTAGTCTTACCCAGCATCATAGCCTTCAGAAAGTGTATTTCTTTTACAGAAAACAAAGTCGCCAATAATCATGTGGGGGCATGGGATGGTTTGAGCAACCTGCCAGCTGTGAGGGGACAGTAGCACAGGATTTTTGCATCCAGAGAGGAATTCCATAAAGATGCAGCAGATACCAGACCTGTGAATTCCAACTTTTGGATTCTTACCTGATTTAGCAAAGAACTGAAGAGAGCAAAACTCTGATAAAGGTAAACTATGATGTATGAGATTGATTTTAGGGAGAATTATAATCCAGGAGAAGGATAGCTGAAGGACAGTTGAGGGGAAAATTGTCCTCCTGGCTCAGCAACAAAGGGAAAGGGGTGATGGAGATAATCTCCTCCATAGAAATTCTCTCAGGAAAAAGCCTTTGGAGAAGTCTCTCTCTCTCTCTCTCTCTCTCTCTCTGTCTCTCTCTCTCTCTCTCTCTCTCTCTCTCTCTCTCTCTCTCTCTCTCTCTCACACACACACACACACACACACACACACACACACACACACACACCATATGGGAATCAAAGCAAGAAAGAGCAGACCTTCACCTTCAGACACACATAGAGGATGAGAAAGCCTAAGGAATAGGGAGGTAGTGAAGAACTCGGGGCTTAAAGAAAGATCACACATGTAACAAGGCATATAAAAACAAGACAGGAAAGTGCCCCCAAAAAGCACTTGGTAAGGAAGAGGGCTTACCAAACCAAGGACCAGGAGAGTCATAATGAACATCCAAAAGAGGATGACATACACATGCCAAGCCCATTTATATGGGTCAGACATCAAATCAGGATGAGTCTTGTCATCAGGCCTGCATAAAAAGGAGGGGCTTGATTGGCTGGTTGACTCAAGGGGCTGACTCAAGAGGTGCTAGCCCACCCTGGTGTGCAAAGAGGAGGAAGAAGCAGAAGTTGCTGCCAGGAACTTGGCTTACAGCCATCTTGGGTGAGATGGGTTTAGATGTGGGTTCTCCTGCCTCGGTAGGCAAGGTGACCTCAATGTTGTCCTTGGGCCTTTGTCTGTCTGACTGCCTATCAAAAGCTATCTTTCTCCTGTTTCTTCATCAGCAAGACACAAAGGTGGCTGTGGAACTTATCTAAACCCCCTGGCAGGGCCCTCTTCTATCAAGACTCCCCAGAAGCACTGCAACATGGAGAGGGTCCTACTCTTCCCTTTTCAGGACATCTGAACTGGGCTGGAGTTCTACCTTGCCACTGGATATGGAAGGGGGCATGCAGGGCTATCTTTGCCCACTTTTCTTGATTCCCAACATCACTTCCTGTGGCCATTTAAAGTTCAGTTTTTATATTCATAGATTTAACTTTAAAGCAATTAGGTCAGCCTCAAAAAGCAAAGAAGATATGAAAAAAAAAAACTCAGATAAATCCAAAGTTCTATTATTCAGGCACCCCTGCTGTCTTTCTGAGATAACTTAGTACTTTAGCATGGCTTTTCTTCCAGGTTGAAATCCTGACCAAGTTTAAGCAGCATTGTGAAGTTCGCAGGTATCGCTGATTGGGGTGTTCTGATCAGTTCCTAAGTTTTCTTATTGTTTTTGCTTTATTTATTATTATTTTGTGATTTCTATTATTAGCTTGTGTGTGTGTGTGTGTGTGTGTGTGTGTGTGTGTGTGTGTGTGTAAGTGGTGTATGCCCCTGTATGTACCCTTTGGTATACCATAAGCTCATCTGCAATGTGTGTCACTAGCCTGTGGTGACCAGAGTGGAACATCCAGTGTTCCTCTCCTTTGCTCTTCTTCCTAGTCTTGTTTCTGAGTCAAAACTCTTTTTAGTGGCACTAGCACTCACGGGGGCTCCATCAGGGTCTCTGCCACCCTGCAGGAGTAGGGTTACAGGTGCATGTGGCAATACCCATCTTTGTAGGTGGGATATATATGGACATTTGAACTGAGATCCTTTCAGACCCTCATGCTAGCACAGGATTTTGATGAAATCTTATTTTATTTTTTTTTATTTCCTAAACACCAACCTGTTTTTAGGATTGTTTAGTGTCTAAGAATTTCCTGCACACATAATGTAATTTAATTGGGAGCAAAAAACAACAAAAAAAACCTTTAAAATAACCAAATATTTAAAGCCCTTCCATACAGTATTGATTACTTAAATAGAATTTCTGATTCAAGGATTACATTTTCAGACACCACTGTACAGGAGAAGTCTTTACAAAGGGCACCACCCTCATACTGGAAGAAAAGCATAGGATTATTGGTGCTGGGACCTGGGAGTTACTTATCAAGAGGACACTTTCCTACCTGGAATGTTTTTTTTTAAGGTGCTGATGTGAGTCAGGAGTGATAAAGGAAGTCTATAGTTTGTACCCCGCACTGTGGAGGGTATGACTTTTATGGTTGGGGCTTGAGTTTCCTTTTGCCTAGAATTCTGTTTCCAGCCCATTGATGCTGGGCTGGCTACAGGATTCCAGGTGTCTCCAATCTAGGCTTCCAACCTATGTAGAACTGCCTTGGTAGAAAGCATGGTTCGGTTTGTGTACCTTTCCTGAGTAGAACTTCACCATCTCAGGCCTGTGAAGTTGATTACTTGTGACAGACAGACTTGAACCTTGCCAGTGTAAACCACTTCCTTCCCCAATGGTGCTCTTTTGGATCCATGGAAGTACTTTTAACTAATGTATTCCAAAGTAGGTTCTTAAGATGGTTATAAACTGAGCGCCGGATAAGAGCTGAAAGAGGACCACAGGTCTCATGTTTACTAACAAGTTCATCCAAAGGAGAAGCAAGAGTGTCCAAGTTTCAGGACAGCAATAGGCCACCAGATATAACTGCCGATCCAGCCCTGGTCCTTGCCTTCCAGTCAGAAGAATTCTCTGTGTGCCTGGATGGCTCAGAAATAAGGTCCTTTTTAGCCCCAGGACCAACCCAGTGGCAAACCATTTACAGGGCTTTTAAAGCATCTCAAAGGAGAAATTTTCTAAAAGGAAGGGATGTTAGGAGCCCAGAGTGAAGAGACTATTCTAATCCAGTTGGCCCCAATGCTACTCTATGAAAAACACACACATAGAAGTTCCTCCACCCCTTGGCCTTTTGCCCTATTGCTCCTTGACCATGTATAGTTGCTACACATCCAGTGTCTGGTCCACAGTCAGATAAAACATGGGGTTGGAACTCAGAAAAGCAGGCAAACACAGCAGTGAGGGACTGAGAAACTGCAGGGTATCAACCTGTCTTCCCACACCTCCGGTGGGAGAGGTCTCCAGAGGAAAAATCTGCATAGTGACTTTGATCAGATCTTATAACCTTAAAGATGTAAACTGGGCATCTTACTGGGGATGAGTCCCATTGCCACACTCAAATGTGCATGTAAGAGCTTGACTGGGTGGTGGGCCAGAGGACAGTGAAGACTCAGAAAGAGCTCAGCAACACGAAAAGCTGGGGAGGGAAGCTTGAGAAAAGTCTAGGAGGAAAAAGGGGAAGTTGCTCCTTATCAACACCTTGGATCAGACAGGAGTTCCCCTCTAGTATAATCAGGGTAGTGCAGTATCCATGTTCTTTTTTTCTTTTTTTTCTTATTGTTGTTCCTTGTCCCTGACTACCTGTAAAAGTGACCTTATTCCTAATCTCTATCAAAATCACTCACACTTTGTTGGGCCAATTCATATCTAAATGATTTTAGAGGAGAAATTGTCACCTGATACAATCAAAAAGTGAGTTAACAGTTCAAATTCCCTTCAAATTGCTTTTAGTCATTTTAAATATATCCTGGAGATGTACTCCCAACCCATTTAAATAACAGAACTGTAAAATCACAGCATTTTTGGACATGGAAAAATGAAGGGTAGTCTTTAGTACGAGTGCCATGCTTCTCTCAATTCTATGTGTCATGTTTTGACCCCCTTTGCTCCATTACAGCATGAACATCATTGATTATCATCTTAACATTGGCTACTAGATAGTGAATTTCTATATTATCATGATTTTAATTTCTGAGCCAAAAAGAAGAGAATTATGCAACTATATATGTCTCAAGTCATTGGCTGCCAAGTGATGGCCTGCTAAAGTAGACACAGCCCTTTGGAGAAGTGCTTCGCATTTTCAGTTTCCTTGATTCTGCATCCAGTGTTCCACTTTCCTTGTAGGAACTGCAAAACTCAAATACAGATTCTCTTTCTACTACTGTTTGCCATGTTTGATTATTCTTGTTTTCTCTCAATATTTCCCAGGCCACTATGTCTGCATAAAATCTACTAATTTTTCTAACTCAAGGAGAATGACAATCAACCCCATACAAAGCATGTGTTGGACTCATGTAGAATGGAAGTCACTCATTATTATAGTATATAATTTTAACATTTAGAATTAGATGTCACATAGTTTCTGAGATACTTGTAGCGCCACTTTCCCTTTCTCTTGCATGTCAGCATCTGGAAGTGTTTGGCTACCTTCTCCCATGGGTGACATGCCTGGGCGATTGGGTAAAGGCTCTGCTAGGTGTGACAGGTGAGGGGTGGACTGGGTTCCCTTGTGGCTTTGCTCACTGATGTCATCTGCATGACCTTCTAGTGTTGGACTTGTGAATATGCTAGAAGAACAAACTTCTGTTTGGCTGAGGAAAACATTTCATTCTTCTCTCACCTGACTTAATTTTCCACATTAAAAAGACCACTGCCCTGCATTTTTCATTGTAATTAATTTATTCTGAGATATATTAAAATCAGTTAAATAACAAAGAATGACATCATGAGACTGAGGTTTGTTAATTTCTAGTAGGCTCTCATTTCTAACAAGGATGAGTATAAAGTAGTTTACCAGTATTTGTCACTTTAAAAAATTTAGAAATGGTCTTGATTTATGTCACATGAACATTCCCAAGTTCAACTTCATGTTTATAAGGTAAGATTATAATTAACAACTCATAATATGCATATATCATCATACAGACAATTGCTGTCATTTACATTAACTTTAAGCTGTACACCTTATTATTAACTTTGTCATGTATTTATGGCTACATAAATGTCAAGTGATGCCAGTAGTTTTAGCTGCCTTGAAGTTAAGTGACTTGACATAGGACTTTGCTAAATAAAATGAAACTCAAGGACCACATTTCTAAGCCAAGAACTGGAAAATAGATGATTGTATGTAGATATTTATCAACTGGATAGATATTAATGGGCAAATAAAACAGACAATGACTACATGGTTCCCTTGACTGTCGCGCTGAGCACTTAGGATATTACAGTGGGTTTAAATACTAGAGTGATGGATAGGAATGATGGCTATTAACACAGATTCACATAGAGGGTAAGGCACTGTAATAAACTAGCTTATTTCTGTAGTATTTTAATAGGTTGCTTGGTATTGAAATTTTTTAAATGGTTGTGAAATCTTGGCATATTGAGAATTTTAGTAATTTTCATTTTTTTTTCCTTTTTTATTTTTACACTTTACTCTTTCTCTCTTCTCTGCATTTATTCTTTTTCATGTCCATTCCTTATCTCTCCTACATTACAAAGCATATACTTCAATAGAAGCAAGAATTGTTCAATGCTGAAAATCTTAAAGAAAATATTATATGCTTTAGCCATGAGAAGAAAAACCACTTTCCTTATTCAAAGATTCAGAGAGAGAGAGAGAGACTCTGAATCTTTGAATAAGGAAAGTGGTTTTTCTTCTCATTTCCTGCCATTTTTTTCCAAGGTGATATTCTTATCCATTTTGAGTTATCTGGAGATGCCTAGACAAGAACTTTCCTTGCCCATTTCATCCCAATGCATAAGTCAATCTCTCAACATGAAGCTCTTGGTAAGAATGACTTCACGTATAAATTATCCCAAAGGTGAACATCAAGGGGTTGAGTCAGTTCCCACCCTTTCCAGGGTATCCTTTTTCTGATGGGAAAAAAAAAAAAAAAAATGGCTGACAAGTAGTGATTCTCTCAGCTCAGGCACTGGTCTCTTGAGGAAGAGATGGTAAGGGTTTCCTGCATGACCACATTCCTCCTGCAGGGCCTGTAGTTTGCTTGCTTGGAAGAAAAAAAAGAAAAAAAGAAAAAAAAGAAAAAGAAAAAGAAAAGAAAAGAAAGAAAGAAAGAAAAAGAAAACATAGTTCCAGTCACATTCACCCTCCACTCCCTTCCACGTTCTCTGGAGCAAAGGTCTTTCAGGTCCAAATGAAGTCATTCTATAACATGTGGGTTGTTTCATTTCCTTTGCTGGATGAAAGCAGGAAATGAGGGCCAGACAGACGGTCCAGGGGTTAAGGTGCCTGCCTACAAAGCCAACAACCTGGGTTTGATTCCATAGGACCCACATAAAGCCAGATACACAAGATGGTATATACACCTGGAGTTCCTTTATAACAGCTAGAGTCCCTGGCATGCATTCTTTCTCTATCTCTCTCCCTGAAAATAAATAAATAGAAATATTATCAAGCAGGAAACAAAATTGTGGCCTCAGTGTGAGCAGCAAATTGGTTATAGGAGCCCCTGTGGAGGCTTAGAACAGGCCTGAAGATCTGGAATGTGCTGTACTCCTAGGCTTCATCAGTACTTACTATGACCATGTAATTCACATAATCTTACAGACAACAAATATATCCCAAACATGAGAGCCAGGATCATGCCTGTGGCTATGAAGAAGGGGAGAAATCAATCCTTGCCATTAAGTTCAGTTAGTGTAAGAAACCTCTGAGCTTTTGTGTATGTCTATTTAAAAACTCCATGGACCATCATCTGTAGCTTGAATGTTATTAACAAAGAGAAACAGGCTGAAGAGATGGTTCAGTGATTAAGAGCATTTCCTATGTAAGCGTGGGGGGCTGAGAAGGCCAGAGCTACCACAAGCATTCAATCTCCAGGACCTACATAAACAGCTAGACATGGTGACACACAATTCTGAGTCTAGTCTTATGGGGAGCAGAGATCAGAGAATCACCAGGGCTTGCAAAGAGGTGGGGGATGATAATATTCAATTTCTGAAATTAGTAAGAGATTCCTGCTAAAGTAAGGATAGGCAGAAGAGAGGCAGTGGTCCCCTCCAGCTGCTGTAGTGAGCACACCCCATAGCAAGTGATCAAACACTGGGTACTGCATGAGAACATACATGAGCATATGAGAGAAAGGAAGAGAAAATAAAAGGGAAGAGAAACCATTTTTACTATTAGAATGGCCTGTGGCTGTTGAGCTTCAAATCAGAAGTGACAAGCTAAAAGGCCACTTCAACATCTCCTTTCATTCCTGTCACAAAGGCCAATTCCAGGTGTCATAATGACTACTCTGAAGGAAACTTGATTGTCGTTTTACATTGCCCAACAAGCTGTATAACAAAATCAAGGAAGTGCATTGTGATACAATTTACTATCGCACTGGTGTGTGTGCACATGCGTGACCATGCTAAAGGTGCTAAATGAACAGTCATCCAGGATATCTATGAACCATAACCATGTTTGTATTGCAATAATTAATGCTGTGTAAAACTTAACCCAAACCCTCACCTCATCCCCAAGGCACTGCTAACTCACCCATGAACTTTCTGGTGTGAAATAGTTCATATTGCATAGAGTTTAATTTCATTCAACTACTCTGGAATTGACAATCAGCTTTTCACTTTGCTTTGTTTCTTACAGATATGAGCAATCATATTTGATGTTAGATAATACATTTCTATATCAGATTTACAATCAGTTGTTTAAGGTTCGATGTAGATGGTTGTTCAATAAGTGCCTGCATTGACATTCTCGGCTCAATCACTAATTAAAAATTGAAGGCACACAGAGTAGCAGGAGACTACTACCAGGCCTCTGATTGAGTACTCTCATATCTGGTCTGGTATTCTGTTCCAACATGTGTTACCATAGTTTTCTAAGCGCATATATATATATATATATATATATATATATATATATATATATATATACATACACATATATATATATAGTCTTATACATTAGATATATAATATAATTTTATATATATTATATATATTATATATATTTATATACATATATAAATATATGTATATTTTTATTATATATGTATATATATAAATATATGTATATAATAATATAAAATAAATATATGTATATAAATATGTGTATATATATATTATATATTTTATATATTATATATATTTACATACATTATATATATATATAAAATCTTATACATTATATATACATATTATACATTATATTTACATTTTTCCCATAAGAAAAAGGATGCCCTGGAAAGGGTGGGAACTGACTCAACCCCTTGATGTTCACCTTTGGGATCATACATACATGAAGTCATTCTTATCAAGAGCTTCATGTTGAGAGATTGACTTATGCATTGGGATGAAAGGGGGAAGGAAAGTTCTTGTCTAGGCATCTCCAGATAACTCAAAATGGATCAGAATATCACTTTGGAAAAAAAAGGATATCTGCAGAAGCACATGCATTTCATGTACAAATTATATCTGTGCCTATAAGGAGCAGCTAGTGTATATATACACATACATACATACATACATACATACATACATACATACATACATACATGTTGGAACAATGTTCTTACAAAGCAACCAACAATGAGGTTCATGCCTTCAAGCCTTTAAGGAACTATTTTAGAGATATGCTTGTTTCTTAAGAATTTAAATATGCTTTTCTGCTTGGACAATTTTAGATTTTTGTCCTTGCAGTATGGTATTATGTAGATTTCAACTGTCCAATATCATAATATGGAAAAGAAACTAAAAACCATTCCTCAGAGCCACTGTCTGAATGCTAGGTGGCAAATCCCATTTCATATTGAGAGTTGAAAGTGTGTTCTCTTTCACAAATCATCCTTCCTACTATGAATCCATTAGTGAAGATTGCTTGCTGGGCTTACTGATCCAGAATAAGTACATTTTATATCAAGTTCCTTTCTAGTGGTCTCAGTAGGATGATGTTATCATCTAGCCACACCAAAAAGCAGCACTAGGGCACTAACATTTTAGCAATTAAATCTTTTATTCATATTTCCTAAAATGGCTAATCACAATTGCACAATGTATGAAGCCAGCACATTATCTTTATCCTGAGTGCTAAAGACCACCTGTAAGAAAAAGCATCAACTAAGTAAAAATGTAGCGTTTATTAGCCTATAAAATAATGGTTTCATAATGACATCTTCAGACATGAAAATTAGTTATATTCACGTTTTCTCCTCCTCTCCTCTTGCCTGTCCTCTTCCTATCCTAATAGTACCCTCTGCTTCATGTCACCTGTTTGGGGGGGGGAATGGGGGATGTATGCATGCATACATATTTAAGTCTCAACTCTGCTCATGAGAGCAAAGCTAGAGTATTTCTATTTCTGAGTTGAGATTTTTTCACTTAACATGATGAACTCCAGTTCCATCTGTTTTTTCCTGCAAATGGCCTAGTTCAATTCTTCTTTCCATATGAGTACAGCTTCACTGTGCATGTGGACAACTTTTTCCTTATCCATACATTAGCAGGTGGACACTGAGGCTTTTTGCCTATTGAGAACAGTGCATCTATAAGCATGGGCATATATCTATTCCAAGGGATATGAGAGTGCTAGTTGCAACAAGAATTTCATATCTTCCATTTATCATATGTGAAGTGGTCTATAGTACTCAGGGTTATTACAAGCAAAGTAAAATTTTTTCTCTTTCAGAATTGTACTCTTTCACACAATGAACTGAACTTATTTTCACTGTGATTTTGTGACGAAGTAGAATGTATTATCATCCTGGGAAAATAGAGAGGTGATGCTGGGGACCACTGGATACCAACTCACCCAAGGATCAGCTGGTGGCGGGCTGTGCAGGGTCAAGCTCTGGCTTCTGGAGTATGTGCCCTCTTCTTATAGAGGACCTTGACACCACTCCACTTGGGACCGTTTGGGACCTTGACTAAATCCTCTTCCCAGCTCACGTCCCTGTAGAAGCCAAGGCCAGGAGTTCTTTTGGGTTGTTCATTACTCTGGCATGTCTTCTACTTTCTGTTTTCTTTCACTCAACAGAAATGAGAATTGTTCTTCCATTAGGCAATACATGCCAGAAATGTCTCAAACTGCATGTACAGTAATTATTAAATCCAAGTGAAGTGATCACTCAGCTTTAGGATTTCTTTGACCTCTCAACTAGTTCAGGTTATCAGTTGTAAGTATTCTTTTGATGTAGGTGGCAGAAATAAGGAAATATGCATTCATATATATACACATACATACAGATACACTTTTTTCACAATGGTTTTCATCCTGATAAACCCAACCTAAACTGTGTATTACCAGATGTATAAGGTGGTTCATCCATCTGGAGATCCTTTGCAGTGGCTAGGGGCCCTTGGCATGCCTATTCTCTTTCTTTATAACTCATCCTTCTCCATATCTTTCAAATAAATAAATACAATATTTTAATGTTTTAAAAATGAGTGTATAGCAGAGGAACTTTACCTCCTATTGACAAGAAATAAAGGGAGAGAGGACCAGACTAGGTAGCTGATCTAGCTCTCAGAGGTACCATCCAGGGACCTACTTCTTCCAGTAATGCGCCACCTACCAAAGTTTCTACAACTTCCAAGAGGCACCACCAGCTAGGGACTAAGTGTGAAAAGACATGGCCTATTGTGAGCTTGATTTTCAAACCACAAGTCTGTAACACTGTAAGTAAAAATTGGCATTAATATACCTCATGTGTGGAGCATCACAGCTTAGCTACACAACACACTGTACAATGTGGGTTGTTTCATCTATGACTATAGGGCTGGCTAGGACCGCTGGATTCCTGCCAATGTCAAGCATTACCAGAGAAAAATCATACCACACATCACAGGCAAGAAAAGTATCTGAATTAAAATCTTAAAATATGTCCTCATTTCCACACCACTGTAAATTTGAATCATATTACATAAGAAATATATGCATGCATTTATGTGCATATGTGTGCATGTGTATGCACACAGCTAGAGGAAGATATAACATTTTAGTTAATCAGTATTTCTGAGACTATGTTTCAGCTATTATTTGTTTAGATATTTGGATGAGTTTAATGAAAATAATGCTGCGGTTAACATATTTAAACACTGACCTTTTTCTTCTTTGCTATTCTCATGGTAGAGATTTCTGGAAATAGTATTACCAGGGTAAGTATTAAAGGTTTCTTGTAAAGGATTATGGCCAATTATGTCACCATAACTGAGCTATCCGCATGACCTATTAACACTACACATTGGTATTTAAATAGAAAATATGCAATGCCAGTACTTTATTAAATAACATGCTATTAGTAATAACAAACTACAGAACACTTAACTTGCTACAGGATACTTAACATTTGGCCAGCATTAGTCAAGACACTCTTCCACATAGCGTGTGCACCAAGTCCTTCAGATTACAATTCAAAGTATGCTTACCTGATGTTTTCCCACAGAGTTCCACAGATTCTTTCAGGAACAAGGAGATACTTAGCCTAAGATGCAACCCAATTTATACTCAGAACTTTGCTCACCTCCTAAGATCGACTTTGTATCTCTCCTCCAGTCTGAAGAGTATACATACTTACTATTGACTATTTTATTTATTTCCACTTGTCAACTGATTCTTTTCTCCATACAGTTTTATCTTTGCTCATTTTTTCCTATGGTCTGGTTTCAGGACATGAACAAAGAAAGACAGAAAGTCTAAAAATTGTATGGCACATATAGCATGCATCATGGACAGTGTAATTTTTCAAGACTTATTTATAAACTTCAAAGCTTCATATTCACCTCCAGTGGTGTCAGTGGGCATATAAATTGCAGTTTCCACTTTTATTTCAAGAATTTACTCCATCCTTTCCATTATTGAACTACTTTCAGTTGACTGTGAGGCACACCCAGGTGACTATTCTCTTTAACTAGGTTAGGACAATGGGCAATGAGGGTCTTTCTTGGGCTGTGGTGGGTACAGTTTAGTCACTATGAAAGAATACTTGGCACAGATATATTTTTTTTTTTTATTTTTATTTACTTATTTGTTTATTTGAGAGGGAAACAGGGAGAGACAGAGAGAATGGGTGCACCATGGCCTCTAGCCACTGCAAACAAGCTCCAGAGGTATGTGTCACCTTGATGAAACAGAATCTTAAAGGAGAAAGGCTCAATTTAGATCATGTCTTCAAAGCATTCAGTGCAAGATTGCTTTTCTCTATGTGCTTGGACAGAACATAATGATGGCAGAAGCGCCACAGAAGGAGGCTATTCACTTCATGATGGACAGAAAACAGAAAGAGGAAGGAACCCAAGATAGATATAGCCTTCAAGTTCATACCTACAGTGATATACTTCCCCCAGCTAGACCCCGCCTTCCAAAGTTTCTAACACCTCCCAAAATTGTGCCATCAGTTCCCATCAACACATGAGCAGGTAGGTGACATTGTATCTTCACACCACAACAGTTTCCATTAGGATTTCCTGAGCAAGGTATTGAGTAGTTTTCTTCCCAGCTGGGCCTGCAACAAGGCTTGGTGTTGGATAAGAAATGAATACTTGCCATTTTTACATACAGGGTGACTTCAGAGATAAAAACGATATCAGCACATATAAAAGAATAATGCACAGAGACTCATTTAGCTTTAAGATTGCAATAATAAACCTTGAACATGATTTATGGATTAGCTAGCTTTTGCTAAGTCATAGGCAAATATTTGAATCACCCTGACTGTGAACAACATGTATTATCATATCTACACTCTATTCCAAGGCACACAGATATTTCAATGATAAATCATAATAAACCAGTATCATAGAAATTATGCTGGCAGTAATTTCCTTTATAATTCTACTGTTCGACTTTTCTAGGGAAAAGATGAAATGGGTTTCCCTATTGTATTTGTACTAAATAGTCAAGTTAAACAAAACAACTGCAGTACTAGGTTTCTGGTTAGCAGCACTCTAAACAGCAGCTCTTCTCTTAAACAAACAGAGGAACACTGGGCCCATGTTGAGTCAGCATTTTTTGTAGGGCCCATTTCATTATTTCTATTACTTTCTAAATTAACACTATCATTTCTTCCCAAAGTAAACATTGTCTGATTTTTTTTTTTTGGTATATGCTGTAATTCTTATGACGTATAGAATATTTATTCACTGCATGCAGTTATAATACTGACTAATTGTAGCTGCTTTTCACTCATTTAGAATGGTACCAGACTAAAATGTTCAAGCACATGAACAAATGGGATATATTTTTCCTTCAAACCTGAACAAAATCCAGAGTCTATCCTTAGGAGCTGCCTACCTCCTCTCCACTCCAGACCCACCCAGGGCCTGCAGAGGAACTTGATAATGTTCATTTGTCTTTTCAGCCTATGAGTTACAGAACTGTCCAGACCCACCTGCCTTCCAGAATGGCTTCATGATCAACTCAGACTACAGTGTGGGCCAGTCAATCTCGTTTGAATGCTACCCTGGGTACATCTTGCTAGGCCACCCTGTGCTCACATGCCAACATGGCACCGACAGGAACTGGAACTACCCTTTCCCACGGTGTGATGGTAGGTTCTTCATCTGTCTTTGGGAACATTTGCTTCTACTGGGAATCATTGTACCTTTACCATTGAATAGACATATACAATAATTCACTTGATTTCTTCAACAAACATTTGTTGATAATATCTTGCACTATAATTATCTAACTATTTCAGGAATATTTCACATACCTGAAAGTTACAAAATTTAAACAGTCCTTACTCCTATGGTAATTTTAAGAATACTAAAGTGTTAAACACAAATAGTTATGATACACCAGACACAGCACCCTGTAGAGATGAACTACAGGCACAGAACATGGGCCATGGAAGGCAGCATTTAGCTTCACAGTGGTTTCATCCAAGTACAAGGCAAGGAAGGAAAATGGTTCATATTGATTTTTTGTAATTTGTTTAAATTCTATAATAACACCATACTGCATTTGCATTTCAAAAAATAGTTTATTTTCATACTGAGCATTGAAACCTCATATCATTTTAAGCTCAGAGATTGAGAACACCTCAGGTAGAAGGAGATGGAGTAACACTGTTCTGCTTAGGCATGGCTTCTTGACACTTATGGTAACTTAGACATTTCTGCAATACCAAGCTAGAATAAATTTATGAAGTAAGGCATTTAGAAGGAATGCATATGTAACAGAAATAACATCCTACTACTATAGACCCAGTATCTTTAATGAAAAGAATTAATGAAATTACCAATTCTGTGGGCCTCTGAAATTTCTGTGTGGAATAGGGGAGACATCTAGCTCTTTCTGACTTTCTGCTGAAGAGGAAGCCATAGAGCTAGCCAGTGTTCAGTTTTTCACCTCTGTTTTGCATTCCATATCATTATAAGAACAAATATAAAACTAAAATCCCATAGTGATATTGAAAACTTCTAATAATTTCACTCCATATAATATTTAAGAAAAATAAATTTTGTAAAACTAATGATATCAGTAATGTGTCTAAGTTTCTTATTTCTCATGAAGATGCTTTAACAAATATTTGACTGGATTTTCCATTTAAAGACTATATTATGGGCTAGATAAGGCTTAGTGAAACATGAGAAATTCCATGGATTCAACTCCTACCATGTGAAAGTAAAACAAAATTATCACTACCAACAAAAATGCTCATAGTTACAGCCATAAATTACTTTGAATTAATCAGAATTATAACCATTCTTAGTTGTAATTTTCCCTCAAATTCCTTGACTTTATTTGTAAATGGTTAATTTTTTGGTTTGAAATCAATATTGAAGAAAAATTAATGATTTAACTTTACTGCATTTTGATCTCAGTTTTCAAATATAGAGACAATTTCTGGCTTAGAATTATGTTGTCAGTCTAAAATTAACTCAACTTCTCTATTTCAGTGTAGTTTAAATGAGGAGCCAAATGTCCCAGCTTAAAGTTTAAGCCTTCATCAAGAAACTCACACACTAGAAGCTGTTACTCTCATCATTACAGTGTAGGTCAAGGAAAATAGGCTACAGTCATCTAAGGGAAAGATACATAGAATATGAGAGGGTCTATGGCTCTCCAGGATTAACACAGCAACATGAAAACCTACTAATTCCAATGCCAAACATTTCAATGAGGACTCTGTGTATAGAAGGAATGACTAACTGATCCCACTTAGGCAGCCAGCACTGTGAGTGCCAAAGGTCCCAGATGGTCTTTCTGTTCAGATTCAGCCCCATGCCATCAGAGAGACTCCCGAGTAGTCTAAGACTACCTCCCAGAAGAAGGACCAGACCTCTTGCCAGAGGTCTACACAAGAAATTTCAGAATACATCACTTCTGGGTCCATAGGCTAAGTTCAAGTACAACATCATGTTTTTCTCCTTACCAATAACTTCATGCACTGAGCTAAAAACATTAAACATAAGATCCATATAAAATCATACCACAATGTCCATTACATGCAATTAGAGGCACTGTATGAAGGGTTTTCTAAGAAGCATTTAATATATTGTAATATCACTTTCTCATGTAGGATTGCATTTTGATTAACTAAGCACTGAATTTTATAGTCTTTTTTATAGTTTTGGGGATAGGGTCTTGCTATAGCCCAGACTGACCTAGAATTCACTATGTAGTCTCAGAGGGGCCTTGAACTATGAGTGATCCTTCTACTTATGCCTCCTGAGTCATCCTTGTTTCTTAAGAATGATGGACTACTGAGAGGTCCACTTGTGTACACCTCAAACAGTCCAGAGCCCCCTGAGTGGTAGTCTGATACCCTTGTCTAGCCTGTTCTTTACTTCAGCCAACTTTCATCTGCTGCACATGCTAAGGGTCTTGGAAGCCATGGCCAGCCGAGTAGAATGAGTCACACTGTAGGTGGGCAGATTGGGATATGTGATGCCATGGAAGTAAGAGTTAAAGAAGGATTTAACTGAGTAGGTGGTGATGTTGAGCTGGGTTTCCAAGAAAAGATAAGGAGAAGAGATAGGAAATAAAGTGTGAGGCTTTTCATGTAGAACCCTTACACATGAGCTCTGAAGGGGAGGCATGCACCACCCTCAAGGGCCAATAGCTGGCAAGGACAACATGACAAGAGGCCCATCCACAGAACCTGAGTCTCCTCTGTCCTGGCCCCAAACACTGGCTTTCAGAAATGAGGCTCTGAGGTTGGGGTGGGATTTCTCAACTCAAAAATCCACTTAGTAATTTTACTTTCAAATTTCTAGAATGTTCTGCACTGACTGTTCTGCCATTCTGTTTGGAGCATCCTTGATTGAAATTGACACATAACTCATTAATTTGGCCATTCAGCATCTTGGGCATCGCATCTGCCATAATCTTAGATTGTCATCGAACTTTTTACTGACTATCTTTGTGTGTGTGTGTGTGTGTGTGTGTGTGTGTGTGTGTGTGTGTGTGTGTGTGTGTGTGTTGTGTGTGTGTGTTGTGTGTGTGAATGTGTATGGGCACACATGAGTACATGTGAGGTTAAAGGTTGATGTTAAGTGTGTTCCTAATCCTTCTTTACCTTACTGTTTGAGTCAGGGCCCCTTGCTAAGTCTAGAACTCCGAAATCTAACTAGACTAGTTAGCCGGGGATCCTCCTGTATCTTATAAGCATGTGCTACCTCATTCAGCAGTTTTATAAGTTTCTAGTATTTAGCCAGGCATGGTAGCGCATACTTTAATCCCAGCACTTGGGAGTCAGAAGTTGGAGGATCACCATGAGTTTGAGGCCAGCCTGAGACTACATAGTGAATTTCAGGTCAGCCTGGGCTAGAGTGAAACCCTACCTGAAAAAATAGAAAAAAAAGGTTTTTGTATTTATTAATTTTGATTTTTTTGGTGTGTGTATTACATGTATGCTTACTGTACTCACATTTGTGTAAAGATGTGCATAACGCATGAACTCACATACGGAGGCTTCATTCTTCTGATACAAAATCTCTCACTAAACCTATAGCTAATTTTTGGCTAGAAAGGCTGAGAAGTGGGCTGAGTGATACTCTTATGTCTTCCCCCTTTAGCACTGGTGTTACATTATGACCACACCTGGCTTTTTACATGGGTGATGGGAATTGAAATCAATTCCTCATGTCTGTATGGCAGGCAGTTTATTCACTGAGCCATTTCCCTAACCCTCTCTTCCTGTTCACTGTTTACCGCGTGTGTTGTCTGTCTGTCTGCCTGTCTGTGTGTCTATACTGTCCCTAAATTCTAAGATTATTTTTATGGTAAGTTAATATTCATAGAAGACTCCTTATTTTCATGGACTCTCTGTCTCATTTGTGTATGTCTGTATGTATGCATGACTTTCAGTCTGTGCCTGAGGCTAGTATATCATCATATGAAATAAAGCCTGAATTTCAAGCTTGTCAAGTTGATCTAATATGTGGTCATTTCACTTTTCTAAAAGAAAAAAAAAGTCATTTCCATGGCAACAATAAATGTCCATCTGTTAAGTGCAATAAAAAACAGCGAATTGTGATTCTCCGTGTAGCTGAACACTGGTAGATTTAGAAGTATTTTTTAAATACCACTTACATAAATTTATCTTACTTCTTCAGGTATAGATTTGCAAAGAATTGATAATGTCTTTGTTTCAAGGAAAATAGGCTTAGATGCCACTCTTTCAGCCAGCTTAAATGGGCTTTAGTTTAGGGACTTAAAACAAAAATGTTCCGTTCTATATAATTTCTATATAATCCATGGCATGGGACAGTCCGATGGATTATCAGCTCAGCCACAGGCAATGAGTGACAGGAGTTTTTAATCGCATGGGAATGACTCTCCTGAAGGGATTTGGCAGATTTGAAGAATATATTAAGTGGGACTGAGATAACTTAGCTTAGAAGTAGAATTCTGCTGAAGTCTCAAGATTTTTTAGGTGAACAACTTTGACAAAGTGGTCACTGAGGTATATCTCACAATTATTTCTACCCAGGAAACATTTATGCTAAAAGACAAAGGGGACTTTGGAATATTTACCTACTTTCTAAGTCTTAGGCTTATTTCCAGTTTTTTCCTTTACAGCTCCCTGTGGGTATAATGTGACATCCCAGAATGGCACCATTTATTCCCCGGGGTTTCCAGATGAGTACCCGATTCTGAAGGACTGCCTGTGGTTGGTCACGGTTCCCCCAGGACATGGAGTTTACATCAACTTTACTTTGCTGCAGACGGAGGCTGTTAATGATTACATCGCTGTCTGGTATGAACCTTTGAGGGAGGAGCAGTCCCGGCTGGTGCTGGCCTTTTCAGATATAATATCACTTCTCTCTCCTTTGTCAGATTACTTATTGGAAAAGAAATTCACCAACCATATCTAGATATACAGAAAGTTTCAATGAATGCATTGGGGCCTGCAATAGGACAGAAATAGCCAGAATTCATGTAGATATATGGAATAGACCAGGGTGATTTATTTCACATATTAACTAATGAACTAATTATCATTTTTTTGAGAGAGGGTCTCATTCTATAGACCAACCTGGCCTGAAACTTATTATGTACCTTATGTTAGCCTCAAATTGGTGGAGATCTTATCTCAGCCTCCTGAGTGCTGAGATTATAGGTATGTGCCATCACACCTGGCTTATTTCATACTTTTAAGGATATTGTATTTATTTTTCTTCTAAAATAAAATGCGTGAACATGGCAGGGCCCATCCCCAACCTGTAAATACCACAGGCCTGCTTTCTAAAGAGACTGTCAGGGGAATCCAGGCCTAGATGGGATGAACATGTTGCTTTGGCTCTCTGCTTAATCTGGTTTGTAAGAATGACAGCCTCTGCCTTTTTGGTTTTGAGGTGGAAGCTAAGGGGGAAATCCAGAAAATGATGATTCTCCCTGTAGTATGATGAGAGAGCTATAATGTACTCTTGGGGTGTATGCAGAGCACTGCTATTGGAATAAACTTCCTAAACACCAATGAAAAAATGGATGTGGCAAGTATGTATGTAATGCGAATATTTGTGTGGTATGTGATATGTGGTGTATGCCTGTACTTGTATCTGTTTGTGTGATGTGATGTATATCTGAATGTATATGTGTTTTTATGAGTGCAAGTGTCTACATCATATGTCCATGTATGTCTCTGGGTACAAGTGTGTGTCTACTGTGCACCTGTAACTGTTGTATGTCTATATGTCCACTTGTATGTGAAGTGTGTTTGTGTACATGACATGGATGAACTCTTAAGAGCCCACAGAAAGAGTAAGAATTAGTCACTATAAGCAGGAGCAGATGACCTTACAATCATGTTAAAAATTTGGGACTAGAACCTAAGTACGATGTGTCTTCATGTAAGAGATTTAAGGAGTCACAAGCCTGGATTTTGGTAGCAGCAAAAGCAGCACTGGGTGACATGCAGCTTAGTGGAGCCACTGGAAGACACCTTCTGTGGCTTCAGCAACAAGTCTTGCAAGGAGTGTTAAGGAGCCAAGCCAGTCAGTGACTGTGGGGATGAGCAGCAGAGGATTACCAGAGCCAACCAACAGCATCACTGTGGGGGCAGCAGGTTCACAGAGATTAAAGTGTGTGTTGACAAGGGAAAGTCAGCCAGTGTTGACTGCCCAAGGTCAGGATGCTAATGGGCAGGGAAAAACAGCAGTATGGGAAACATGCTGAATACTAAGCATATTGCCTCTAAGCGCGGGACCTCGGGGCTGTTCTAACTCATTATTATTCTAAAAACTGTTTTCATTCATTTGAAAAACTTTTCATAAATGAGTCTTCATTAAATGGTCCCAATCACATGAACACTTAAAATTTGGCCACTTAAAGGAAGTTGCAGTCACCACAGTCAGCCTGACTGGGTGAGCCCAGCTACTCTTCCCATGTCCACCCAGCTCACATGTGGGCTTCATGGGCCTCTACTGTCCATGGTTCTGCTTCAATGACTGTCTATTTCCCAGGGATGGTCCTGACCAGAATTCACCTCAGCTTGGAGTTTTCAGTGGAAACACCGCCCTGGAAACAGCATACAGTTCCACCAACCAGGTCCTGCTGAAGTTCCACAGTGACTTCTCCAATGGTGGCTTCTTTGTGCTCAACTTTCATGGTCAGTTGACTTCCACCCCATGGCTAAGACAGAGAGGTGGTAGAAGTTCCCCACATACAGTGCCCACCCATCCTGTGTACTGTCTCAGAGCCAGAGACATGGTCCTGTATGAAAGCGGGAGATTTCCTGGAACCCATCTATGCTTCACATTATCTTTGCTGTCGTTTCATGGCATGAGGCCATCCTTTACAGAAAGTTTGGATTGATTCCTACATAAGTGTAAATGAAGCTGATGTAGAGACCATCACAATACACTCAGAACCTTGTACAGATTTTTGAGAACCTGACTCTAAAGAAGTATCATAGAAAATAATACAATAAGCAATGGGGGCAACAGCAATTTCATGATGACTTTGAGAATGACCTCTGAGCAGTAGGGCACCATAACCATCCTGTTCTCATAGAGAATGACCCTAAGGACTTCCTCAGGAAAAGACATGGATAGGATCTATCTAATCTATGACCAGACTTGGGGACAGGCCATATTGTCAAATTCTAACCAGAGAGGCTAAATTTAGATGTTACTTTTTTTAATGGAGACTTCTGTTTTTTGAGCTCAGAGCATTACTGTGCATTTAACAATCATGGGAGAATTGGAACTGCAAGATTTCTAACAAGAAGTGATAGGCACATGTGGCTGTTTTGGTGAACATGGCATAGTAACTTATGGAAGACAATCTGTGATGTTGCCCCTTATTTGGCAAAGGTGACCACAACTGTTATCATGTTTTTCATAATCTATCAGCATTTCAGCTAAAGAAGTGCCCACCTCCTGCGGCAGTGCCCCAGGCTGACCTGCTTACCGAGGATGAGGATTTTGAAATAGGTAAGCTTCCTTCATTCCACCCAATGGTGTTTGGCTTCCTATGACATCTTCTGCTCATCTTTACACAGACCTGTAACCCTCAGGGAAACTACCCTCATGAGAAATGAACCCAAAGAAGATATTTTCCATTTATTTTCATGGATTTTTTGTTATAATTCCTCAAATGTTCTTTTCCCATTTGCAAATTTTTCCCTCAGTGGTATTACTGTTTCGTTATTTGAATGTATTTTGAGACTTCTTTAAGCAGGTTTTGGCCTTTGGTTAGGGAAACATGTTACTAACCTTGAGGAAGAACATGGTCATTTGAAGTTTCCACAAGATCATCCTCCTTTAAAACTGGGAATTTCACTGATAGGCTAGAGTTGTAAGAAATCCTGCTGCATTGTTTTCACCAGTGCTTAATACAAAGTAATATCTGGTCATGTGAAGGAACCAGCCATGTCCCATGGAGGCTGCATAATTGTGACAGGGATTTCTCAGCCCCAGTTAAAAGTGCTTCTTCCTCTTGCCACACTCCATTTAAGACTACTAGCCAAATGATGTGTCCTAGTTCCTGTTCTGCTCACAAAGGCTTAGCTAATTGACACATGCTGCAACTTAAGTTAGCAATGTGGCAAGCCCTATCCGCTATACTAAAGACATTCCATCATCCTACACTACAGCCTTCCTTAGAACCTTGGTAACCTACTCTTGGCTGATCTATCATCTATTTTAAGGGGCAATGGATAAGTGTTGTTATTAATCAAGGAAGAAAATAGCCACATATCACAACATTGTTAATATTAAATTTACTAAATTGGGCTGGAGAGATGATTTAGTGGTTAAGGTGTTTGCCTGTGACCCATGTGGTTGCCCATGAAGTGGTTAAGGTACCTAAGGGCCCATGTTCAACTTTCCATATCTCACATAAGCCATACACACAATGGTAAGGCAAGTGTGAGAGTACAAATGCCCACTAGGTGGGGCAAGCTTCTGGAGTTCAATGTCAGTGGCTGAGACCCTGGTGTACCAATTCTTACTGTCTTAAAAAATAACATATATAAATTAAGAATTGAAAATGATATTCTCTGACAAGGGATACACACACACACACACACACACACACACACACACACACACACACTAAACGTTTTAGATGGATTACCCATTGAATTAATTCCTTATATAATCACAAGTATCATGCATCCACAACAATGGAATGTTCTAGAGGAACAGTTTCCCATTGTCTTAACTCTTTCAGGGGACTTTGTGAAGTACCAGTGCCACCCTGGGTATACCTTATTGGGGAGTGACACACTGACCTGCAAGCTCAGCTCCCAGCTGCAGTTTGAAGGCTCTCCACCCACCTGTGAAGGTATGCCCTGTTGGATCCTGCTGACTTTGTTGTTCTGTAAATCTCTGTCTGATGGTTTTGAACTCAACCCTTATGTATGCTGAGGCCCACCTTTCTCTGAAGTATCTGATGACCCTTTCTCTTTCAGCTTACCCTCAAAAGTAAATCTGTCACATAAAATAGAAAGTCATGTTTTTCCCCAGCAATTCATCATGAAAAGGGTCAAACATATGGCAAAGTTGAAATAACAATGATAATAAAACATCTGATATCCACCCCTGAGGTTCCCCTACAAGCGTGTACAACTCTTCTTTCCTTCATAATGCCTGGTTACTTTAATCCACCTGTCATTCTACCACATATTTTAGATGAATTTCAAAGGAAACTTTGTGCAGCTCAGGAATGTCCTTTCAATATTTGAGCTGAATAGAATTAGCTGGTGTTTTACATTTTTTTTTGTGTAAAATAGATAAACAATAAAATGAGCCCATCTCATGTTTTTATATAATTTTAAAATAATTGATTTATGCAAGGACTTGTATATTTACAATAAAATAACAGGACTTGGGCTGGAGAAATGGCTCAGTGGTTAAGATGTTTGTCTACAAAGATAAAGGACCTACATTCAATTTCCTAGGACCCACATAAGCCTTCTCCCTCTCAAATAAATAAAAATAAGATATTTTGAAAAAGAACAGGACTTGAAGCTGCATCCATTGGTTCCCTGATTATAATTCAATTAGATCATCCAAGCAATATAAATTAATGGGCGCCACTTTCAAGAATCCTGAAAGTAAAGAATGTTTGACAACTGTAGATAAGCTCAGACGACCCAAGTAAGTCAGAAACACTATGGGATCACCAAAAAAGTTTATAAAGTCATTTAAAACACTCATTATGCAGATACAGTGGCTTTAAGCAGGGCCCCCTCCGTTCTAGGAATCTGGATGTTACCATCCACCAGAAGGACTGAAGCGGCTGAAAGGGCCCAAAAGTAGAAGAACAGAGCCTGATCCTGGACTTGTCAAGTGACTGTGATAAGTCACTCACTCTTGCCACCATGCATAAGAGTGACAATCACCACTTTACATAGGAAAGGACTGTAAGCACTCTATTATCTCAACTGTGTTATAATGTCAATTGTCTATCACTTCAAAGGCAGTTTTCCAAATCTTGCAGCCATGTAAGGATTGTCTGGTGTCCAAAACATTCTTGGATAACATGATTAGATGAGGAAGCCTTGAGAAAGCTCTGGACAGTTTCTGTCATCTCAGTTTGGAATTGATAGCTACTGGCCCATCATAATAATTTAATTATTTTTTAAAATAATTATGGGGCAGGAAAGATGGCTTAGTGGTTAAGGCACTTGTCAACAAAGCCAAAGAACTAAGTTTTTATTCTCCATTACTCACTTGAAGTCAGATGTACAAGGTGGTGCATGCATCTGGAGTTTGTTTGCAGGGGCTAGAGGTCCTGGTGTGCCCATTCTTTCTCTTTCTCTCTCATAAATAAATAAAATATTAAATAATAATAATAATTTGAAAATTTCTGAGCATGGAAACCATGGAGATGAGAAACTGCTGAACTAGGAAAGAAGCCACCTGTCTTCTCCTGGTTCAGAATGAGTCTATGGAGAATGTCACTTCAATGGTAACTCCTCCTCGCCTTTCTTTAGCCGTCAGGGACCACACTGGCTAAAGTCAGGATAGCAGAGTCATTTTCTTGGGAAAAGTCAGTGTCTGTAACATTTTAGCCCAGTATCCATGATCTGCTAGGGATTCCCTGCTCAAAATGAAGGGGATATATGGCATTTACCTTTTGCAATTTCATGTAAAAGTTAACAAGCAGTCTTTTATATTTTCTTGCTGTGAAGCATGTGTATTGTGGTGTGATGAGTATATACAATGTATGCATACGTGAGCACCCCATGCTGCGCAGAAGCCAGAGGAGAACACAGCTACGTCTTCCTCGCATTGCTCATATGTATTTCTATCTTGAACTGTGGTCTCTCACTGAGTTTCCATTGTATGTTTTGGGTAAAACTGGCTCATCAACAAGCCCTAGTGATTCTCTAGTCCCTATTCCTTATAGAACTGGGGTTATAGTCATGTGTGGTCACACTCAGCCTTTTATATGGGTGCTAAGGAATTAAATTCAGGGTACATCGGGCCCGCTCAAGTCCTCTTGCTTACATGATGAGTGTCCTTGCCTGCTGAATCATCTTCTCAGCTCAAGCTGTCACACTGTTTAGGTACATTTTAATTGCAAATTCAGTTTGTCAGACTATAAGACTTGAAGAAAAAGTTGTCTTAGCTGGTTAATGAAAAAAGGCACACTCATTTAATTCACTTTCATCCTGAGTCTCTTGCTGTAAATTAACTTTACTGCATGCTAATTATCTCAATTCCCTATGCATGGGTGCCTTTACAGTAGCCTGGCATAGACATACCCTCTGCTCCTACTAGTGGTGAGACCTTGGCTCTCCTAGGACAGAGATTACTGCTCTGACTGTCTAGGGCTAGGCTAACCAACTATCAGGAGCAACTTCACTGATAGTTGAACTGAAAGGAGAATGGTCATAGCAGCTCATTATTTAAAGAGGGGAGAAAAAACACATTGGTCGCTGTCTTGTACCTAATCCTTAATCACTTAAGAACTTCATTATAAGCTTCCTTTATTTTTTAATTATTTGGTAGATTTAGTTGGGATCAAGTGAGGGACCAATCCCTTGGTAAATTTTTGTTGAGAGATTATGTTCAATTTGAATTCTTCTTCTTTGAACATCACCATACACTCTTATTTGTTCTACTCTGAAAACTGTCACTAATTTCAGGGGCACAGGAAGACCATAGGGAGATCTTGGGAAGTCCGCTACATGTACCATGTTAAATGCCATCTTTACTCAGAGAAAACAGAGTGTGTGTGAAAGAGAAATGTTAAAAGAGTACCCATGTTAAGGAAAATAAGTGTTTCTTTGGGGAATAAAAACATGAATACACCTTTGCAAGCAGGAAAGGGCACCAGGCACCCATAAAAGCAGGAGGGCTTCAGACAGCCTGCACTTCAGGTATTGAGGAAAGTACTGCATCTCTACCTAGGACTAAGCTGCTAAGAACGTTTTAGTGTCAAGTGGCTTCATCCTATGGCACTATGAGGAGGGGCTCTATTAATTACTTCTCTACTGCTGTGACAAAATACCTAACAAAGGCACCTTTTCCTAGCACTCAGGAGGCAGAAGTAGCAGATTACTGTGAATTCCAAGCCAGCTTGAGACTACATAGTGAATTCCAGGTCATCCTAGGCTAGAGTGAAATCCTACCTCAAAAAAACATAAACACAAAAATAAATAAATAAATAAATAAAGCAACGTAAGACAAGGGGGATTTATTTGGGCTCCTAGTTTGAAAGTAGAGTCCTTTGTGGCAAGGAAGCCATGCTGACAGGAGCATGAGACACCTAGTCACATTGCATTCAGAGTTAGGAAGCAGAGAGGAATGAATATTGGTGCTCAACTCTCTCCTTTTTATACAGTCCAGGACCTCAGCCAGAGGGATAGTACTGCCCACAGTTAGGACAGGTCTCCTCCCCCTCAATTAACCTAATCTAGAAACCCCCACATAGACAAGAGCAGAAGTTTGTGTTAATGATGATTCTAAATCCCATCAAGTTGACAAGGACCAACAAGTTTCAGAATATTGATTACAAAAAAGAAACATGGTTAATATTCACAATAAAGAGTCAGCAATGTGATCATGACCTCTGGAGAGAACAGGCAAAGGAGGCCAAGTGCTGTGACACTCTGCACAGGTAGGAGCAGCCAGCACTACAAGCTTCCAGGTGACAGACCCTCCTACCTGCTTCATGAGACTTCCAGTTTTCACAGTTCTCTCATGCTATAGGTTCTTTTATAAGTCAGTTACTAGAAATCCTAATTTATGGGGCTGAGGTGGTGGCTCAGTTAGTAATGTGCTTGCTGGTATGCAAGTATGAGAACCTGAATTTAGATCACAAGCACTCAAATACCAGGCACCTGTAATCCCAGTGCTCTGGGAAGTGAAGATAGACAGAAACTGGGCAAACTGACTAGCTATGTTAGTTAAATTAAATTAAATTAAATTAAACTAGCTATGTTAGCTAAATTGTTGAGTTCTGTGTTCAGCTAAAGTTCCTTTTACAATAAATAAGGTGGAACATGATTGAAAAAGACACTGAATGTCAACCCTTTGGCTTCCACAAACACACACACACACACACACACACACACACACACACACACACACACACAATCTCCCTCATATAGACAAGCAAAAAATAGATCCTAGGGACTGGAGGGATGGCTTAACAGTTAAGGTGTTTGCCTGCAAAACTAAAGAACCCAGATTTGATTATCAGGACCCCTGTTAGCCAGTTGCACAAGGAGGTGCAAATGTCTGGAGTCCATTTGCAGTGCCTGGAGGCACTAGAATGCCCATTCTCCCTCCCTCTCCCTCTCTCTCTCTGTAAAATAAATAACGACATATTTTGAAAAAAAATATCCCAGTTCGTGTTTCAAATCTTGTGTTACTTTTCTTGAAGGCCTAGAAAGCACATTAAATAATATACCCATCTTGTTAAGCCACACATCTCTGACTGGCCTCAGGAATAGGGCAATATCCCCCATGCCAAGGAGTGATGGCTCTAATCACAGAAGTTAGACTTCTCATAGCAGCTTCTCAGATGGGAACCTTGAGCAGGGGTTTTTCTATGCAGGGAGATTTTCCAAACACTTCTTGAGATGCTGTGGGTTTAAAAGGTGTTACTACTACTAGAGAAATGAGCCACTCTGCTACAACAGAAAGTGCTCCTGAAAGAAATTTACCATGCTTGCTGGGTTGCTCCTAGCAACGGTTTCTAGCAGCAAGCAAGAAGCTAGCAGATACTTGGCAACCAGCAGGACAGACAGGAGACAAAACCACTCTAGCTCACAGGGAAATACATCCATATGTATTTTAAAAGCAATGTTTATATCTATAAAATGCTGTTAAATGATATCAGAAATTTGGTGCCCAGGATTTTGCTTATAGTTTCATTTTTATCTTCTTTGTTGAGCAAAAAGTAGCATTTTTTAAAATATAAGGAGCATGAATGACTATGCCAAAGAAGTGCTTCCAGTTCAGGACAGTTTCTCTCTCCCAAGCTCTGGATATGCTCACAGGATTCCAGGTGGCTTTTCACAACTCACTGGAAAGTTGCCTGTTTCCAGATCTCTTCTGAAGCTCAGAGTCATGTACTAACTCTAGCTGCAGATGTAAAAGATGTCAGCAGAGGAGTGGGCTGAATCTCTCCCATGGGCAACACACAGAACAAAGTGCTCTTGGCCACACCTTCATTCTGAGAAAGGCAGCCCATTTCCAATCTCTACAACCCCTTTCGCCCACATGGCACCTTTTATTCATAGAGTGAGGTTGCTGCATCCAGCTATGACCTGGGGGCTGAGGTTATGGTCTCATTTATGGTAGAGGCAGGAAAAGCTCTGGCTCTCATTGCAACATGCAAGCAGGTCTGGGGACTTTCTGGATCCCCAGTTCCTAACACGTACAGGTGTGCACAGATGCCAGAACCAACCAAGGTGCTGTGTTCTTTTAAAGAACATCAATATCAATATGGCCAGTTTGCTCTGGGCATAGTACATTTGGCAAAGTGATCTTCTCACCATGAATAGTGTCACCATATCTCCGTCTATATGCTACGGCAAATCAGACAGTTCTCTTGGTGGCTCTACAAACAATATTTTCTGTATGAAATTTAATTTAGCAGTAAGAGGAATTATTAATTAATTTTGTGATTATTTCTTTTGTACTTTCATTCTTATGCAGATTTTAAACTATTTAATTAGCGTGGAATTAGCTAAATAAGGAAACAGGATAGTAAGAAAAGAAAGGCGTGTCACCATATCTGTAATGTCGGAGTGATTCAGTCAGAAATTCTGTGCTTAGAGACTGTGGGTCCTGCTGCACACTGTAGGAAACTGCCCAGTTGGGTTTAGAGCCCTGTTTCTATGGTTCATTTTATTCCCACAAGATTATAAATTATGTTTTTCTAAGTACAACAAAGGCTAGAAGAAAAATGAGATTTTTCTTTTACAAAGAACCATCACATTTTTGTCACATCGTGTTGAAGATGAATAATGTACTTTGTACTTGTTTTGGGGCAAGCCAGGATCCCAGGATGAAATGTGCAAGGCCCCCTATTATGACATGGCCAGAGGAATGTGAAGGCTCAGTGGACAGAGTTGAAAAGAGAAAAATGTCACTGTTCCTTAGGAACCAGTGTCACTCTCAAGAGATGTTGGGATCCCTGTTAAATCTGGACAGAGCTCATGAAACTTGCCTTTTCTATGTGGGTTTCTGTGTTCAGGGACAGGAGCAATCCTATTGAAACTGAATTTATTCTGTTGGAACAAATCTTTAACTGCTACTTCTCTCTTCAGCACAATGCCCAGCAAATGAAGTTCGGACAGAATCTTCTGGAGTGATCCTTAGTCCAGGGTATCCAGGCAACTATTTTAACTCTCAGACATGTTCTTGGAGCATTAAAGTTGAGCCAAATTTTAATATTACTATCTTTGTGGACACATTTCAAAGTGAGAAACAATTTGATGCATTGGAAGTATTTGATGGTAAGTTTCTTTAGCCATATACCCATGATTTATGGATATTTGTTTTGTTAATTATTTGACTGAGGAATATTCTCAAGTTTAATTATGTTTTCGCCAAACAAAACACAGCCAGTGGATGACTCTAGGACAGTGGTGCTTTTCAAGACACACTTCTATTGTTAATATTTTGGTTTTTCAAATAATAGTATACTTTAAATGTGAATTTTTCACTGTCCTTTCATTATAACATGTGAAGATTCAGAGTCTTGATCTCAGATAGTTCATGTTTTATTCTCAACTATTTTGATTCACAAGACACTATGAGAATATCAAGAGGTCTAAGAGTATTATAGTCACTTTAAAAGACTGTTTACAATTAGAAATGCATAAAAATAACAACTCATAGAGGCATCTACATGGCAATTGCTACCAGGGATATTAGTTGTTTTTTTTTTTTTTTTTTTAATATAGTGAAATGAGTTTCAATAAACACATGGTCATACTGTTTTCAGCACTATTGTTAAGATATTTATACATCAGTAATGAGTATTTTAATACAATAGTGCATATGGTTGAACTGTCAAGTTGAAATGGAAATAATGAGATATTTTACTCTGTACAGAAGTTACATTGTCATAATGAAGAACACTAGACTAGGGTGCAATTGTGGATGAACAAAATTCAGGGTTTTATCATATTTTGATGAAACTGTTGTTGGGTTCTGATAAGACAGTCAATTCAGTAATTAAAAATGACTCTAATTTATTCTGTGTATGTCTATTTGAGGGTCATGAAGTTGATGGATCATCACAGCCAAGTTGCTTGTATAGATAACCATGCATGGATCAATATATGCATTTGTGATGATTACTGTATTGGAAATGGAGTTCTTATTTTTAGAATTAGTGACAAAGGGCAAGAGAACAATGTGTTTAAAGTGGCTGTCCAGACATACATTCTTGAAGACTTTGACACCAAACAGGCTATATGTTGGTATATGAACATGTGTGTGTTTCTAATTGGCCATAAATAATTCAATATCTATAAATGGTTGCTTCAAATTTTGGCTGGCTGTACAGTTTTACATTGTTTGGATAGGGATATAGGCAAGCAATGCCTTATTTCTCTTATTTCAACAGTATAAGCTTTATCACTAGTTTATATACTAATTAGATTATAATCTGATATTGCCCAAATATGCTTTCACTATGTCCATGCATGACAAGAAGCAAAGTAGACCAGAGAGATCATATTACAATAGTGGCTGTCAAAATTATCAGGGATGTATGGCTAGCATTGTTCAGCTCTCAATGATTTTTCTATAAAATGAAAGGTCAGACTTTTATGTGAGTAACGTTTTTAAGCAATGACATTTTTATTGTGGTAAATGCTGTGCTCATCTCTTTTTGGGGTAAGATGAGTTATTTTACAGTCCATGAGTGAAGCAGAAGGAAGTTGAAATATTGATTTTTTAAGTTCATTAGCCAGGGAAGGTATTACTCTCATGCCTTGAGTGTAGATAACCCACAATTTTTTTAAGAGGTTTTAATAATCATAGAACTTAGTGAAGAAACATGTCCTAATAAAGATTGTGGTTGGCTGATAAGATATTTGTCAGTGGCTGTCATGGTAAGCCCCTGTACATCTCCTTTGAGGACTATGTCTACAGGTGAAACATAGATGGTTGCTTTAAAAAGTGAACCCTAAATGGTCTGGAGAGATTGCTTAATGGCTAAGGCACTTATCTGCAAAGCCTAAGGACCCAGGTTCAAGTTCCAATTACCCATATAAAGTCAGATACACAAAGCAGCACATGCATCTGGAGTTGGTTTATAGTGGTTAGAGACCCTGGTATACCAATTCTCCCTCCCTCCCTCCCTCTCTCTCTTTCTCTCTCTCTTTGCAAATAAATAATTAGAAATAATTATAAGAGTGAAGCCTAAAAATTTTGTTACATTTTAGACAGGGAACAGATGGAGAGAAGTGAGGGATTTGATGCGGGATTAACACCACCAGAAAATGTACTCTTGCATTCTGTCACTAAAAATGACATTTGAAATCTGTGAGTTCAGGATAATTATTTTCCCAGTGGCATTTTGTTTTAGAAGGTGCATTATCTCTTCATACAGCTACAGTTAAACCTCGCATAGAACTAACAACTCTGCACTTTTCTGTTATGGAGTGGGGTCTTCATTCTGCAGGAAGTAGGCCAGGACAATTCTGTGACATTCATAACAATCAGTATACTTTCCCCCAATTCTTAGCACCAACTTTTGCAGCTTTGGTTATCATACTAATTTTCTGCATGTGTTTACTAAGATTACAATGCAATATAATGGGTGATGTGAGCAATAGAAATGATTTCTTACAGTCCTGGAGACTAGCAGTCTAAGATCAAGGCATGATAAACTGTTGTTTCTGATCAACGCATGATAAGGCCATTGTCTCTGAGCTTCACCTTAGCATATAGAAGTCTCCTTCTCTCTGTGTCTTCATGTGGCCCTTAACTATGTAGCTTTGTCCTTATCTCCTCTTAGTATAAACATATCAATCAGACAGGAGTGTCCCACCCATGGAAACTCACTTTAATCTAGCTAGTTCATACAGGTCATGGGTTCAAATGAAGTCACGCTGTAAGATATCAGGAGGATAAATTTAATGTATGACTGAATTGAGTATGACAGAGCCTTGAACTATTTTATTTGAGGAAGACACTAGAACTTGTTTGGGGATTATATTGAAGGAGAAATTTGAGCTCTTAGCATCTTTGCATGAATGAAAACCCTAAGTGTGACTCAAAGATAAGTGGCACTTGCCTTGATAACATTGACATAGTCTCCCATTCAATGATGAATGAAAAAATCAAGAGCATATAAATAACTTTTTGTCTACATCAAATTTACTTAGGCCCTGTTTTTATAAAAAGGCAAAATACTCAGAGACATTCAGAAACTCCATTCTATGTAAGTCACTTTTCCATTTTATGAAGGAATTTAGTGTTCTCAGTCAAGAGTTCAGTGGGTCTTTGTTGTGGATAATTACCTAACTTATCTACAGTTCCATCTATATATCCAAAATTCAAGAGTATGCAATATTCTTGAAATGTTACACAGCTGCAATGCAATTGTCTTCACATAGATATATCTAGACATCACTATTAGAATTATCTATGTTAGTTAATGCATGTATGTCCACTACATTTTAGATACTGTATATGTAAGGAAGATATAAGAGAAAGGCAAAAGAGAACATGGGATTTGATCTCTACAGACCGACTGTTTATTGAAAGAAACAGTGAGGGGCAGCAGCCTTCCTGTGGGATGAAGGCTGAAGCCCTAAACCAAGCTAGAGTTCAAGTTTATAAGGAGGATCCTAAGAAAAGTAGACTGTTTGTGTCCTTGCTCAGCCAAGATTGTCTAAGGGAGCATACTCAGATGGCTTCTGGTCCTTCAAGGACATCTGAGCTAAGGGGAGTATATCCATTAGAGGAGCCTGGCTGAATTCCTCAGGTGTTTCTTTCATGGCCTTCTAGCCTTTACTCTTTAGCTCCCTCTGGTTTTCAGGAAAGCTTTTAATGACATTTCTGCTACTTAAAAAAAGACTCAATCTGTATTGCTGGTTCAAGATGTACTGTGATAAATAATGTTGGAATACAAAATTTTACTACATAAAATAACACTTGTACAGATGTGTTAAAATGTTGATGGAGCAGGGTGTGGTGGCCCACACCTTTAATCCCAGCATTTAGGAGGAAGAAATAAAAGGATTGCCATGAGTTTGAGGCCACCATGAGGCTACATAGTGAATTCCAGGTCAACCTGAGCTAGAGTGAGAACCTACCTTGAAAAACCAAAAGAAAAAAAAAAAACAAAAAAAACCACAGTTGATGGAAATATAACCAAATCTTTAATTTTACTAGATATCACTATGTTGTGCCCCAAAGTGATTGTACTGACATATACTTTCACTATTATAGAGCTTATTGTCAATATTAGTTAAAAATCATATTCAGTTTCTCAAGTGTTGTTGCTTTGTACAACTGCCTCAGTTTATTTCAGTACCATCCAGTATTTGTGTGAACACCTGACTTTCCCCTCAGCTAGTCTCACAATTATCAAGGGATGCATTGTTTGCTATCATCAATGGGTATTCCTTGTCCTGAGTGCTATATGACTTCTAGATGTATTCACATCTGTCCATTTTTGATTTCCTGTTTTGTTCAGGGTCTTCTGGACAAAGTCCTTTGTTAGTGGTATTAAGTGGGAATCTCACTGAACAATCCAACTTCACCAGTAGAAGTAACCAACTCTACCTCCGCTGGTCCACTGACCATGCAACCAGCAAGAAAGGATTCAAGATTCGCTATGCAGGTATGTAAAACAGATGTGGGATTAAGAGGGGATGGAGGGCTTTCAGTGTCAGTGGTCTTCATCAGTAAACTTTCAGGTAAAGATTTCTGGCTATAGAAAAAAAAAAAACAAAACAACAACAACAACAACAAAAACCTAAGTACCAGAGAAATAGCATAAAAGAAAAGTGCAGAGGGCTGACTCCAAGTTAATGAACAAACCTGAATAATACCTTAAAGTTTATTGTTTAAATACCATTGTATTACCAAAACCTTTTCCCCTGTGGTGACACAAGCATACTTTTTATTCCTCAGTAGTGGACAAATGGCAGACCAAAGGACGATTATACCCAAAACAGCTTTGGTTAACCAATGAAATTTTGGGGGTTACTTACAGATCAGGATAAGGGTTGCTTATGGGAGGAATAGATGACTCAAATGCAGCCCCACCAGATGCCTCATCTTCCCCATAGTTACTTCATCTCCAAGGTAGCTAGCTATATCATGAGAAAGCCTACATCAGCATAGGTAATGACCTGTGGAAGCTGTATCTCTGGAGCTCACCACACCACTTGCAAGCAGCTCAATGGTCAGTCTAGTCTCCAAGCAGTTGTTTCCCCTTTACAGCCTTAGAATGGGGGTCTTGTTTCCCCTTTTAGCCTTAGGATGGGTCCCAGACTTGTTGAATTACCTGTATCTTTGGAACTTCCTGCTTGTCTCAGAAAAGAATGTTTCTATTTTTAATTAAAATAAAGTTGTGGAGTGGTTAAGTGACCTTTAAGTTTCATGTCTCCTAGAATTTACTACCTAATTCCGAGCTCCAATCCCTCTTCAACTGGGTGAAATTTTCTACACAACAACCATATGCCACAGACTTATCCAAAAAGATAAAATAATATAGCCCAAACTAATATTAACTAGATGTAAGTGTGATGGGAATCAGTGGTATTAATTGTATGAGTAATAGTATGTTATTGTATTATGTCAGCATATCTATCTGTATATGTTTTATCTTTATATGTTGACAAACAACATATATCAACCTGTATTTTACATAAACATATATCAACCTGTATTTTACATAAACATATACATATATATGCTATTGTACCCTTTCTCCATATACATCAATCAATGTCTATGTATACTTATCTATATCTTATTAATTAATCAAGTTAGTTCATTAAATATTAAACTCTGTGTGCATTCTTCAGTCTGACCTAACCCACGCCACTATTTACACAATCCTACAAGAGCAATAGGGAAGACTTTTAATTCCTGAAGACATTTTAGGAAGCACAAACACCTAAAAACTCCTTTATTTTGTGAGCAGTGCCTAGGATAACATTTGAGCTAGAAAAGATGCTATCATGCACACTAAACATGGAGTCCTCACAGAATGACATGAATTCCTCTTGCTGAGAAACATCACAAAACCCAACAAGCATCCAGGCTTTGAAAAGACTACATGTGAAGACAATGGGCATGGACATCAGGCATTCTTGCCTGAAATTCCTGTTGACCTTAAGAGTAGTGATTGGATATGTGTTCATCAGAATGCTTGTTCTAGAGAATGAAGGGATAATCAGATTTGTCAGCCTGTTTGAATTTATTTCCAATGTGCACAAATGGTCAGTGTAGGGGAAATCATTGTGAATATAAACTGGTTAGTTTTACACATAACATATTATTTCTTAGCCTGCTGGCACAAAATACCTTAAATTTTCAGGACATTAACCTCTACCTGCCAAAGTATACTTTCCCCCATGGAATAGCAGGAAGTCTTTATCTAACATCAGGGAAATGTGGCTATAAAGAATATATATATATATACATACATACATACAAATTACTATACAAATTTTCAATACCTCATGATCTCTGTTCGGAGTTCATTCCTTACATCTCTAGTATATCTGAGATGTTTTTAAAACCTAAAGTAGCACATATTTGAAAAAAATATTCCAATCCCATGTATTGAGAAATAAGCTTAATGTCTATATTATCACACGTGTACCACACAAGGGAAAACATTGATGGCCTTGATTGTCAAAATGTTATCTGTTCCTATTTATGTTAATCAATCCATGTTGGTGTAGGGAATGTTTCAAATATGGCATTCTGAGCAGTTCCTCATCATTTCTTACCCTTGTTTGTGTGGAGCCAGCCTGGGGTTACTGCTTGGGGAGCACGGTGGCACTGTGCCACATCCAGATTACATTGTGGTCAGGATTCTGCCTCATCTTGACTCATAGCAAGAGGTCTCTGCACTTCAGGGCTAGACTGAAGTCTGCTGGATCCTGGTGCAAATTCCCTACTTTTTGCAAACTAGAACTATCTCACTTTTGTCATGCTCACAGTAGGTGGCACCTGTTACTTGTTAGTTTGTAACTTGCTTGTGTGTGTTTGCCCCAGCCCCTTACTGTAGCCTGATATCCACGCTGAAGAATGGTGGCATTTTAAACAGGACTGCAGGGACAGTGGGGAGCAAGGTTCATTACTTTTGCAAGTCTGGATATCGAATGATCGGCCACAGCAATGCAACCTGCATGAGAAACCCAGCTGGAATGTACCAGTGGGATTCCCTTGCACCTCTCTGCCAGGGTAAGAGACATGCTTTCAGTCTAACCTGAGTTTCCATTTTTTGTTCTGAATTTAATCACACTCCCAAAGTGAAATTCACTGTGCTTTTAGGTGATGAGAAATGGAACACTGTTCTATTCGTTGTTTTTCAGTTGGTTGCAACCAATACCTAGCAAAAGGCAACTTAAGAAAGGAAGGTTTATTGTGACTCAAAGTTAGAGGGTACAGTCCACCCTGGTGAGAAAAGCATGGTAGTGAGGATCCTAGGCTGTGATGGCAGGACTGTGCAGCTATTTGTACACGTTTCTGTAGACTAAGAAGCAGAGAAAGGGGGAAGCTGCTGGGGCTCTTCTCACTTTCTCCTTTCCCTTATTTTATTCACTCTGGGCTCCCAGCCCATGTAGTAGTACATATCATGTTCAGAATTGCTCTTTCACTTGTCAGTTAACCCTCTTCAGTAAATGTCTCACAGATTGTGTCCTCTAGGGCATTCTAAATCCAGCCAGATTGAGAATGAAGATCAACCATGACATGGGCTTTGTAACGATACAATTGGGTTTCCATGGATCATGTAAACATATGTGACACTTACAGAAGGCTTGATTCAGCTTGACAGACTAGATTTAGAGAATGATTACTCAGAAGTTATGGGTATAATTATTTTATAATTACTTGTTCTTTATCTTGATGTTTGAAAAGGTGGTATTCCGCCTGGAAGACAGTAACCATTTTTGACCACTGCATTAATTGATATCAAAATAATTTGGGCTGGAGAGATGTTTTAATGGTTAAGGTGCTTGCCTGTGAAGGCTAAGGACCCATATTCAATTCCATAGAACTCACATAAGCCAGATACACATTGTGGCACATGTGTCTGGAGTATGTTTGCAGTGGCTAGAATCCCTGGTGTGTCCATTCTCTCTACCTGTCTCTAATAAATAAATATTTTTTAAAAGAACTTTTGAAACCAGTTAAAAAATAAATTAATTCACCACTGAAAAGCTTAGTTCCTTATTTTAATCTTAATATTACTTAAGCCTCTACTTTATATTTGATTTTCTTTTGTCTTGTTAATGTTGATTTCAGTTTTTATATTTTACCTATAAGGTACATAGCAACTACTTCCAAGTAAGGCAATTTAATTGTAACAAGGGTTTAAAGTGAACAAATTTTCATAATTTGTCTTAAGAGGTTTATATTCATAATTGCCCTCTGATAATTGATTTCAATTTATGAATGTGACATCATACTGGCTTACTCCTTTCTCTCTTACATGAGGCATTAGATTTCTTATAATTGCTTTGTAATAGAGTAATAGACACACACCAGGCTTGTATGTGTATAGCCATATGAAAGTGATTAAATTCTTAGATTGTAGAGTTTTCATCCTACCTCCAAAAAGTCTTCATTAGTGTAATTCAAACTGCAAGATAGTTCCAAGTAGCTTTGTCTTATTAGGAATATTACTATTTTCCTTTAAACAAGACTATTCACAGAAGAATAAATGCTTCTTAGTTGCTTTGGTTGTTCTTTCTGTGCATGACATGTCACATATTGTTGAAGAGAGCCCATCTCTGTCAGAGGCTCCTTAAGAAAGGTCAGTGACAGAGTGATGATTTCACAGCAGCCTGGACTCAGAAGAGGGGTGGGAACAGGACTGCAGGTCTGAGGTTCCAAGAGTAAGTCTTCTAGAGGCTGAGTAGAAGCAAAATTTAAAGGGAAGGCACACTTCAGGTAGAACCTTGAATGCACTGGATGGGAACTTCACACGACGAGAGGGACCCTGGATCAAGACACCTGATGATCAGCCTCTATGAGGGGTGAACTCTAAAAGCTATTAAAGAGTTGAGAAAGGGCAGGCTTTTCCTATGTATAGTGGGAATATAATGAACAAGGTATGTTCATAAGTTTTGACCTCCAGTTTCTCCCATTCCATACATCCAGTTAAATTGCAAGATTCAATAACTTGGAAATGAGAGGGTGGGATGAAGATCAGCCCCCACTGAAGTCCTCCAAGTTGACCCAAAGATTTGAGTGAAATGAATTGTATCACCCTTCTTGATGTGGAGCCTAACTGTAAGGCAATGGCCTTTAGCATGTGGGATACTAGAATCACGCAGCTGGGAAAGCTCACATGTTGCCTTTCAGGCTTCATCCCACAGGATGTAGACATGTGTGACTTATTGTAAAATAATTATATCTTTAAGTATCATCTTCCCATGGTTTTCTTATCTTGTCTCCCTCCATGAATGTTGGCCTTTGAACATGGAGGGCTCCTAAAACAAAATCTTGTCTAATTTAGGTGTTAAAATTTCAGCAAATACAGGTGACTTAGTAATCATCAAAATATTGTTCTAGAATACAGTCTTGCCTACCTGTTCAGCATTTAAGTCATTTTTTTTTTCTGCCCAAAGTTATTCGACTTATAACTAAAGATAGCATATACCAATTCTGGAAGTAATGAATGTTTTAGACATTTAGATTCATTCACTATGAAAGAGATTTTAATTCACTTTTATATATTGTAATTTATGCAAAACATTATCTCTGCCATAATAATATGAAATACATTTATCACATTAGAGATCATAACATTTAAAATAAAACTAAAAATTAAATATTTTTACCATTTTAGTTATGTAGTAAAATTAAGCAATTTTATCATTTAGAAATACAATTAAACCTTGAAGATAGCAAAGTGATTGGTTTGACAGGTAAGGTTATTGGACAGAAATTATGCATATTTTATGTAAAATAAAACTATGCAATATATTCTAACAGTTTAATTTCCAAACATGCTTCATTGAGAGGAGAGTGATTAACTTTGACTTAATTTTAATATGAAATACAAAATGTACGATAGCATGCAATAATGGGAGATTTGTTTTGTTTAATTTTGTTTGGTTTCTTTTTATTATTTCTTGAACACAGAGCTTAAGCCACCTACATTACAATTACAGGAATTTACTGGAATGGCCAAAGTCATTTAAACCTTTGTGTGTTTTCAGCATTGTTTCCTTATCCTGATTATCAATCATCCCTTGTCAGTCATGTACCAAATGTTAACTTTCTTCTATGGTTGGTAGTTATAGATGACAGCCAGTGAAAAGACAATAAATAAGATCAGTTTCTTCCCAAGGGACTTGGTGTAATCATGAGACAAACAACTATGAATTATGGTACCTGCCACAGTGGACACTTCTATGCTGGGCTGTGTGATCAGTTCCACAGTAGCCTCAGTCATGCGACAAGGAAGTATGCAGAGAACATTTGTCAAAGAGAATGGCTGGTTAGTGAGTACTGGATGCTTAGGAAGCAAGGATGACCTTGAACACCCTAGATCACAGAGAGCAACTGTGGGTGATGGTAACTAGCTTGAAATTTCCACATAACAAGTAAAGAGCATTTGAGATGCTTTCACCACCAAGAAATGAAAATATCTGAAGTTATGGTTATGTTAGTTGCCCTGATATAATCATATAAATATTGAAATACCACACACATAAATGTATGATCATTCTATGCTAACTCACAATAAATAAAAGTTTGAAATAAATCTTAAAAAAAGTCAATAATATTTAGGCTGAATATGGAAACATTTTAGAAGTAGGAATGTACTAGGATGATTATAGATTTTGTACCATTTTCACAGTCTTAAAAATACAAATATTAGAGGTGGCCTGCTTTATTTGACTGAAGGTATTATGGCTTATCATTGACTTTATAATTTATAATGGAAGATAAGTCATAGAGGATTTTTATTTTCAATTATAAGATAGTTTTAAAAACTTTTAAAAAGCTAGTATAATCAAACGGTACATCATTCACATGATTCTGCATTATTAGTAATTTATTCTGTATTCTATAAAGACTTCTGTAACTTTCTTTAAAATGATTGGGACTCTATATGTGAAAAAAGGCCTCAGCCAAGAAGCCATTGTCATCACTTTATCCCTAGTCAAGCCCACACTGAAATGCTTTATGGCTTTATTTCCTTGGAGAAAATAGTTTTGTTAGATAAGAAACTGGGAATTGGAATTTTCAACTATATATTTGCTCTTAAATAAAAGCATTTCAAATACTCCAAGCAGATACAGGGCCTGTAAGCATGGGTAGGGTGTGTCTTTGTAATTGTGGCTTGGAACTCACCATCCTTTTCCTTCAGCCTCCTGATTTGGGGAATTACAGGTGTTCATTAGAACATTCAGCTAGAAATGTATATCTGGACCATCTGAAGACTTCACTAAGTGTAAGTAAAAGGACTTGGCAAGGGAACAGATGATGAAAATACTAAGGCAATGATGCTAACATGCCTGTGGCAGTAAGAAAAGAGAACAAGAGAGGAAAATTGGGAAGAAGTTAGGGCTTGGTGGCTGGGGGCTGTGGACCATCGACAGCTTGAGAACAAGAAGGCTCGGGGACACTGGTTTTGGCACCTGTGGTTGACCAAGCTCAGTTTTCTGATGCTCAGAGAAGAGAGATTTTTACATCAGCAGAAAGGATGTACTGGAGTACATCACCAGAAATTACGATGCTAACTTCCTAACTAATAGATTTTCATGAGTTTGACCATGTGACCTCCATAGGAACCACTTGCATTGAATACAATTCTAAAATTAAAAAAGCAGAACTTTCCACAATTTATTCCAAACTAGACCATTCTGCCACAAAACCAAAAGCCTAAGACTTGCAGACAGGTGTCTATATTGAACCCACTACTGCTTAGAATCTGCACTCAGTTATAGGCTAGCCAGGGAGGTAAGAGGAGAGTAATTTAAATATGGAAATATTTTTAAGACTTTCACTCTATCAAGGTTATTTTTCATTCCTTTAAAAACGGAAAGAAGAAAAAAAAACATTGAAATAAATAATAGTATTGAAACCTTAAAGCCTGCATTAACAATTAATAATTAAATTATAGTTGAAAAATACAATGTATTTTTTTCTTTATATATGAACAGAATTTAATTTAAAATTTCAAAACTGTAGTTTTACATTTTTCCAACAAGCACTCTACCACTGAACTATATCCACAGCCAGATTTACACATTTTCTAACTATATTAGGGCATGTGCTTTTCCTCTTTAATAATTGTTGAGAAGAATGTTTTAAAATATTTTCTGAAATGCAAACTATGATTTTTAATAAGTGAGCAAGTTCAAAACCTTGAGCACTGAGGTGATTTCCCTTTTGGACTCAGTAAGTTCATGGTCCATGTTTGCCCAATGTGTTACTTGGCACATTCAGCCAGGGGTACTCTCATTTGCGCCACTGGGTAAATATTTGGAATTCAAAAGTTTAACCCATCTATGTCTCCCTAATATTTCATGCATTTGAAAATAATGCATTCCTTTAAGATTATTTATCTATCACCAGTATTTATACTGGCCATTTCTGTTTCCATTGGCCTTCTGGAGCCTGATCTCAGTGGAGTCAGAATGTTGTTCGGAAGAGATGAAGAGTCAGGCAGGACAGGGAGGCATGGGTTCCTTGGAGTCAGGGAGGAAGAGTGACCTTACCCCTGCTTGCTGGCATGTAAAATGGGAATTCTGGTATTTATCTCTTGGATTAAGCAAAAATGTAGAATACATCTTCAGATATCAAATCAAGACAGTTGTTGCTCACGAAGCTCCACCTCACCCAGTGTCCAGAGGCTCCAAATGGTAGGGCTGGGAAAGCGCCTTGTCCCGACTGCAGGCTTGTCGCAGCATGGGGCTGCACGGCTTTCTTTGCGACCTCCGGGAGGGACGCAGGGAGGCGGTAGGTCAGACATAGTTTATATGCTTCTGAGAAATGCAGGTTGTTTTTCTCCCTTTCATTGACCTTTTTAAATGATTTCTCTCAGCAAAGCTGTCTTGGTTTTTATCCCCCTCGATAAAGCAGGCATATCTTCTGTCCTGCAGGCTCATTTCCTGCCTTAAAGCAAGAAGCTCAGCCAGGCAGTGGGCTCACTATCAATGTGCTAATCTGACTCATCTACCGGAGAAGCCTGAGCCAAAGCTGAAGTACTATACTATCTCACAGATAGAGTTAAACTGGTACATCTTGGTCACCACTTTCAAATTGCCCCTGTGAAAGAAAGTAATCCCAAAGTAGCTATTTATTTTGAAAGTCGATTCTCAGAGGCTTATATAAGCTGGAGACCCTTGGGCATGCCTTCTGTCCATTGTTTGTTTATTTACTAACATTTCTGCAGGCAGTAAGGAATAGTGAAAGTCATCTTTCTCATGAATTGCAAGATTGAGTTTCTGTTCTTTTTACTTGAGTGTGTGTGTGTGTGTGTGTGTGTGTGTGTGTGTCTATGATGTACTGTGTTTAATGTGATGTGTATATGTGAGGTGTGTATAGTGTATGCATGTATATGTGCCCCTGTGGTGCCCCATGCACTTGCCTGTGGAGGCCAGAGCAGAACATTGGGTCTCCTGCTCTATCATTCTTCTGCTTGATCTTATTAGAGCCAAAGTATCTCCCTGATACCACAGATTGCAGTACTTTTCACGACCTCCAGTTTTATACTCCTCTATGGGACTATGTATATGTGTGACAATACCTAGGTGTTTACCCGGGTTCTGGAGATTAAAACTCTCCAGTGGCCTATACTTGCACAATGCGGTGGTTTGAATGAGATGCCCTCTATAACCATATGTGTTTTGAATACTTGGTCCCCAACTAGTGGCAGCTTGAGAGGTGGAGCCTTGATGGAGGAGGTGTGTTGCTTCTGGGGACCAGCTTTGAGGTGCTATAGTCCATCTTTCCTTCACCATAATTAGCTCACTTTTGTTCATATTTTCTAGCTACTGTGGCAAGATATGATGTCTAGACTCTGCTCTGTCATCCTTATTATGCCATGATGAAAATTCCCCCTCAAGACAGTAAGGTGCAATAAATCCTGATTTTCCATCATTCAGAAAGTAGATTTAAGCAATCTCCGTCCCAAACTTCTGTCCTTAAGGTTAAAACTTTTAGACAGATCGCTATTCTCTGTTAGCATACAGTATTAAAAAGGATGGCAATGGAACCAAAGAGATGGGTGGGCAAGAGAGATGATTTATGAGGGTCTGCCTATTTAAAGGGTTACCCTTTAAATTTATAGTGGTAATGTCCACAGATGACATCATCCAAGGAAACTGGATGATGAGCATCCAAGCATCCAAGAGGCAGCTTGAACCCCTTTCTCAGATTCCAGAATCTAAGTTATCCCTATGATATCAGGCTCTATTTCTCTGTAGTTGTGTCACCCCCATATGCTCTGACTGATGTTGAGATAAAATGTACTTAGATGTCTGGGATTGTCAGAGAATGTTCAGTGAACCCTTCCCATCCATGTTTGAAGAGCACCATGTGAGAACGCTAGAAGCAGAAGCCTAAGACAAGGGGCAGTATTCCTCACATTCAAGTGTCTTTAGATGGTCTGCAGGAAATTTCAGAATCAACAGACAGGCAGATAGAAATAAACTCAACTATTATATAAATAACGCTACATTTTAATATCACATAATATTTCTTAATTTTAGTTAGAATGACTGTGCATCCATTCACCAGTGCTCAAGCAGCTCACTTAGCAAGTCAAGGAGGCATCTTGCTGGTATGTTTTTTGATGCCTTTGAAAGCACAGAAAGCGTACCTCACTTAGTCTATTCATGATGAGGCCGGTGTTGAATTTTTATTATTTCTGCTATTTTTTTTTAATCTCTAAGACATGTGATTTTTCAATACTGTTACTGCTTCTGGATTATTGTATTTCCATTTAATCCTAAATTTCCTTTCAAAATATTTTGAAAAATATTGTGTGGGATACTTTGAAGACAATTAGTCTTCACATCCATCTATGCTCTTATCTTTCTGCTTACAGAGCCTCCTGTCCACCTGTGGTAGTCTGAATATGAATGTATGTCCCCCATAGGCAGAGATGTTTGTTTTTTATATACTTATTTATTTATTTATTTACAGGCAGAGAGAAACAGAAGGGAGACAGACAGAGAGAATGGGTACATCAGGGCCCCCAGCCACTGCAAATAAACTCCAGGTGCATGTACCACTTTGAGCATCTGGCTTATCAAACTGGGGTCATCAGGCTTTACAGGCAAGTGCCTTAACTGCTGATCCATCTCTCAAGCCCTCTGTGGTATTTTTGATTAAGCTTGAAACTTGAGTCTTCAGCAGTCAAATCCCTATTGAAGGAAGCTAGCACTGGGGATGGATCTTGTAGTGTAGCCTAAGATGTGAGCAAGAGTAGTTTGAGATCTGGGTGTTTATGTTTTCTGGCTGTTGGTGTTTGCTGGTCTTGATTTTTTTTTTTTCTCTCTCTAATGTGGATACATCTATTTAAATGAGCCAGCTTCTTCTGGGTTTGGTGTTACTTCCCTTAGATTCTGTAAGCTTGAAATAACTCCTTTCCTCCTGTAAGTTGTTTCTGGTCAAATGTTTGTCCAGTGACATGAAGATAACTGCAACACCATTCATCCACCCAACCACCATACCCATCCATGCGTCTATATGTTTGTATACTTATATGTCTGTCATCTAATATCTATTTATCACCTACTTATCCATACATCCATGTATCTCTCAATTCTTATCTATCTACCTCCCTATCAACTACATATTATCTATCAATAAGTCTATGCATCTGTCATATATCAATCAGTTTATCTATCAACCATATGTCACCTACATATCAGCACTTTATATGTGTGTAACTACCCTCCTTGCTTTTTCTTTTGTTGTTCTTGCTGTCTGATAGACATCCTCTGGATTCGCTTATGAACCAACACTCTCCAAGCTTATTTCTTCCCTAGATGTGTCTAAGAAGGCTCTCCTTCCCTGACAGTCCTTATCCCCTGACTTTTCCATTGAGCAGCTGGCCTGACTTACTCACTGGAGAAGGGGCAGGGGCATAGTCCTTTGGTCAAATTTTCTATAACAAGAACAGGCTTATGTCCAGGGTTCTGCTCTATCATTTTAACCTTTCTACACACTTATTCCATAGGTGTTGGAGAAAAATATAAAGAAAACATTTACATAATTTATCCCCTAGTTGGTGGCTAATGCCCACTGTCTTAAACTCTCAAGTTTGCAGTTGTTTAAATTCATTTTGTATACTGTAAAGGACCCATTGTGACATTTTATAGAAGAATCAATCAATGTTTTCCTTTAATATTAATGATGCAAACACAAATTTAAAATACAAAAATGTATGGTGATATATAAGTGCAGATATGAGGAAAATCAAAATGCAGGGGCATTTTCATCTTTAGAGGACAATTTTCTTCATTGTGTTCCCAGTCAGAACAACCTTCCAAAGTTTGGTTCTAGGCTTATTTCCAGTTGATTTCCTTGTTACCTGTTTTTATTAAAATAGAGCCAAATATACAATTCAATGACTTCAAGAATTTTTAGATGCCTAAAAGTTTATTTTCTTGAGAATGAATTCATTAACTTGCTATATCGTTGTTGATTCATCTTTGCTCCTGTCACAGAAGAGGAAGCCTTAGCAGTGATGAATGCATGCTGTGCATTATCTATCATCTATCTATCATCATTATGTAAATCATATATATGTTTTATCTGCCTATTACCTGCCAAACATATTCCGTGTTTAGCTGCATTATTTTGTTTTGTTGTTGTTGTTGTTGTTATTCTTGTTTTTTTCTTCTCTTGCTGGTATAGTCTATTAGAGACATACACGGGCTTTGTTTATGAGCTGAGACTTTCCAGGGTATTTTTCTCCTTAGCTGTGTCTAGAAAAACTTTATCTCCTGATTTCTCATTGAGCAGCAGGTTGGTCTTACTCACTGGAGAAGGAGCCTTGGATGATGAATAAGCAGAAGGAACGATCAAAGATAGATAATTTATCTCATGATATTTTCTTTCACAATATGAAAGAAAATTAAGGACTGAACTAAAATAAAATGGTAGATCAAAAGATAACTTATTCCCAGTGTATCCTATCTAACTCTATTCCAAATACTCAGGAAATTGTGTATTAGAGACATTGTTAATGTTACTTTTTTGTTGTTGTTGTTTTGAAAGAATATGGGGCATAAACTTCCCATATTAACCATTGCAGGTAGGCAACTCAGTGGTAATGAATACATTTATGCTATAAAACTGTCAACCCAACTCCAGTGTTTGTTCACCTTATAGAGTTTAAACTCAATACCTACTAAATGTCAAATCCCACCTCTCTTCCTGGCTATGGAATGTTCTACTTTGTTCCTCTGTGAGGCAATACAGGCACCTTGTATTAGTGGAATCACAGTTTTACCTTGTGACTGCTTCACTTCACTTACCCTAATGTCCTCAAAGATCATCCCTTCTGTAATATGTCTCATAATAGTTCCTTTTGAAATCTGAGTGCTGTCCCATTGCATGTGTGGATGACATTATTCATCTGTCTGTAAATACCTAGTCTCTGTCCACTTTTTAGCTGGACAATACTGCTTTGAACAAGAGTTCACAGTTGTCTCTTAGAGACTCTGCATGTGGGCATTTATTTACCTGGAAATGGAATTGTTAAGTCACATTGGAATTGCATATATTAGGTTCTGAGTCACCAGTAATCTGCTTTTGAACAGTTACTCTCATTGTATATTACCCTTGCCAAGGTTCTCTCTGTCCACTCTCATCTGTCACAATGCTTATTTTTTGTGTTTTTTTTTTAATTTTTTTTCATTATTTATTTATTTATTTGAGAGCGACAGACACAGAGAGAAAGACAGGTAGAGGCAGAGAGAGAGAATGGGTGTGCCAGGGCTTCCAGCCACTGCAAACGAACTCCAGACACGTGCGCCCCCTTGTGCATCTGGCTAACGTGGGACCTGGGGAACCGAGCCTCGAACCGGGGTCCTTAGGCTTCTCAGGCAAGCGCTTAACCGCTAAGCCATCTCTCCAGCCCATTTTTTGAGTTTTTAATACAGTTTTTTTTTTTATTATTGTTTTCACTTTTGGGAGATAGGATTTTAGAATATTAGCAAGCACAATCCATTCAACACCTGAGGGAAATCACCAAACAGTAATATGCATGTGGCATGTGACCTTGCCCAAGATCTGACTGTTTGATAAATAGGAGAGCCCTTGAGCTCTGTGGGACAGTCACAGAGAGAAGCCTTTAGACACTTACTTTTTACTGAATCAAGCTTCACTTTGTACTCCTAAGAAATAGTTGCTTTTCATGTTTATACCTGTGCTTGCTTGTAACTGCACAAGCCAGTGGGTAAAGCCAGTTACAGCTGTGCTGTAACTATAAGTTTCCTGAGCTAATCCTAGAGGCCCTCAGGGCCATTCTTGGGTCTTCATTATCATTAGTCATTTGTTTGATGACCTGTTGGTTCACTGTGCTCTTTTGCAGTACCTTGGTCCTGAATGGAATGCGTTTTCTTTTCTTCTTCAGGCTATGCTGTGCCCAGTGTTTTCAAGAGGGTTTAGACAGCTTCAGTGACTTCTTAGCTACCCTCTGTCTTCCTGCTTCATTGTTTACTCTCTTATATTTATTTGTTTCCCAAGGTTTTTAAGTTGTCTGTCCATCCATTTGCTCTAATGTCTCCAAAACACAACTATTTCCTGCAGCTGTCCTCACTTTAAGAAGCTACCTTCTTTACCCCTCCAAACACTGGGTGACAGTTCAGACACTAGCCAGAGAATACATATGCCTGGCATCACGCTATCACCTATAAAATGAATAGAAGCTGTGTGACGTGTAAAGCCTGCACTGGTCTGAGGTTTCTACTGTTCTATTCATTTCCTTTATGTTGTGATTTTCCATCTTGATCTCCAGCCTCTCTGGTATAAGCAGTACACAGATGAGCTTCAGAGAAAGCTGATTAATTACTGTCTAATTAATTCAGAAAGGACTTGGACAATCAAATACAAGGGGGGAAAACTAGGAAAAGACAACTCAGGAATATTATTACTACTTATGAATACTGTAGTCTTTGTTTTCATAATTCTGTTTTGCAACTTATTTCTACTCATGAGTTGGTTGGTTGATTGATTGACTGACTGACTACTACTAGTTGGATATTTTATATAAAAATGAATATGAGCAAGGTGAGATGGGGTGAGAAGCATTCTAGTGTCAATGACTGAGAGGCATTTGCCACTTGAGAAGTGATCCTTGCAATAAGCTTACATAGCCTTCCTTAGAGGTGATACAAAATCCAGCTAGTTTGACAATAAATAAATAAATAAATAGCAAGAGAATCCATCTCAAGGAAATGTTGCAGATGAGTGTCAGAAGATACACAAAGTTATCCTCCGACTTCTCCGTGCATACATATGGGGTGCACATATTCAAATACAGTACACTGCACACACACACACACACACACACACACACACACACAAACACACTCAAGTAAAGAATGGGTTTAAGAGGTGGATATTTTAGTGAACATCTGCTTTGTAATATCATGACAGAATTCCATAGTTTAGCTAGTTTAAAAAGAAGAGATATTTGTTTCTCACACTTTGAAGGTGGGAAGCCCAATATCAAGGTGGCAGTGGAGCTGTGTGGTGAGGTCTTCAGCTCTGGAGTAGTTATGTGTTTCCCTCAGACACAGCTACAGATCCATCAGACACCATTGTTATGGTGCTTCCCATCCAAACTGTGGTCAAATATCTCTCTGTGTTTGTCTGAGGGATCTGTGTCACAGCTATAACTTCCATGATGTAGGGCAATTTAACCACCCTTGTATTCACAGGAAAACTGACAAGATGAATAACCATGTCTCACCAACACAGGATATGATTAAGAAACATTTAAAAATTGTCCAGATACTGAACTATATTAGTTTAACTTGTTGATTTAAGTATTTCATGTTGATTTTTAAATAAAAAAAAATAGTGGTGTCAGAGGAAACACTTGGATGTCTTTTGTCCACATAGCAATACCAGATTCAACCCTCAAGGGACCCAGGTAGAGAGCTGGATCACTACTTAACATACTCATTTGGAGGTAATCTGAATGAGAACAATCTGAAACTATGTGGCAATATGTATGGCATTTGCCCAAAGTACACAAACTGATCATTAAATGACTGAATTGTGGGCTAGAGAGATGGCTTGGCAGTTAATTGCCTGCCTGTGAAGCTTAAGGACCCTGGTTCAAGCCTCAATTCCCCAGGACCCACATTAGCCAGATGCAAAAAGGGGTACATGCATCTGGAGTTGGTTTGCAGTGTCTGGAGTCCATGACACACCCATTCTCTCTCTCTCTCTCTCTCTCTCTCTGCCTCTTTCTGTCTGTAACTTTCAAATAAATAAATAAATGACTGCATTGTATTACAGTATTGCAGTCACATTATTTTTGAATGCCATGGGAAAGTTTTTGAGCCAAATCATAATTTCTTAGAAATGAACTGTAAAGATAACTTCAATCAGGGCTGGAGAGATGGTTTACTGTGTAAAGTTATTGTTGCAAAGTCACAATGCTGGGGTGGTGGCCTGGGTCTGCAATCCCAGCACTCATGAGACAGAAATGGGAGGATCTCTGGGGCTTGCTGTATGCCTCGTTTAGCCAAAGTGATGAGCTCTAGGTTGGGTGAGAGACTCTGTTTCAAAGAATATGATAGAGATCAACTGATGAATATCCCAGGTATTGACTTTTGGCTTCCATATGTACACATGCACACACATACACACACACACAAATTAGGAATTTATGAATTAGAACTTTAAGGTAACACAGGAACCTGAAAGTATTTAATGAGCTTAAAACTCTTCAGAGCAGAAATCCAATGTCACCAGGACTACTAACTCCTGTGCTCACCCAGCTCTGAGGGGATCCTCTATAGACAGCCTTGCACTCCCACAAATGTTGCTTTTAGTCTGATTCTCCTGTCCCCTTCCTCTCTCTCTCCCATTTTGTCCTCGCTGTTTTGTGGTACTAGAGGTTGATCCCAGGGTCTAATAAATACCAAGAAAGCACTCTACACTGAACTGTACCCCCAAGTCTTATAACATTTTTCACTGTGGGATCATCATAAACCTACCTGCTGTTGTCTCTCAGAAAGGGTGGGATGCAGCTGATGTTGGGAAAGATTTATAAAGAGAGACTAAGCATTTTCAATACTCTAAACACTTCCTCCTCTATAAGAGGCTTTGTGGGACACCAAGATAGTACAAGTCGGGCCCACACAGACCTGGGGAATCAGAGTATGAATGCTGTTCACAACATTCATGAGGGAAATGCACAGTGACATGGAGAAGACTCAACACAAACATCCTTGATGAAGGATTCTCTCTCTCTCTCTCTCTCTCTCTCTCTCTCCATATATATATATATACATACATCTCTCCATATATATATATATACACACACATACATACATACATACATGGGCATAGTAGAGCTGCAACTTCATTTTACTGATTTTTTTAAAATCTTAGCACTTTCATTTTATAATTAACCAAGATGATAGCAATTAACACCAGAATAGATATGTTGAATGGGATAAAAGTAGTGAATTTTCTCATATTAAGAATGTTCATAATGAAAGTAATGATGTTTGTAACATATCCATGTTGGCTAAATGCCCACCCAAGAACAGAGGCTATAGTCATATCCTGACTTGTGGACAGGACAAGGAGAAAACCAACATGTATTGATTCTAACCATGAGTGGTAATTTCAGGAACATTCTACATAAGATAATTTAATATAGGTAACTGCAGGAAGTATATCTGAATATTATGGTGTGAAGCAAGAGTTTAATTTAAATAAATGCTTAAAATTTTAAAATATTGTACATAATAGCACTACCAGTTTATTGACATCAGGACATGCTGGTGGGCACCAACATCTTTTCCAAGAGTGAATTTTATAAGGGCAGATGAGAGCTGGGTGTGATGGTGTACACCTTTAATCCGAGAACTCAGGAGGCTGAGATAGGAGGATTGCTGTGAGTTCAAGGTCACCCTCAGACTAAATAGTGAATTCCAGGTCAGCCTGGGCTAAGGTGAAACCCTGCCTCAAAAACTAAAGTAAGAAGAAGAAGAAGAGGAGGAGGAGGAGGAAGAGGAGGAAGAGGAGGAGGAGGAGGAAGAAGAAGGAGGAGGAGGAAGAGGAGGAGAAGAGGAAGAAAAAAGAAAAGAAAAGAAAAGAAAAGAAAAGAAAAGAAAAGAAAAGAAAAGAAAAGAAAAGAAAAGAAAGAAAGGAAGGAAGGAAGGAAAGAAAGAAAGAAAGAAGGAAGGAAAGAAAGAAAGGGAGAGGTTGAGAGAAGGGCACAGGATGGGCACTTAGGGGGAAGGAAGGGACATAACAAAATGAGAAGGGCTGGTGGAGGTGGTAGCATTGTCAGAGCTACTATGCACCTATCATTACATTAGAGATGGTGCAGGCCATAGACAGTCAGAGAAAGAAACCAAAAACATTGGTTTGTACTTAATATTACAGAAATTTAGGAGGTGTTATAAATTTTATAATAAATGCAAAAGTGATAAAAGAATAATATGGCAGATACAAAATTGATAGTGCATAATTATTATAGTGAGAGTTTTGCAGTGATGAGATAAAGGATTCTAATTTAATTCCAGATCCTGGAACATGACCTCAGGGTTAGAAGTAGTGACTACTACACTTTAGAAAAAATGATAAAAAGGACATTTTGCCATCTATGCCTTTGTCTATAAAAATAGAACAACTCCCTGTTTTCTAATATGTACAAAATATGGCATGAAAATACAGTGTATACCAAAACCCCACGTAAATGTGGCACATGTTCTAAGTTTAAAGGAATGAGATGCTGAGTGTGGTGTAATGAGGGGAGAGGGCTTGATATGAAGAATGCAAACACATGCTATCTGAGGAAAAAAAAATGAAGAAGACAGTGGGGGAAAGAGGTATTGCAACATTGTAAGACACAAACAATATTAAAATGATCAAGCATATTTCATTTTCCGAATTTAATTTTCCTGAACGTTTTTGTGAATATTCAGCTTTTTTATTGGGAAGAAAGCCTGGCAGAACAATGGCTTTTGAAGATAAAAGGTGATTGCTTATTATTTTGAATATTCTGGCCAAAGTGATGTTCATATAACTATTGCTTTTTATCCAAATGTAGTGCAAATGGCTTAAGGTGCTCTCTGACACACACACACACACACACACACACTTCAGATGGCAGATATAACTAGTAATAAAATTAAATGTGTGGGCAAATTTAAAACCTTGGGTTTTCCAAAAGTTTAATTTTTTGTATTAGTACTAAATATTCCTTGATAGCTATTTCCCATTGTATTTGTTTTATGTTTTGATAATGAAGTAAAGAAACAATGTATCAAGACATAATCCAAAAATCCAGCAGCCAACCCAGAGTCCTGGCAGGGCAAAAGCCAGTATTTGCAGGGAGTCATTAGACTTCTCTCTCAGGCCAGGCTGTAGCCAGCTACTGGGGCAATGCCAGATACTCATGTTAGCTGTTAATTGTTTTCATTACAAAGATAGTGGTTTTGTTTTCTCCCAGTCCTTCCAACTTGAACAGGATAATCCATGATGTAAATAAATAAGAGCATTATTGTTCATTGAGTAAAAGAAAGTCCTTAATTTAGTGACTGCAAAGAATTCCTAATCAACTGCATCTGTCTAAGTCATCTGATTGCTGGGACCATCAGGCTCTCTACTACCTGACTCCTTTTCTCTGTTTTGCCCTGTAACTTGGAGATGGTAGGTATACCTACACCAGAGAAACTAAATTTAAGACTAACGTGTTTATACTGAATTCTCTCATGTCTCACTTGTTTATTTTTTTTCTTGTTTTAGTTCTTCTTTTCTGTACAGTCTTCCTAGGAAAAGACAGGCCTGTATATCAAGTGCTTGAGAGTCAAACACCTTACCCCACTGTGCTATCTCACCAACCAAAGTCTCTTTGCAATGAAAAGGAAGAACAAAATTAATAACATCTGGTAAGAGTAATCCCGTGTTTCTTTTGGTTTCATTCTAGCTGTCTCCTGTGGAATCCCAGAGGCTCCAGGAAATGGCTCATTTACAGGCAATGAGTTCACTTTGGATAGTAAAGTGACATATGAATGTAACAAGGGCTTCAAATTGGAGACCAGCCAACAAGCAACTGCTGTGTGTCAGGAGGATGGGCTGTGGAGTAACAGAGGAAAGCCACCTGCATGCAAACGTAAGCATCTAGTGTACTTACCTCCACTTACCAGGCTTGGATGGGGTAGTTGAGCTCTGGCTTCTACCCTACAAATGGGCTGTAGCCCATGGTGTGAGGCTTTGGTCTTTGCAACACAAACAATTTCCAGGGATACAACTCTAACCATGCAAAATGAGTCATGCACTCTTGAACATTAGCCAACAAACCCCATTGTCTCCATCCTTATCTATACCATGTAATTTACACACTAAGTCTTGTTCTGGCTCTCATTTTCCATGTGGGGAGATGACCCTAGGGGATGAGATCCTGACCCCAGCCACAACCCTCTCTGCTTGATGTTAAACACTGTTTAATATGAAAGTTTCGCTTTTCCTCTTTGTGATTTGGGGTGCTTTGAAATTAGTAGCGGTGCTTAATTTTGGTGCATACAACTGACTTTGAACACAGTATTGATTAGTAAGGAAAGCAATTTTCAAATGGGGTAAGTTTTCCATAAATCTGCTTGAAGTATACAGTAATATTTTTACAAGAGTCAAGAATAGGAGGTTTAGATTCATGTAAAACTCTAGTCTGAAAAGAGAATAGTCTGAAAAAAGAATAATGTGTAGCTGAAGTTATATGAACACATGATTCCTACCACAAGAATTTTAATGCAGGTATATTAAACTCCCCTTAATCATTGAAAATATTATAATAATAACACCTATACAATGTTACTCTATGTTAGTGACAACAGCAACTATGATATGTAAGGATTCCAATGATAGAATTAGTTTATTTTGCTGTTTTGTTTATTTTCCTATGTTTAAAATTTTTAATTCCATGGTTATAAGTATCCATATGTTTATGGAAAATACTTTATGGTTCTTCCTAGGTTTTATTTTCCTTGAATTCATTTTCATCATTTTTTTATTTTTATAAAATTTTCTAAGTCCATATTGAAAAGTTCACATGTTTCATGCTTCTTATTTATTTAATTTACATTATAAAAAATGAAGATGATATTTACTGCACTTTGACCAACACATTGGTCCATTTTCTTTCAAGTCAGTGTGTGGGTTCAAGAATCTTCCTGGAGGTCCTCAGCTCCATGCTGCTGTGTGGATTGAAGGCTCTGTCTGTTTCACTAGAACTAGTTTTAAGGTAAGCCAGGAGAATGTGAGGAGAGGAAACATGAGAAACCTCATAACTCAGAGAAATGGCCAGAGTGAGGTCCAGAGGTGGCAGAGTGAGAGGTGAAGAGAAACCTGCTCTGAGCCTAACAAAGCTTTGATCCTCCCTCACTGGGTGGAAGGGAAATTTGTATGGAAATATTGACATTCTCTTTAAATCTATCCTTACCCACTGCTTCTTCACACTATGTGAACACTGCCTGTGAGACCTACATGTGCACCTGCCTTCAGCCCACAGCATGTCACCAGTCACCCCTGGGATAATCCTGGCTTGTGTCTACTCCAATCTTGTCCCCAGGCAACAACCAGATTTATTTGCTAAGTTCATTAGTCATAATAGGGCATTTTTCTGCTGATTTTTTTTCTCATAGAAATTAGACTGTATTTAAAAACTTTTCTTCATGCTGGGTTTACCTCTGAAGAAGAAAAGAAAACAGATAAGACAGCCTTACATCCTGGTCCTCATGGCGTGGGAGGCTTTAGATGCATATATCAGTATACACTCCATGGTGAGACTTGCTATCCTCAATCATCTTGAGGTCCTGCTGCCTTCCAGGCCTGGCTGCAAGCACTTACAGAATCAATTCACATAATATTTTGAGGTATGTATACATACAGTATCAGGATTATACAGATGAGAGCCAGAGGAAGGAATGAGTGGACTTATTTGGGCAGGCTCACAGACATAAGCAGTAGAGGCTCAGGGTTTCTAAAAGAAAAGATCTGTTTCTAATTCCTAGCCCACAGGGTACTTAGTCCCATGATTAATATGTTTAGATGCTGGAAAATCAAGATGCCACTGTTCGCTATCTTCTGGCCAGCCAAAATGTGCTGACTGTTCTTCGTAAGGCATAGATAGTAGATCAAAGGAATGAGAGACTAAGGGTTTTCAGTGACCAGAAAACATTAGGCTTTTCAAGGCTGATGTTACATCCACTGTGGTAGCTAACTGGTGCTTACTGAAACACGATATTATAGGACATAAGCTAGCTTCATTTATTTATTTAAATGTCTGAGCTTTTCAGTTTACAAACATATATCCAGAGGTAAAACTACTTTAAAGCGATGATACAAATGTAAAATAACACAATTGTTTCTAGTGTAAAGAAGTTATGGTATACTCAATTAAATGGATTTAAACAGCAAAGAGCCAATTTGCATTTTAAAGTTGGTTTTAATATGTGAATGTGACACAATTGGTTCAGTAACACAGGGAAATAAACATAGCATGTACCATAAAAGAGAAAATCCTCCATATACTTCTCTGAGCATCACATCAAACTTCAAGTGTTTGATTTCTTCTCATTGTTTATTAGATTTATTTGCAAGAGTTAAAGTCTGCACATTTCATTAACATTCCTTGGTAATCCAAAAGCTGGGGAACCTTTCTAATTTGTCTTGGGGAGGGTGTTTTCTTAACACCAACTAAGGAAATTAAGCAGAGTAAAGCCCAAAAGTTCCTTAGTCAGAAAATGTGGTTACTACTGGACTAATTCCTGCATGCTACAATGGAATTAAACATTTTAAAGCTTTCATTCATTTGTATATGAGTAGACTGAATCTCAGGAGACAGAAAGTACTTCTGCTCTGATAAATGGTAAAAGCCCATGGTAAATAAAATCAGTTTCTTTCACCCTCAGGTCTGTGCAGATGGAGAATGTCATAAATAATGGCTTTACTCTGTGTTCTTGCTGCATTGGTACAAATCTGCAAAGCAGATGTCTGCATCTCATTTCTTTCCATTTTAATTATTTACTGAGACTAGATTTGGATCATTGAAAATATGATTCATGCTAGTGCCATTATCATACCAGTGAAGGCTAGTGGCATGAATATATTGGGTCTAATAGTTTGACAAAATGATGAATAGATATACATTATGCACTGTGTGTTTAGAATGAAGTTTAACTATTAAGCCAACCATGTATGAAAATACCACATATAAACAAGAATGACTATATGTGTGTATGTTTTCTCAGTTGAAACTGTTACTTAAACTAATCATTTTGGTTGACCTGTGTGTCAGGTTCCATGGGAGCACTGTGTAATTAAGTGTACCTAAGATATATTATGAGATCTGCAAAACAAGAAAGGTCATAATAAGCAGTTATGTGAGCTTCCAAAAGATCCTAATGAGAGAAAAAGATAATAAATTTATATAAATGAATATGTATATGTTATACCAATCCCAGAAACTGATGTTGTGATGTGAATATGAAATGTTTCCATAGGCTCATGTGTTTTCACACTTGGTCTGCTTCAGGTAGTGAGCTGTTTTGGAAAGTTGGGCTTTCTCCTTCAGGAGATGGAAACTTGCTACAGGAAGTGGTTCCTAGGGGTGGTGCATAATATATAGTCTTCTCTTGGTATCCGTGTGGGATTGAGTTCAGGACCTCTGGGACTACATCCTCAGGTGTTGAAGTCCCTTATGCATAAAGTGGCAAGTATCAGTATGCAACATACACATATCCTCCTTTGTACTTTAAATCTTTTTGAGTACTTCCCTTACTAATAAGGTTGAAATTACATGTAAATCCTTGTTATAGTGAACTGTTTGGGGAATGATAGTGAAAAAGTGTGTGCATGTTTATTCCAGATGTAATTTCTCTTTCTAGTCTTTCAATCTATTTAGGGTACCTATGTGCATACCTATGTGCACATGTAGACATGTGTATACACAGAGTTAATTTACATAATTCATACTTTTATGCATACAGGTATACATGCATATCTGTTTATACTACATATAGGATATTTAAAATATTTGGAGTTCATATTTAATATTTAATCAGCTAGACCCTTAGATAATCTCTGAAATGTGGCATATGATTGTCTTTGATTTATATTTTCAAAGTAGAGTATGTGGTTTTTTAGAATATTTTATTTTTATTTATTTGAGGGATAAAAATAGGAGGGAAATAGAGAGAAACAGAGAATGGGTGCACCAGGGCCTCCCGCTGCTGGAAACAAACTCCAGATGCATGTGCCCCTTTGTGCATCTGGCTTACATGGGTCCTGGGGAATCAAACCCGGGTCCTTTGGCTTTGCAAGCTAGCACCTTAAACACTAAGCCATTTCTCCAGCCTGAGTATGTGGTGTTTTCATGTAATCCCTTAACAAAAATTATTTTTTTACAAATCAAAGAAAATGTGCCATGTCCTGACATCTGCCATATAACTGGCCTTAATGAGTTTCTACTAAATTCTGGGCATTGTCTTAAGGTCTTATATGTTATTCATGAAATCTTTGACTCCTAACAACCAACCTGCAAGTATTATTATCCAGTGCACAGTACAGATGTGAGCTGGAGACTAAGAGTTAAATAATCTCCCCATTGTTGTCATTGATCCCTGGTTGAATCAGAACAGAATGTGGACCCTTTTGCATGGCTGTGGGATTGTCCATGTGGAGCCCCTTGTAAATTTATTGTTTAGCTCTCTTCTGTGTATAGATAAGAGATTCCAGTTAATATACAAACCTTATGAAGAAAGGCCATGTTCCCCTCCTGGTCTAAAATGTGTTATCATGTAACAACTATAATCATATTTTAAAAATATGCATTAGGTTTAAGGAAAGAAATTTGAATGTACTTGGTATGAGATGTAAAGCTACCTTGTTCTTACAAAGAGGTTTGGAGAAAACATCCTCTTCTAAATATTTTATTTGTGTGTGTGTCTGTGGTGTAGAGGGGTGGATAC